>NC_079215.1:29651960-29972794 GCF_029633865.1 Lampris incognitus
TGCAGCAGACCAAACTCTCCCAGCCAATCCAGCGCCAGCTCTCCCAGCCATCAAACGAAGACAAACTTATATGTAGACGTGGACAAAGACACTGCATGGATGGTATTGCGTGAGGCCGCCGCAAACGTGAATTCGCGCCGCCATCTTCCCACATCTGTACTGGGTGAGGCCGCTGCAAACGTGAATTTGCGCTGCCATCTTCCTACACCAGAAGTGGAAAGGATCAACTTCCGGTGTGGGAATTTTATTATTTTTCTTATTAATATATATATTATTTTATATTGCTTATGTTTTGAGGGGAGCTCAATATAACACTATGTCCCCTGGTACCTTCTTCTCACCCATCCAAGGATAAAGAAGAGTGGAGGTTTTGTGACCTGGAACAGTTTGGGGCAGCCACAAGTTAACGGCAGGTTGGCCATGACGCGGAGCATTGGCGACTTTGACCTTAAGAATATGGGGGTCATTGCTGAGCCGGAGATCAAGAGGATTTCGGTAGGTGTCTAGAACTCACTCTTGTCATAACGTTTCCAAATATTTAAGTCTGTGTCTACCAGATCCCCCAATGACATTGGGACATTTTGCAGATAACAGATTAATTGATTAGACATACAAATGAATGCATTTGAATATATTTAAAAAAAAATTCTCTTCATACAGTTGCACCATGTCCACGACTCCTTCCTGGCACTGACCACAGATGGCATTAACTTCATCGTGAACAGCCAGGAGATCTGCGATGTCATCAACCAGTGCAGTGATCCTAAAGAGGCAGCCCAAAGGATTTCTGAACAGGTCAGGGAGGGATGTCACTGTATTTCTTAGCACTTGATTTATGTCTAAATAATTAAATGCATGAATGTAGTGGTGGGGACTTAACTCCAAGAGTCAGTTCTTTGACTCTGACAAGTGAAGGAATTGTAATTGACTCTCGTTCGACAACTAAGAGTCGAATATGCTCAAAGTTGACTCTTCAACTCCTTTGACTCCATGTGTTTTTTTTTTTTTTTTTTAAATAACAAAACATGGTGGTTGGCTCAAGGGAGTGGAACGTACCCTCAAATAGTCAACTCCAGCGGTGCGTGTCAGACATGCCAGAAGTCTGAGTCGACTCTAAAAAAACTTGGGAGTTGCACACCACTACATGAATGCAGTGAACTCTTGAATACTTAAGCCGCGTTTCCGCCGCAGGAACCTTCCCCAGGAACTAGGGGGAGGAGCTCAGTGCATTTCCACTGCAGGGACCAGGGTCTAAATTAAGTTCCAGGGACATTATTTTACCCCCCAAAAACTCACCTGCGCGGGGGGTAGTACTATCCAAAAGTACAGGAACTTTAGGGTGGGGCTTGCAGCACTGAACATTTCTGATTGGCCAAGTGCTCGCATTATATTTCAATCACCATTTTTAGAAATTTGCAGCCGCAAACCAATTTGTTTTTTTGTTCAGTGCTTCAACACATCAACATGGAGTTACACAAGAAATCATACGACAGATGGACTGACGACGAAGTCCAGACCTTATTGAGCATTTATGCTGAGGACGAAATTCAGCGGGAATTCAGCAGTAAATCACGATCAACTGCATGCTTACTTATGTTGCAGTGTCGCGCAAATAATGATGCCTGTCTGTCACGTCATATGGCATCATTGTTGTTGTATAGTCATGCGCAAAAAATGTGTAAAACAGCCGTTACTTTTTCATGCATCATATGAATTTTTCATACAGTGCTGTTGTTTTTTGTTTTTCTTGCCCGTTTGTATCTGTTTAAGTGGGAGAGTACTGCTGGCGTTGTGTGTGGCTGCCGCTTCTCCCTCTCGTAGCCTCACTTCCCAACCCTGCATGTCTGTGTTATGTTTATCTGCTGTCTTGTTTCACCCCGTTTATTGTAAAGCGACTTTGAGTGTTAGAAAAGCGCTATATAAGATATATTTATTATTATTATTATTATTATACATCAGCAGACTAATTTGCCTAATCTTTGCGGGTCTTTAGACCACGGTGGAAACGCAGACAACAATGGGCTGAAGGAGCCTTTTAGTTCCTTGAAAAGTAGTTCCTGGCACTAAAAGTTCCGGATACTTGGGTGAAAACGCAGCTTTAGTGTAAGGCCTGCAGTTGGGGATTTTTGTTTTTTTAACCTGGTGTTTGCATTGCCAGCTTCTTTGGGGACCTGCCCTGGTCTGACGAATCATATGTCAGTTACTTGAGCATTTGTTTGTTTTTTAATTTGTTAAATTAAACCGCCTCTGTAAATATTTAGTCTACATTGTCATAACTCATGTAATTGTATGGGGTTTGGGCTAATCTGAAACAAAAGCATGGCATTGGCATATCTGCATCTTTTCATGACCGTCTATATCACCTACCCAAATAAGGCACAAATGCATAATGAATACCATTTCTGTGAAATTTCATCATTTAATTATTCAGTCACTACATATCAACATATCAATATCATTACATATGTAGTTGATATGAACAGATCCAAAATCAAGAAATCCCCTTTCATAAAAAAAAAAAATGGTGGAGATCCACACTGGAAATGGCCAACACGCACCGATCTCCACTCCTCTGTTCTGTTTGACAATAGTCTTCTCTGGCAAATTGAAGTCAGCACTGAGCATTCCTCTGTAAACATGACATCTTGGTTCTCTTCACTTTCAGGCTCTCCAGTACGGTGCTGAAGATAACAGCACAATTATTGTGGTTCCCTTTGGTGCCTGGGGAAGACACAAGACCTCTGACACTAGCTTTTCCTTCAGCCGAAGCTTTGTGTCCAGTGGCCGCTGGGCATAGTTAGCAGGATGTTGGCCTGGGAGGTCTGGAGTGGTCCATCCACCCCAATTAATGTGCAATACAGTCTTTTCATTTCTAACTATGGCGTCCATCTGGGTGCATTACAAATAACACGGTGAGCACAAATTCTAGGTAATGCCTTAGGGAAACATGTTATTTGAAATAGCATGGCATTTTATTGGCTTCAGTGGAATCAGAGCCAGCAGGTTCCATGTGTGCATTTGAATGGAGTAAATACTTTTCCTTCAAAGATTTTGTTCTGATAGAAAGTCAGACCTTCGAGATGGTGGGTAGAGACAATAAGTTGAATGAGACAGTTATTGATGGTGGTTTGCCAGCTACAAAAAAAAACAACCCACAATTTGTCCAGAAGCTTGTTCTGTATTAGCTGTGAGAATTTGGAGACAAGTATAAAAGGAAAGAATTTTTTTAAACAAAATTGCACTAATTTATTTTTGAGTTCCATTGGATAACTTGTTTTATGGGTTGTACTCAATAATATAGTGCAAACTATTTGAGGATTTTAATCAATGTTAAGTTCAGATCATCATGTTCTGTATAGATGGTAGAAGAAAAATAACTGACTCATTGAAGGGCACATATCATGGAAAGTTGATTTGCACTTGAAAGATTGGAAAAAATGCATAACTGATGCACAAATCTGGCTCCATTACCCTGGTAAATACCTCCATTATTGTGGTGATTTTCATAAACTGGAATCTTGTCAATGAGGACGTTAAACTGCAGAACCCATTTGAACACATACAGTAAACAAAGACATACTCATGGGAAATGGATTGTAGTTATTGTAGATATGCTGATGAGCCAAAACATTATGGCCTAATATGCTAATGGTCCTCTGTGTGCTGCCAAAACAGTGCCAGCCCGC
The DNA here is from genome assembly GCF_029633865.1 of Lampris incognitus. Taxonomy (NCBI): domain Eukaryota; kingdom Metazoa; phylum Chordata; class Actinopteri; order Lampriformes; family Lampridae; genus Lampris; species Lampris incognitus. Next base: position 29,655,647 of record NC_079215.1, read on the forward strand.
CAAGAAATGGACTCTACAAGACCCCTGAAGATGTCTTGTGGTATCTGGCACCAAAACATTAGCAGCAGATCCATAAGTCCTGTAAGTTGCGAGGTGGAGCCGCCATGGATCAGACTTGTCAGCCCAGCACATCCCACAGATGCTTAATTGGATTAAGATCTGGAGAATTTGGAGGCCAGGGTAACACCTTGAACACTTCATCATGTTCCTCAAACCATTCCCAAAAAATGTGTGCGGTGTGGCAGGGTGCATTGTCCTGCTGAAAGAGGCCACTACCATCAGGGAATACCATTGCCATGAAGGGGTGTACCTGGTTTGCAACAATGTTTAGGTAGGTGGCACATGTCAAATTACGTCCACATGAATAGCCGGACCCAGGGTTTCCCAGCATTGCCCATAGCATCATACTCCCTCCACTGGCTTGCCGTCTTTTTACAGTGCATCCTGGTGCCATCACTTCCCCAGGTAAACGGTGTACACATACATGGCCATCCACATGATCTAAAAGAAAATGGGACTCATCTGACCAGGCGACCTTCTTCCACTGCTCCAAGGTCCAGTTCCGATGCTCGTGTGCCCATTTTAGGCGCCTTCGATGGTGGACAGGGGTCATCTTGGGTACTCTGACCCCTCTGCGGCTACGCAGCCCCATATGCAACAGGATGCAATGGACTGTGTGTTGTGATACCTCCTGTAACCATCATAATTATTTTCTGTGACTTGTGCCACAGTAGACCTATTGTCAGTTTGGACTAGACAGGATAGTTCATTGCCCTCGTGCATCGATGAGCCTTGAGCATCCAACACCCTGTTGCCAGTTTGTGTTTTGTCCCTCCTCAGACCACTGTTGGTAGGTACTCACCACTGCTGACCGGGAGCACCCTACAAGCCTTGTCGTTTCAGAGATGCTCTGACCCAGTCATCTGGCCATAACAATTTGCCCCTTGTCAAAGTCGCTAAGGTCTTTCTTTACTCCCGCCCATTTCTCTTTCATCCAACACGTTGACTACAACAACTGATTGTTCACTTACCATCTAATCTACCCAGACCTTGATATGTGCTCTTGTTTGAGGATGATTCTTATTCAGTTCACCTGTGAGTGGTCATAATGTTTTAGTTCATCAATGTATAATTGTTGGTATTACCTTCTCTACATGTTGTTGCATTATACTATATAGGAAATTTCAGCACCCACGCCTGGTTTAGCCCATATAAGCTTTGGCCTGGACTATGAAACTTAATCGGATTTCAATGTTTCATATGGTTCACCCCTTTTAATGGATGTAATTTCCAAGGTGTTCACATATACAGAGTTCCTGCCTGGTTTTCATTCTGATATGTTGTACTAAGAAGTCCTTTGATGGCTGTCCTCAAAGTCCTGATGGTTGGTAGGAAATTTAAAGAAACCTGACGTCAGTGCCAAAGTGAAGTAGTAGACTTGCAGAATGAAGCCAGACAATGCTGTTCAGACATGGGGCGTTCCAGTGGATGAATGTGACATCTGCAGACATTAAGTCACATTTTTCCGTGATGTATAAATTAACAAAATTATTGTAATTTGCAGCAGGATTTTTATCGGAGCTGATAGTTTTGCTTGTCTACTAAAAGTGCTTTGGGTACAGAAATATGCTATTTTAAGTGTTTAGTAAATTGTATTATATATATATATCTATATATATATAGATAGATATGTAAAATAAATACATAATGTGTTTTATTAAATAGGGAAAATAGTTATCAATGTATTAGGTGAATTACATGGCTTATTAAGCATCCCATGTACCAAAATAACTTGACAGTACTGTGCACTGCACTCATGGTTCTTTCTCCCTGTCACTCATGTTTTACTGTACAAACTTGCTTGAAATATTAATGTATCACTATACATGTTTAAATTTTGGTACAAAAGAAGCAACTCCCTGTCTGTGATACCGATATTTTCATAGGACAAAGTGAAGAATGCAACAGTAGAGATAAAGATAGCGTAGCCGTATCTGACCAGTGAATGTATGTGGAAATGCCCTCTGACTTAACTATAATCAAGTCCTGCAAAAAAAAGGACCTGTAAGGCCGTTTCCTTCTCAGTTAATGTTTTCTCATCTAACAGGAATCAGTGTTCTCCTGCTGACTGTTTGTGGTGAACTTGCGTTCGGTTTAGGTTCCTGGTTACAGAATGGCAACACAGTGTCATAATTGCCAGTGCTGTTAAAATTAGAGCCATAATCAATCTATTTACAAAACTTGTAATGTTGTATATGTTTGATGTTATTTTTCTCTGACATCCATGTATTAGTCTTTCCTCTTTCACATGCAGATTGTAACCTCAGTTTGTAGGACTTTGTCACTCTTCACAAGTTCTCAGCCATTTTTATCTTTTTATTTATTTATTTTTTTTCCTGTATTGTTTTTTGAAAGCTGCTGTGCAACCATATTGGCGTGTAGCTGTAGACCTACTCTTAGGGTCCAAAAACCAACTACTTCATCCAGATTCTGTTGTCGCACTGTATTTAAAGTCTTAATAAACTGGGACTCTATCTGTGACTTTTGTGATAAACTGTTAAATACTTAACCAAATAAAAGTTCTACGGTGTAAATGTCTCTGTTTTATTTACCTTATTATAAATATTGCCAACATTTATCTGAAATAGAGAAAATTATTTAAATGTTTTGGTGTGATTAATGAACACAACCCAGCCACTGAGGATGCACAAGCCAGTGCATCCTTAGTGCCAGTCCCAAGCCCGGACAAATGGGGAGGGTTGCGTCAGGAAGGGCATCCGGCGTAAAATCTTTGCCAAATCAAATATGCGGATCATAAATAAGACTTATATACCGGATCGGTTGAGGCCCGGGTTACCAACGACCACCACCGGTACTGTTAACCAGCAGGGTGTCGGTGGAAACTATGCTACTGTTGGGCGAAGGAGAAGGAGAGGGGGAAAGCATGTCCAGAGGCAGCTAGAGAGGAGGAAGGGTAGGCATGTGGAGGTGAGAGTTGGAACTTTGAATGTTGGCACAATGACTGGTAAAGGGAGAGAGCTGGCTGACATGATGGAAAGAAGAAAGGTAGGCATACTGTGTGTGCAAGAGACCAGGTGAAAGGGGAGTAAGGCCAGGAGTACCGGAGGTGGGTTCAAACTCTTCTACCATGGTGTGAATGGGAGGAGTAATGGGGTAGGGGTAATTCTGAAGGAAGAGTACGTCAAGAGCGTGCTGGAGGCGAAGAGAGTATCAGACAGAGTGATGAGTATGAAGCTGGAAATTTAAGGTTTATTGCTGAATGTTATCAGCGCATATGCCCTGCAAGTTGGGTGTGAGATGGATGAAAAAGAAGAATTCTGGAGTGAGTTGGACGACATGGTGGAGAGGGTACCCAAGGAGGAGAGAGTGGTGATTGGAGCGGACTTCAATGGACCTGTTGGTGAAGGGAACAGAGGTGATGAGGAGGTGATGGGAAGGTATGGAGTCCAGATGAGAAATGTGGAAGGACAGATGGTGGTCAATTTTGCGAAAAGGATGGAAATGGCTGTGGTGAATACATATTTCAAGAAGAGGGAGGAACACAGGGTGACATACAAGAGTGGAGGAAAGTGCACACAGGTGGGCTATATCTTATGTAGAAGGCGCCATCTAAAAGGGATTGGAGACTGCAAGGTGGTGACAGGGGAGAACGTAGCTAGGCGGCATCGGATGGTGGTCTGTAGGATGACTTTGGAGACCAAGAAGAGGAAGCGAGTGAAGACACAGCCGAAGATCAAATGGTGGAAGTTGAAGAAGGAAGACTGTTGTGTGGAGTTCAGGCAGGAGTTAAGACAGGCACTGGGTGGTAGTGAAGAGTTGCCAGATGGCTGGACAACCACTGCAGAAATAGTGAGGGAGACAGCTAGGAAGGTACTTGGTGTGTCATCAGGACAGAGGAAGGAAGACAATGAGACTTGGTGGTAGAATGAGGAAGTACAGCAAATTATACAGAGGAAAAGGTTGGCAAAGAAGAAGTGGGATAGTAAGAGAGATGAAGAAAGTAGACAGGAGTACAAGGAGATGCAGCGTAAAGCAAAGAGAGAGGTGGCAAAGGCAAAGGAAAAGGCGTATGGTGAGTTGTATGACAGATTAGACACTAAGGAAGGAGAAAAGGACTTGTACCGATTGGCTAGACAGAGGGACCAAGCTGCAAAGGATGTGCAGCAAGTTAGGGCGATCAAGGATAGAGATGGAAATGTGCTGACAAGTGAGGAGAGTGTGCTAAGAAGGTGGAAGGAATACTTTGAGGGGCTGATGAATGAAGAAAATGAGAGAGAGAGAAGGTTGGATGATGTAGGGATAGTGAATCAGGAAGTTCAGCGGATTAACAAGGAGGAAGTGAGGGCAGCTATGAAGAGGATGAAGAGTGGAAAGGCAGTTGGTCCTGATGACATACCTGTGGAGGCATGGAGATGTTTAGGAGAGATGGCAGTGGAGTTTTTAACTAGATTGTTTATCACAATCCTGGAAAGTGAGAGGATGCCTGAGGAGTGGAGAAGAAGCATACTGGTACCGATTTTCAAGAACAAGGGCGATGTGCAGAACTGTAACAACTACAGAGGTATAAAGTTGATCAGCCACAGCATGAAGATTTGGGAAAGAGTAATAGAAACTAGGTTAAGAGGAGAGGTGACGATCAGCGAGCAGCAGTATGGTTTCATGCCACGAAAGAGCACCACAGATGCGATGTTTGCTTTGAGAATGTTGATTGAGAACTATAGAGAAGGCCAGAAAGAGTTGCATTGTGTCTTTGTAGATTTAGAGAAAGCTTATGACAGAGTGCCGAGAGAGGAGGTGTGGTATTGTATGAGGAAGTCAGGAGTTGCAGAGAAGTATGTAGGAGTGGAGCAGGATACGTATGAGGGAAGTGTGACAATGGTGAGGTGTGCGGTTGGAATGACAGATGGGTTCAAGGTGGAGGTGGGATTACATCAAGGATCGGCTCTGAGCCCTTTCTTGTTTGCAAAGGTGATGGACAGGTTGACGGACAAGATCAGGCAGGAGTCTCCATGGACGATGATGTTCGCGGATGACATTGTGATCTGTAGCAAGAGTAGGGTGCAGGTTGAGGAGAGCCTGGAGAGGTGGAGGTATGCACTGGAGAGAAGAGGAATGAAAGTCAGTAGGAGCAAGACGGAATACCTATGCGTGAATGAGAGAGAGGACAGTGGAATGGTCAGGATGCAAGGAGTGGAGGTGACAAAGGCATTTGAGTTTAAATACTTGGGGTCAACTGTCCAAAGTAACGGGGAGTGCAGTAGAGAGGTGAAAAGGAGAGTGCAGGCAGGTTGGAGTGGGTGGAGAAGTGTGTCAGGAGTGATTTGCGACAGAAGGGTATCAGCAAGAGTTAAAGGGAAAGTTTACAAGATGGTTGTGAGACCAGCTATGTTATATGGTTTGGAGACAGTGGCATTGACGAAAAGACAGGAGGCGGAGCTGGAGGTGGCAGAGTTGAAGATGCTAAGATTTTCCCTGGGAGTAACGAAGAAGGACAGGATTAGGAACGAGTATATTAGAGGGACCGCTCAGGTTGGACGGTTTGGAGATGAAGCAAGAGAGGCAAGATTGAGATGGCTTGGACATGTGTGGAGGAGAGATGCTGAGTATATTGGGAGAAGGATGCTGAATATGGAACTGCCAGGGAAGAGGAGAAGAGGAAGGCCAAAGAGGAGGTTTATGGATGTGGTGAGGGAAGACATGCAGGTGGCTGGTGTGACAGAGGAAGACGCAGAAGACAGGAAGAAATGGAAACGGATGATCCGCTGTGGCGACCCCTAACGGGAGCAGCCGAAAGTAGTAGTAGTAGGTATGATTAATGAACAGGTTTTTGGACAGGCTATCGTGAACAAGCTGCCGTGGGCTGTCAGAGCTGTCCTGTTCTGTCTTGTTCAGTGTGCTAAATTTAAATTTGAATTCGTACTTAAGCATGAATTTATTTTTTGGCAAACTTCACACCTCAGTTCACCATGGGAAGCAATGGATTTTCAGGCTGCTCTTTATCTTTGAATCATTTGTTCTGTGGCAGAAGCTGGAGAAGGAGCAGGCTGGTGGGACCCCCCCCTATCCCCTCCTGGTTATTGCTATAAGATTAAGATAACCTCTATCGAGCCCCGTGGGGAAATTCAGGCGTAGATAATGGCAAAGGCAAAAAGAGACATCAGCATCAACATCACATCAACGGTTAACAGCGGTAGATGCTGAGTGTGCATTTTAACTTCTGGAGCGATTCTGAATTGCTGGTTCATCTAGAATAGAGTAAATATCATCTGTCTTGCTTAATAAGTTGCTACTAGTCTTATTCCAGCTGCTTGAGTATTAGTCATTTTCTCTATACATCTGTTGCTGGTTCCTAGTGGGAACTTATTCTAGCTGTAGCTGTCTTCTATTTTCTTACTTGTCTTATTTATGTGTTCTAGCTGTAGCTGTTTTTCACCTAGTGTGACCTTAAATATTTCTGGTTGCCCAGCTGTTTTGACTTAGTTATCCTTTTAGCTTATAAATATATTCCTTGGTAACTTGCTGTTTGCAGTTTTAATAGTATTGTGTGAGGTTTGATAGAGTTTTACATAAGTGTCCAGTTTCTGGGCAATAAGCCTATTTTTAGTGTACCTCTTTGGGCAATTGGCTGTTAAGTGGCCAGGGTGTGGCCTGCACTCATGGCAGACAATTAGCAATCAGTCTTCTTTAAATCACTGCTGCTAGTTAGAAGCGTCAGGCAAACAAGCCTAGGTTGAACAAAGGCAAGCGCGACTTTTTCAAGTTAAGACTTCATCAAGCACGGACTGCTCTTTTCAGATCCGGTCAGTCATCTGTATTTTGTGTACCTAGTATAGACTATGTGTTTCCTTCGCATTCTTGTTCTTTCCTCTTCCCGGGGCTGGCATAGACGTTGGGTCACTCCTAGGCGCGGTGACCCTACCAATCTCATCTATCCCACTCACGTTGAGCAAGTGGTGACGGGAGGGCTCTGGAATTGCCAGTCTGCGGTGCCGAAAGCGGAGTTTATCTCAGGCTATGCATCCTTGCTCTCCCTCAACTTTCTTGCTCTAACTGAGACCTGGATCACGCCAGAAAACACTACCACACCCGCAGCTCTGTCTGATGTGTACTCTTTTTCTCACACTCCCAGAGCTGGGAGGTGGGGTGGTGGTACTGGCCTGCTGATCTCTCTGAAATGGAAATGCTCTATTGTTTCTATTCCACAGTTTTCTCTGCCCTCTTTTGAATTGCATGCTGTTACTGTTTCTTATCCAGTCAAACTCACCGTCGTGGTTGTGTACCGCCCACCAGGCCCCCTTGAGTTTCTGGAGGAGCTTGACACATTTGTGTCTCACTTCCCTCTTGATGACTCTGCACTTATCCTTCTCGGTGACTTCAACATCCACATTAACAAGCTAGATCCTCTCCTCTTTTGACCTTCACCTCTCACCCTCTCCTCCTACCCACAAGGCCGGCAACCAGCTGGATCTTCTCTTTACTAGACACTGTCCTATTTCCAATCTCTGACCACTATTTCATGTCTTCCTCTCTTCAGCCCCTTCCCCTACCCACATGGTTTCCACCCGTAGACGCCTCCGCTCTCCCTCCACCACTGAGCTTTCTTCCTCTGTTACCTCTATCCTCTCTACACTTGAATCTTTCTCTCTCCTACCCCCTGACATTGCTACTGATCTTCTTCTCTCTACCCTCTCCTCTTCTCTGGACAATCTGTCCCCTCGCCTGCACGCCCAACTCCACCTGCCCCTTGGCTGACCGACTCGGTACGTACTGACAGACGAAGCCAGAGAGTGGCAGAGCGCAAATGGAGAAAAGGCAAATTCCCAGAGGACCTTCTCAACTTCCAATCTCTTCTTTCCACTTTCTCCTGCTGCGAAGGCTGCTTTCTATCGCTCTAAAATCATATCCTCTAATCCCAAGAAACTCCTTGAAACCTTCTCTACACTTCTTCCCTTCTCCCTGATGACTTCGCTAACTTCTTTGACAAGAAGGTAAACGACATCAGATCCTCCTTTTCTCACCACCCAGTTAGTGCTGCTTGCATTACCGCTCCCCTCTCCCCCGACGAGGTCCTCATCACATCCAGTCGCCCCACCACATGCTCGCTTGACCCGGTCCCCTCCCTTCTTCAGTCGATAGCACCTGAACTCCTTCCCCATCTAACCCACCTCATCAACACCTCCCTCCAGGCAGAATGCTTTCCATCTGCCTTCAAGACTACTAGAGTCACCCCTTTCCTCAAGAAACCATCACTTAACCCCTCTGATGTCAAAAACTACAGACCAGTTTCCCTTCTACCCTTACTATCCAAAACTTTTGAACATGCTGTCTTTAACCAACTTTCTTTGTACCTCCAGCAGAACAACCTCCTGGACCCCAACCAGTCTGGGTTCAGGGTGGGTCACTCGACAGAAGGCCCTCCTTGCAGTGACAGAATCACTGCACTCTGCGAGAGCAAACTCTCTCCTCTGTCCTGATACTCCTGGACCTCTCAGCTGCGTTCGACAGTGAACCACCAGATCTTCCTCTCTACCCTCGAGGGGCTGGGTGTCACAGGCTCTGCACTCTCAATGTTTGCAACCTACCTGACGGGTCGCTCCTACCAAGTGACATGGAGGGGATCTGTGTCGGAGCCTCACAGACTGACTACAGGCATTCCACAGGGTTCGGTTCTGGGTCCTTTCCCTGTACACGACATCCCTAGGTTCTATTATTCGCTCGCATGGCTTCTCTTACCATTGTTATGCCGATGACACCCAGCTGATCTTGTCCGTTCCTCCCTCTGACACAAGTAGAGACATGCATTGCTGCGTGCTTGACTGACATCTCGGAGTGGATGGCGACACACCACCTGAAGCTCAATCTGGGCAAGACAGAGCTGATGTTCCTCCTGGGGAAAGGTTGCCCGCACCGAGACCTGGCCATCACCATTAACACCGTGGTGACGCCAACTCGGACTGTGAGGAATCTGGGTGTGATCCTGGATGACCAACTGTCGTTTGCTGAAAAGGTTGCATCGGTTGCTCGCTCCTGCAGTTTTCTCCTCTAACATCAGGAGGATTCGCCCATTCCTCACCGATGAGATGGCACAGGTGCTCATCCAGGCTCTGGTCATCTCCTGCCTAGACTACCGCAACTCCGTCCTTGCTGGCACCCCGGCGTCAGCCATCAAACCTCTGGAGCTTGTTCAGAAAGCTGCAACTCGTCTGCTGTTCTCCCACACAACTCCCCTTCTCATGTCCTTACACTGGCTCCCAGTAGCTGCTCGCATCCAGTTTAAGACTCTGGTGCTAGCCTACAGGGCAGTGAAAGGAACAGCTCCTTTCTATCTCCAGGCCATGGTCAAGCCCTACACCCCCGCCCGACCACTTCGCTCTGCTGCCTCGGGACGCCTGGTTGCCCCGTCGCTCAGAGGCCCCTTGCTGCCGATCGATCAGGTCACGGCTCTTTTCTGTCCTGGCCCCACAGTGGTGGAATGAACTCCCCGCTGATGTCAGGACAGCGGAGTCGCTGCCCATCTTTCGGCGCAGGTTGAAAACTCACCTCTTTAAGAACTACTACCCTGTTACTTGTTCTTAGCACTTACTGTATTCACTCATTTAAAAAAAAAAAATCTATTTCTTGTACTTTTACTTAAGCACTGGTTTTGCTTTTAGATGCACTTATGACCTCTGATGACTTGTAGTTCTCCTGATTTCCTAGGTTAAATGCACTTATTGTAAGTCGCTTTGGATAAAAGCGTCGGCTAAATGACTAATGTAGATGGAGGTAACACAGACGTAGATAACCTGTATCAGACGTTAAATATCAACAGTTTATTGTCAAAATAATTAGACATGTCAGCACCAAGTAGCAGCAATGCATTCTAATTGTGCAAATTCTAAAATCAAAATTTCAGGATAGTAAACAAGATCAGGTCAATCTCAGATCTATACCAAAAACCCAAATGTGGAAGGGAACAGCCAAAACCTCAATAGCATAATCCTGACACCTCAAAGAATCTTAATATAACCCCATTAGCCTAATCCTGGCCTTGTCATTGTTCATGGCTGCCTGGACAAACGGCAACAATCAGTAGACTGGGCATACATACAATATAACGTCAGAAGATATGAGACATGGGCTGTAGGTTGTCAGGTATAAGGGATCTATCAGATACAATAGCCCTATGTCAGTGGGTATAGATGGCTTGGGGGGGTGGGGAAGGGGGGGTTGTGAAGGGAAGGGACAGGTGGTAATTGTGGTACTGAATCGAGGGGGGGTTAAACAGGGAAGGGGGGCATGGGTGAGAAGGGATGGGGACAGGCTTGTTGTGGAGCCTGATGGCTGTTGGTACAACAGTATAATAAAAGACTTTCTGATATATAATCTACCCCTTCTTTCAAATACCTTTTAATTGGCAGTACGAAATAAGAGTGAAAATTAGGGAAAGAGGGTTTTTAGCCTTTATAGGTTTGACTCACAATTCTAGTGATTAAAACTTAAATTAGAAAAAAATATATGGGTTTTAACTCTTACGTGTTACCTGCTTTCTGTTCCATCACTATCAGTTTGGGGTCATTCAAAGTGAATTCAAACCCAGCACACACTAAGATAAGAGTATTATACTAAACACAATTGATAACCCAAACCTGTAAGCAGGGCCACAATTTTAACTAGTTACCATATCTATTGATCCTTTTAACGATAAATCGTCATTGATGTGGAGCTCATCAGACATCAAACACTTAATACTGGAAAATATGTTTATAAACAGCTGATAGAATAGAGGCTTGCTGCTGTATTGTACTATGTTTCGACTCGTACTTTAAAGTTTTAAGTGACTTATTTCTTGATATTGAGTTTACGTCTCAATATAGTAGGTGTGGAAGCATATTGTTTCCCTTTATTATAATCAAGGGCTTTCCTCCAGACAAGGAGGCACCGAGCTTCTGAGTGCCCCCTTTACATAGCTGCTTACTTGATTTGAGCCTTATTGAGTTATCTGTCACTTGATAATTACTCCCTGGAGGATTCTGTGTTCATTCCTGTGAGACGATAGCCCTTATACTAGCTACTCTTGTTTATACAAAGAACACTAGTCTACATCCCAGGCCAAACCCAGTGCAACTCAATGTTAACTCATTTAAATTGTTTTCAACTTGCTTGTTGGAGCCAGCGAGTGTCATGTTATTGTGAATGAAATTGATGCAAATCTGTGAAATTAAACTGCATCCTGTGTGTGTTGCTATTCACTGTATAAGAAGATGTTTCTCTACATTTTGGGAGCCAGTCCAACCCGAATCACTGCAGCTACACCGCTGGTCTCCCTTTCCCGCAATTGCAAGATTAAAGACAACTGAACGTTTCACTCCTACAAGTGCCAACTTTGAGAATTTATTTTACCATAGGAAAATTCTTCCACACAGGGAACTACTATTCTCTAATTTTTGTCTCCCTCTCTCACATTTTCATAATCTTGTGTTACAGCTCACATGTTTTTTATATAAGAAGTCCACCGGACGAGATTCCTTATATGGGTCATGCCAGAATCGGAGGACAACACTTTTGAAAAATCGACCCTTTATTTTATCGTTTTCTGTTATGTATCTAAAAAAACAGAGAATAAACCGTCAAATAATTTGGTTTGTCCAGGTCAGGCATCTAAGGTAAACATTTTATAAGATGTTTTATTTGTTGTACGCTATACTTGTTGCAACCCTGTTACAAATACTCGGCATATAAAAAAAGAAATTGCAATGGGAGATGGTGTGCAAATGACAGTAACCACAATGTATATATGAGAAATAAGAATGTTATTGAAATTCGCACCAGGGCTTTCATCTAAACTAATACAAGTTTTGCAATTCTACTGAAAGTGCTTTACAGGAATGACATACAACAATAAATTAAAGTTATATAGCACTTTTCTAACTCTCAAAGTCGCTGTACATTGATGATACTGGACAGCTGATGGTTGCTTATGGCATGAATCAGGCTTGTACTGTCTCATAAAGAATTTACTTGAATCACTGGATTATTTTGCTCATTTGTCGAGTACTTTTCCTACCGTTGAGTGTTTCTTTTAACGAACTTATATATATGTGTAATATATATATATATTACATATTGAGCCACATATCACATTGACTTGATCCACATGATAATATATCCTGTCACTGAGCAGATTTAGAAATTAGATTTCCTGTTGGTGACGCCTGATGCAATTTTGCATTCTGCTTTGATTTTGTTTTCAGCATCCACACTTGCACAATTGTTTCATTTGCTGACGTGAAAAAAATCAAACTCCATTGTATTATATGGCTTTAACGGTAAAGTTTAAAGCTCCCATCATCGAATTGGGCTATAAGACAGTGCACCTTAACAGCACTAAATGTAGTTATAGTCAACTATAATCGTAAAATACGTTTAAAAAAAATCTCCTGAAAGTCCCTCCTGTCGAACAAACACAATCTCCCCAAATGTCAGACCGAATATCTCCTGTGCTCAGTGGATGGAGGGAGCTGTCCGGCCCTGGTGTTATCCATCCGCGTCAGCTCAGCACGCTCAGTCCACAGCAGACCTCCGGCGAGAGCGCGGCACTGCGGAGACCCTCCGTTCGCTCAACAGGCGAACCATAAAGCTTCCAGGTTCAGTAAGTGACTCTTACCGGGACATTTTACCATACGTCAGCTCATTGTCATCATTTCTGCACAATTGTGATTTTCGGACGATCATTTACACTGTGCGATGCCCCCCGTTCATTCAGAGCAACGCGGACTTGGTTAGCCAAGCATTGATGGAAATTTTTTTTTTTTTGTAATTTGGATTACTGTACACTTTTGTGCACCGCCCCCCCCATTCAATCCAACATGGTTGTATTTATGTTTACCTAAAGGGGGGGGTTATTTGTTTATTGACATTGTCTTGCCTGCATGTCTGAAAAAAAAATCTGTAAGTTAGTTAATATCAGGATTGTGTTACCAATTCGCCTTTTTGTTGCTTTTTTTGTTGAATAAGTAAGCAAGTTGGTAACATTTACATATGCATTACTGTTACAATTTACATGTAGTTTGTAAATTAGACGTCTTTATTTTGTGTAGGACACCTTGTGATTGATTTTTGCAACAAGTTGTGCGTGGTGATGTAAGAAATTGGAAATTGAAAACTGCACTGACCAGAATATTATTTTATTCATATTAAATTCATCTGATATAATCTGCCTTGATGAACGTTGGTCATGGCTTCATGATGCTGCAATTAATGAATAGAAACAAGTGTAGTTCACCTGTCAGACGTGAGGTAAATTGTTCCCCTTCCTTGTCTGAAATTAATACATCTGCTTTACCAGCAAAACATAACCGCTCTTATGCAGATGCAGAAAAAGACAGACCAGGTGACTCGTTCAGTTTCATCACAGTGTTCAACAAGTGACATACGTACGTATATTTCATCATGTCGTGATCATTCTTCACCTCGCCAGGGTGCCCGGTGCTGAGGATGATGGAGAGAGCCAGTCACATTAACATTGCCATGATAGAAGATGTTGGCGTTAATGGCGGGGCCAAGTCAAAGGTCATCACAACCATGGACAAGCAGCTGTGCGGCTCGACTGTGAGCTTCCACAACATCCAGTACAAAGTGGAGCTTAAGACCGGGCTACTGTGCCAAAGGAAGACCACTCCACGGGAGATACTGGTAGACCTCAAGTTAGTGGGAAAAACCGTTTGGGTCTATTGCAGTGTCTAGCTTCCTCTTCCACTCTCTCTCTCTCTCTCTCTCTCTCTCTCTCTCTCTCTCTCTCTCTCTCTCTCTCTCTCACACACACACACACAGCATCCTTACCTTAGCCATCATAACTACATAACTAGCCTTAATACTTCCCCCAGCCTTAACCTAATCCTAATTCTAACCTTAACCCTAAACCCAAGTCCTAAATCTAAAATAGACCCTTTTCCTCATGGGGACCCATAAAATGTCCCCACAAGATAGGTTGTTGCAAGTTTTCTATCCTAATGGGGACATTTGGTCCCTATTAGGATAGAAAACACAGTACACACATAAAAGATGCAACACTTTAAGGTTCTTAACTACTCTGACACCGGGACATGCTTCTGAATGTTTTTCTTTAAACCAATCAGTAGGAACATTTTAAATCCTTTTAATGTCTAATTCAGGGCTAACTTGATATTTTAGACACATGCTTACGATTTAGCAAATTATATGCCAGATGCTGTCCTTCCTTGGAGTAATCAAGTGACAAGTGGTGACCACAGTAAGACTCCCACAGCTACGTTAAAATCTAAGTGTTTGTCTGGGGAACCTGGAGAAACCTGAAAAAATCATACCAAGAACTTGGCAATATGTTTGAATTTTATAAATTCTAACTTAAAATCACTAATTAAAGGTGAAGACTATGTATAACATCTAACACTATACTGGCAACCTTGATCTTTCTAAATACTTTGTGTAATTAATGGGGCCATGTGCAAATAATCATGGCTGTAGATTTGCCCCCCCCCCATTCAGTATAGGTAGATATCACACTTTTACATATCCTAAGAGATGTCACATCAACACCCAAAGCAGTAAGAGGATTGATGTCAAAACAACAGCATGCCTAGCTCCCCAAACTGTTATAGGGCACACTATTATTATCTTAATATTTCCTAATCCTAATCCTAACGTTACAGCCGCCAACAATTAACACTGTAGACTCAGACATACACAACACAGGCGTTAATACTAGACTTTTGTGAATTGGCCATTTGTATGTCTTCTTTGTGATGGTTTTAAATTCCCCTGGCGTTTTCCCATGCAAGAATGCATCATTTCACACAAGTTTTTGGGCCATTTCCTGCCTTAGTGTTAATTATATGAAATTAAGCATGGGTTCCTGCATATAATCTCTCTGAAACACTAAAGAGCAGTCTGCCAAGGAATCGAATTAAATGCCATCACGTGATCACTTCAGCCTTTTAATTCTGTTTTATATCACAGACTTTTCTGGCAGTACTGTGAAAGTGCTCCTCGGAAATCACAAGATTTTTTCATTTTATTTTGCGGTTTTAAGCCGTTGTTTAGATGTTTCTCATTTTGTATTTTCTGTATCTAGAGTGCATTTCCTGTAATGAACAGCTCACCGGTAACATAACGGGGAGAGCATGTTATTTCATGACTTGGATCTATTTGCACCATACATTGGTCATGGCATCTGAAGCCTTTCCTGATGTGTTTCATCACATCATAATGGCTTTCAGTTTTTATTTGATGTACTTGCAGTGTGACGTTGAGAAAAGAGTTGGAGGGACTCAAATAAGCACCACTGGCTAATTTTCATTGTGATTTCACTTTCTGGTTGAGGCATTGATTGTATATCTAAAAAATGGACAGTAAAGAAAGACTTGGATATCTGCTAATGGATTACTTTTGGCAGTGTGTCTGCAAAGGTCCACTGTCCAGAGAACATTCAGCCAATGAAAAGGAGGGGCACATTAATGGAAGAAGATCCCTTTGAAACACTTTCAACTCATTAAAAGCACATCTTCCAAAAAACGAGGACACAACAAGGGCACAACACAATATCCGTATGGTGTCTCCAATAATCGAAACACAAATCAAAGCTTATGATCTTGCGCTGTTGAATTCATATGAGAAATGTATTGTCCCTGTTGTATTTGTTGGTAATTATTTGCTATTGTTTTGTAGTGGAATCATGAAACCTGGCCTAAATGCTATTCTTGGACCCACTGGAAGTGGAAAGTCATCGTTAGTATCACACCCCTTGTCCCATCTGTGATGAACACTGTTTGTTTTAATCTTGTTCATTCAGATTTATGGTCATAAGAATCTCCTGCAATTGTCACAGATATTAATATTATTCTTAATCTTGTCCAAAGCTTCTTGGATGTTCTTGCTGCAAGAAAGGACCCATCAGGTCTCTCAGGAGAGGTTCTCATTGATGGAGCTCCACAGCCTCCAAACTTCAAGTGCCTCTCTGGCTATGTGACTCAGGTGCCTATTCATATATATCTTATACATACATACATGCATATATCTATCAACACAGATACAGGGAAAACAAGTTTTAATACATTGCAGTACAGGCCTGTTCTGTGCATCACGTACTCATCAGCTGCTAAAGTGCGCGACGCACAAAACAGACCTGTACTGCAATGTATTAAAACTTTTTTTTCCTGTATCTGTGTTGATATTCCGCTCCTCATTAGTTGAGCACGTATAACACCATTGACGGTTTCGGAAAAAAACGCTACATATATATATATATATATATATATATATATATATATATATATATATATATATATACACTACCGTTCAAAAGTTTGGGATCACCCAAACAATTTCGTGTTTTCCATGAAAAGTCACACTTATTCACCACCATATGTTGTGAAATGAATAGAAAATAGAGTCAAGACATTGACAAGGTTAGAAATAATGACTTGTATTTGAAATAAGATTTTTTTTTACATCAAACTTTGCTTTCGTCAAAGAATCCTCCATTTGGAGCAATTACAGCATTGCAGACCTTTGGCATTCTAGCTGTTAATTTGTTGAGGTAATCTGGAGAAATTGCACCCCACGCTTCCAGAAGCAGCTCCCACAAGTTGGATTGGTTGGATGGGCACTTCTTTGAGCAGATTGAGTTTCTGGAGCATCACATTTGTGGGGTCAATTAAACGCTCAAAATGGCCAGAAAAAGAGAACTTTCATCTGAAACTCGACAGTCTATTCTTGTTCTTAGAAATGAAGGCTATTCCATGCGAGAAATTGCTAAGAAATTGAAGATTTCCTACACCGGTGTGTACTACTCCCTTCAGAGGACAGCACAAACAGGCTCTAACCAGAGTAGAAAAAGAAGTGGGAGGCCGCGTTGCACAACTGAGCAAGAAGATAAGTACATTAGAGTCTCTAGTTTGAGAAACAGACGCCTCACAGGTCCCCAACTGGCATCTTCATTAAATAGTACCCGCAAAACACCAGTGTCAACATCTACAGTGAAGAGGCGGCTGCGGGATTCTGGGCTTCAGGGCAGAGTGGCAAAGAAAAAGCCATATCTGAGACTGACCAATAAAAGAAAAAGATTAAGATGGGCAAAAGAACACAGACATTGGACAGAGGAAGACTGGAAAAAAGTGTTGTGGACGGATGAATCCAAGTTTGAGGTGTTTGGATCACAAAGAAGAACGTTTGTGAGACGCAGAACAAATGAAAAGATGCTGGAAGAATGCCTGACGCCATCTGTTAAGCATGGTGGAGGTAATGTGATGGTCTGGGGTTGCTTTGGTGCTGGTAAGGTGGGAGATTTGTACAGGGTAAAAGGGATTCTGAATAAGGAAGGCTATCACTCCATTTTGCAACGCCATGCCATACCCAGTGGACAGCGCTTGATTGGAGCCAATTTCATCCTACAACAGGACAATGACCCTAAACACACCTCCAAATTGTGCAAGAACTATTTAGAGCAGAAGCAGGCAGCTGGTATTCTATCGGTAATGGAGTGGCCAGCGCAGTCACCAGATCTGAACCCCATTGAGCTGTTGTGGGAGCAGCTTGACCGTATGGTACGCAAGAAGTGCCCATCCAACCAATCCAACTTGTGGGAGCTGCTTCTGGAAGCGTGGGGTGCAATTTCTCCAGATTACCTCAACAAATTAACAGCTAGAATGCCAAAGGTCTGCAATGCTGTAATTGCTCCAAATGGAGGATTCTTTGACGAAAGCAAAGTTTGATGTAAAAAAAATCTTATTTCAAATACAAATCATTATTTCTAACCTTGTCAATGTCTTGACTCTATTTTCTATTCATTTCACAACATATGGTGGTGAATAAGTGTGACTTTTCATGGAAAACACAAAATTGTTTGGGTGATCCCAAACTTTTGAACGGTAGTGTATATATATATATATTATATGATATAATATATAAATCACTGATGCAAAACTCAGCTTTTCAAACAAAACCACACTGCCTAGTAACAGCTGGACTGAAGTGAGTGTGAAGTGGTTTTGTGGCAATACTGCGGGTGTCTATTATGAGAATACCAAGCTGACCACCTTGATGGGACTGCTGACAACGAAATTGCTAAGCAAGTTAACCAATACTCCAAGTAACCTAACAGTATGAGCTGTAGTACAATGAATCAGATGCCTTCCAAAAGGCAAGCATGGGGAAAGCATTTCTATGCATTCCCTAAAAGACCAATCCTTGAATACAGAAGCAAGACCTTCTGTTCTATCTTAAAATCATAACGATGAAAAAAAAATTCTCTAACTAAATAAGTAACCACGAAGATCCATCTAGTAACTGACCCCTGACTTTGACCCCTGGTGTCCACTAGGATGATGTGGTGATGGGCACTCTTACGGTGAGGGAAAATCTTCGTTTTTCTGCAGCGCTCCGCCTTCCCAGCTCGGTGGCCCAGAGAGAGAAGGAAGCTCGTGTCAATCACCTCATCAAGGAACTGGGCCTCACGAAAGTGGCTGATTCAAAGGTACACTAAATAAACACCATCTCCCATTTTCCAACTGCTGCTGACGGTTGTGTATTTTCTTTGTACTCATATTGTGTATGGTAGGTGTGCGATATTTTGCTGGAATTTACAGATTCTGGCTCATCTAGGTGGGGACCCAGATGATCCGGGGGATATCTGGAGGGGAGAGGAAGAGGACCATTATTGGTATGGAGCTGATAATTGACCCCTCTGTTCTCTTCCTGGATGAGCCTACCACAGGACTCGATGCTAGCACTGCTAACTCCGTGCTTCTGCTGCTTAAAAGGTGATGAATGACTGACAGGATGACACTCTCATTCATTGTGTGTCCACCTTCATGCGTTGTTCTGGCCTATTGTAGGTTATGTTAGAAATTTCCTTTCTTCAAGGATTCATATTGATTCTAGAGACTATTGACAAATTATATATAAGGTAGAAATACATTTCACATTTATTTCTTTTGGCACACAGCACAGTAATTCATGTTTGCACAGAATAGGCTTACTGTCTGTCAGAGCAGCCCAGTCATCTCCCCATCCAATCTAGTCCCGCTCACACCCTGTCAGACAATAATCTGCTTATGGAATCACTCATTTATGTGTTGTGTCCCCTAGACTCATGTATCACAGATTTGCTCAGATTTGTTTTATTACTTGTTTATTTTTATGCATTCAGCAGGAAGCTGTCTTGTATTTCAATCGAATTTATCTTCTTTTTTTTTTAATTGTCTTCCTCTGTTTAGAATGGCCAGTCATGGACGCACCATCATTATGTCTATCCACCAACCACGCTACTCCATTTACAGACTTTTCGACACTCTTACCTTGCTGGTCAGTGGCAAAATGGTGTACCATGGCCCAGCTATGAATGCTTTGGACTACTTCGCTGACAATGGTGACTATTATCATAAACGTCAATCTCACCACTAAATACTAGGGATTGCACCAGTGTTTTTGTACAAGTCACTGAAAGTTTCAAAGTAGTCAGTGACCAGTCATATCACCATTGTGTTCATCATTAAGAGCTATAATAGTGCTCTGAATTCCTCTCCATATGCTGTGGCTAAGGGTCTGACATCTTTGGTGATAAAATTCATTGGCAGATTGGTGATTGGCTCTCACTTCTGCTCTTACAAAGCATTGTATTTGGAAGTTGTTGATTGTGATCTGTTTCTGTCCACTGTCGCTAGCTAGGTGTCATTCTAGATGGTTGTGCATTGCATTCATACTTTTGTTGAATTCTAGGCTCAGCAATACATAACTGAATGTCTTCATTTCTGGTGAGGAGTTAATGTATTTTGCCCCTTTTGTCTACTAATGGGCCCTGTGATGGCCTGGTGGCCTGTCCAGGGTGTCTCCCTGCCTGCTGCCCAATGACTGCTGGGATAGGCTCCAGCGTACCCGTGACCCTGAGAGCAGGATAAGCGGTTTGGATAATGGATGGATGTATACTAATGCCTCTTCCTGCTTTTTTCACTGCCATCATATTCACTGTCCTGCAACTTCACATGTCCAATGACTAGTTGACAACCTGATTTCAGCATTACCAAGTGGTAGAGCCAACCAGGCAACTAAACTTGTGCAACGCCCACTAGATACCAATCCCACATCTGTATTTTGGGCCTGCTTGGTGTGGTCGACTTGGAAATATATTGGGTTCAATGCAAGGTTACCTTTTTACATGGGGCAGAACAGAGGGTGCTGAGCATTAACAAAAATTGAGTACTGATTTAATTATAACTTTGTACATCCATGTAATTAACTTTCAACAATATTGCAGGATTTGCCTGTGAGCCCCACAACAACCCAGCAGATTTTTTTCTGGATGTCATCAATGGAGAGTCTACTGCCATAGCTATGAACAAGATGCAGGACCCTGAAGGTAAAGGCATGGGCACCTAAAATTCAGAAATAGTCTAAATAGATGGAAATCAGACATATATATATAATAATTTTTTTTAAAAAAGTCACAATAAATAAGTTTGAAAAAAATGGTTATTATTTTTTGTGCTGTTGCTGATGGATGGTATGTAGTATATGGTTTTTCTGAGTGGATGAATGTTGATAGCAGCAATCACATCATTAGCCTGATTACTTTATCAGAGATGCCTGCTCCTTTCCCCCTCTTAAATCCAGTCTGACTGGTACCAAAGTATAAACCTTTAATCCAGCTGACCCAAGGTCAGCAGTTGTTTGTATTAGTGTGCAAGAAAATCCAATCCTCTTGAACTTCTAACATCTAATGTGTCTGGACTTAGTTGCCTTTTTTCCTGCGGTGTTTTTTCAACAATAGTGCAAGAAGCAAAAGGTCAGAGATGAAGTCGTTACAGTTAAGTGTTTTCAGAAACTAAGAATGAATTGTTATTCCAGAGTTGACATTTGCATTGCTGTTCATATTTTTTGTCAATTAAGTTGCTCATCATTCAGACAATTTAGAATACGAGACAGCTTTACAATTTTAGTTGTTAAATGAAAGCAATCATAATTATTTGTCAAAATATAGGGTATGAGTAGTTCGGTCACTGTACAATCAAGTTTTTTTCACATCTGATTGACAACCTGCACCTTGAACTGTCTCTAAACCTATTAAAGGTCAAGTGGCATATATCATCATTGCAGTGCTTCGTCTCTCTTACTCAGATCATCTCTCTTATTCTCATGCCTCGTTTTCCTTTTATCCACATGGCAAGGAATAGACTTTGAGGAACCAAGTATCTCTAGGCAGAATATCGAAGAGCGCCTGGTTGAGGAGTACAGAAACAGCAGCTACTCCAGGAACACACAGGCTGAGCTGGAGCGCATCTCCCAGGGCAAAGAGGACATCATCCAGACCGAGTCCCGCACCATCACGTATAACAGCTCCTTCTTCCACCAACTCCATTGGGTGCTTAAGAGAACTTTTCAGAACCTCGCACTCAACCCACAAACCTCCGTAGCCCAGGTTAGATTGTATAATCTACGCAAGTGAGTTAATTATTTTCAAAGAGTCAAATTGTTTATGTATTGATTATTTTAATGAGGATGTTTGGCTAAATACAGTTGGTATACGAATTGATTCTGGAGTAACATCTGACGCTACGTCCAAACTAATGATCTATCCAATGCTTGGAATTCTATCTATTTTCAAATTCTTCCCACTGTTGTTTTGTCTCAGATGAGTTGCAGTTTGATGATACACAGCATCACTCTCTTTTTGCAGCACATTGTTTTATTGCATATTGTTTTAAAAGCTTCACCTAAATCACTATTCACTGTTTTTGTCGGTTAATGGCATATACGTGTGTTGTGCCAAAATCGTCTTTGCACCTTTCAAATATGGACAAGCCAAGAATTGAAGAGCAAAAAATAGACATCACATTACTTGTCACTAGGAACAGGACACATGGACAGCAGGTTGGACGAGGGGGGACTTGTGCTCTCATTAGCCCACACTATGGCGGCAAAATGCCATCAGAAGTCTCCTCACTTTAAGAATTATTAACAGTTAATTGGCCCCAAATGAGTCACAATAATCCCTAGAAGAGGGTCTCTGTATGGTGTGGGCACTATAATCAGCTTTGGTGACTGCCGTGACCCTACTTTTGCCTCTTTGGGCCAAGATCTGAACTGATATCATATCTGGCCAAAGCCTCTTGGCCCAGGGCCGGGACCCATCACATGATGGCATCATGACCCATCACTCCACTGCCCCGCTTCCACATGAGGGACTAGAGGGAATGAGGTGAAAAAGGCTCAACCTTATGGGCTTATCCCCTCACCCTGGGAACCACACAGGCTCCGCTTATTCCTGCCATAATCTGTCAAGTGTTAGGATTAAACCACATGTCTCTTCCACTTTTTCTCACTCCTTTTTGTCAGCCCCCAGAATGTTTAGTGGTCCTCCAGACTAGACCAGACATCTCAGAACAAGATGTCAAAGCAGGTAGAAGCAAACTCTTCTGCTTCACCCCGATCTCCAGAAACACTTGTTAGTTCTCATCAGAGATGATGCTACAAAAATTTTTTATACATTCACCAAAAAGAGTCAGTGACGGTCCGTTTGTTGCTCAGTTTATTATTCTCCACGCACCAACTTTTGTCTTTTTTTCCTTCCCAACGGCCTCAGAGTTAAACCTTTGCCATGAAGACCAAAGAGATTAGTTTGTATTAAAGGCTGGCTTTGATCAAACCAGCTCACTTATGCTCTTGACTTGTCATGCGTATTGTTGGACGCTTGTGGTTGTTTAGGCCCCAGTGCCATGACATGTAACTGTTGATGTTAGTAATGGAACTATCTAAATGATGACCCTTGACCTCAGCTTTAAATCTTTTTTTCTTTTCTTTTTTTCAGCTGGGTGTCACCATTTTTCTGGCCCTCATTGTGGGTGCCATTTTCTTTGGTGTTAAAGATGATCCAAGTGGTATCCAGAACAGGTGAGTGAGCCATTGCATGCCATGAAAAATGACTGTAATTGCATGCAGAAACATTATTTAGTGACTCCATTAGTCCACAATATCTTTGGTCTTAGGAAATACCATAATGTCCTGGTAAATGTATTTTTTCTCTATTCAATTTATGATGAATTGAGGATTCTGATTCAAAATGGCAGATTTTAATACAATTTCTGCTTGTCACAAATATGCTTTTATGCTTATGTTATTCCCAGATGAAGAAATTGTGCATTAAATGGTAAAGGTAATTTCATTAATTCATTAAAGAAATTTTTTTTCATTAATTCACACAGAAATAAAGAAATCTGTGCATTCATTTCATTTAAAATATTTTAAGTATTAACAACATTTCGACTCACCATGATGTCCCTCATCAGTGGTAGGCTTGGTTGGTGTCATTTATGAAAGCAATATTACAGAAACCCTAAGAACTAGAAGACTTGGGTAGCACGGTCGCCCAGAGGTTAGCACTGTCTGTCGCCTCACAGCAAGAAGGTCCTGGATTCGAACCCTGGGGTTGTCCAACCTTGGGGGTCATCCCAGGTCGTCCTCTGTGTGGAGTTTGCATGTTCTCTCCGTGTCTGTGGTGGGTTTTCTCTGGGTGCTCTGGTTTCCCCCACCATCAAAAAGAAACATGCATGTTAGGGTTTATACTTCTGTCTGTGCCCCTGACCAAGGCAATGGAAAAAGAACTGGAGCTGATCCCTGGGCACAGCATGAAGAGGTGGCAGCCTACTGCTCCTAGCTACACAGATCCCAGCTAGGATGGGTTAATTTGAAGTAACTGAATTTCCCCAAGGGGATTAATAAAGGAAACTTAATTTAACCAACTGAGTACTAATAAATTATTGAAAAACATATTCCGTTTTTTTCATGGCTGTATTGTCTCGTAGTATTGTGCTTAGTTGCATCAACCTTGTACGTGGGAGACCACTAACTGGAATACATTTTTGTGAAGTTTCAAGTTTGCTCAACATTTTCTTGATGGAAAACAGCTATTTACTGCTCTCTAGCTTGTAACTGATCATCTCTAACGCTAATCTCTAACACAATGATTTGGTGAATTAGTAGAGATTCTTGTGACAAGCCTCTGCACAAAACTGTCTATCTTCATGCAAATGATTGCTTTGATAGAGAGGTGTAGTAAGAAGGATAATTCCAGCGTGTTTAATCCTCTTACCATTCTTGTTCTTTGACCATTATTTCATGGCGCACAACCTGGTACTCCTGAGCTCAATGGAGCACATCAGAACATTGAACCTGAAATCCATCTCCGTCTCTTGCTCTCTCCGTCTGTCTCCCTCCATATTTTAATTCCCTGCATGGTTCAGTGTAATATAACAGGATTTAATGTTACAAGATCTGCGGTCGGTTTGTAACAGACACCAGTGTCCAAGCTAGTCACTCCCCATTTTCTTATACAGCTGTATAAGTGGCTGTATGTGGCGTTGATATTCATGTTTGATGTATTTGATTACTCTGATGTCCTAGGCTGCATCTTCAACAATGCAGCCTATCAGCAAACCATTAAGTTTTCACATTCACAATTTATGGACATTTCTATGTGTATATTGTGTGTTGCATTGCATATTGTTATGCTATGAGTTCTGCACAATTTCAGCACCATTTCAGACACACAGAAGACTGCCCAGTATTATGGCGATTAATGGAGTATCATCAACATATGTATAGGGATAATGTTGAAAATTGTGATTCTTTCCCTTTAAGGGACTCTGAGAGCATCAGAAAAAATATTCGGTCTGATGAGGCAAAAATTAAAATCTTTGGTCAGAATACCAAGCACAATGTCTGGTGAAAACCAGGTACTGCTCATCATCTGATTAATACCACCCCTACAGTGAAGCATGGTGTATGGGGGATGCTTTTCACCGGCAGGGACTGAGAGACTGATCAGGATTTAGGGAACATTGAACGGAGCCAAATACAGAAATTTCCATGAAGAAAAGCTCCTCCAGAACACACACGATATCAGAGTGGAGAGTCACCTTTCAGGACAATAATGACCTGAAGAACACAGCAAAGATATTACTGGAGTTGCTTTAGGACCAATCTCTGAAAGTCCTTGTATGGCCAAGACAAAGCCCGAGCTTCAACCCCAATGAAAATCAGCGGAGAGACCTTAGGATCTCAGTTCAATGACATTCCCCATCAAATTTGATAAGAGCTTGAGAGGATCTGCAAGTAAGATGAGAGAAACTGCCCAAATCTAGACGTGCAAAGCTGGTGGAGGCATACCTAAGAAAGCTATAATTGTTGCCAAAGGTGCTTTTACAAAGTAACGAATAAAGTGTCTGAATACTTATGTACATGAGATATTTCAGTTTAGTTTTTTTTATTTTCAATAATTTTGCAAAAACATTCTACGAGTGAGTTTTCACTCATTTGTGCAGGGTATTGTGTGTAGATAGCAAAAAATTAACCCATTTCAAATTAAGTCTATAACACAACAAAGTGAAAGAGTCTGATTACTCTCTAAAGCCACTGTATATACCAAAGATATTTTTTTCTTCCTCTTGCAGGATGGGTGCTCTGTTCTTCATCACTACCAACCAGTGTTTCAGCACCGTATCTGCTGCTGAACTTTTCATCGCTGAGAGGAAGCTTTTTGTGTATGTAATACAATGCTGGGGTTTACTGTCCGAGGAGACTCAACAAGTTGCATGGTTACAATGCGTGACTATAATCATTATGCAAATGCTACAAAAAGAATTCAAAAGGATTATTATTTGCTTTATTAACAGTAGTAATGTGCTTTTTGGTCTTTTATCTTTAATGCACCCAAAGCAATTGGGGATTTTCTCTCAAAATAACTGCACCCCTGCCTGTGTTAAATTATTGATGTTGTGATAGACATCTCTCACTGTCAAAGCCAAGCCAAAAACTGCCTGGATTCCCCCCCAAACAGACATGAGTACACCAGTGGCTACTACAGAGTCTCTGTCTACTTCCTGTCCAAGATTCTGTCTGACATCATCACTCTGCGCACCATCCCTTCCATCATCTTCAGCTGCATTGTCTACTTCATGATTGGTAAGACTAACTGCATTACCACAATACTGACCCACTTTGTGTTCCAAATCCTTCTTTGAATTATGAATCGTGGAGTCAACTCAGTATTCTAATTTTTTTCTGCACTGTGTGTGTGTGTGTTTGTGTCCAGGCTTGAAGTTCACAATGACTGCCTTCTTCATCTTCACGCTGACAGTTACCCTGGTCGCCTACACTGCCACAGCCATGACCTTGGCCATCTCGGCTGACCAGAGTGTGGTGGCTTTAGCCAACATTTTTATGACCATCACTTTTGTCTTCATGATGGTAAGAGGACCAGACCGGAAAACAAAACAGGAGCGTTTTGGGGCAGTGAAATTAAATACCGTTGTTCTCAATGCCATTAACTGTTTGGTAAACTTGTAATTCACTATGCTGCTTTATAATATGTGTATAACGTAAACTTACACAAGGTCAAAATGTGAAATTGTGGGATGATTTCAGATCTTTTCAGGTTTACTAGTGAATGTACCTAGTATCATGGATTGGCTGGCCTGGCTTAAATACCTCAGTATTCCTCGATATGGGCTTGCAGTAAGTCAGCTGTTGTTCATTGTCAAAACCAAGTCATGTGGATCAAAAATACATCATATCTAAGTTAAATGCAGAAATAATTTCTTATTTTGCCTTACAGTGTCTATTGCTGTAAACACTATTATGTGTAGTTATTTAAAAAATGCTTTTAGAAGTTCAATATCCAACCTGGGCCTTTCTTTATTTTTTGAGTCGGGGCACCCTGGGGACTCAAAATACAAAACATCCTAACAAATTTAACCATAGCCCCATCATTGGTAGATTAACATAGAGTCTTGTCTATTGCTTATACAAATACAGTATTGTACTACTGATCTCATTCAATGTTGATTGCTTCTGGTGTCGTCATTCAGGCCCTGAAAATCAATGAGTTTGTGGGATTGAAGTTTTGTGACGAGTCTGTGGTCCAGAACATTACCACGTCAAACGCAACAGCCGACTGCATTGTAAGCACAGCTGGTGTGATGTGAGTAGTGCTATAACTATGCTTTAATTGGATTGTTAACCATATCCAGTGGTTTCCATCTGGCAAAAAAACAAAAAACAAAAAAAAACTGTACCTTCTCTTATGACTGCTTACCTTATGCATTATGAGAGTTTTAGTGCAGGTGGTTGCAGTAATAATTAGCCCCATACCATGTAGGACATCTTAATATTTTATAGCAACAACATTTCAGTGTAACTCATAATTGTTCACATCTAATCTACAGTTTGGGCTCAGTCTGATTAATTGGGAATGTCTTATTTCAGATGTACAGGGGAACAATATCTGGACTACCTGGGAATAGAGTATACAACCTGGGGCCTGTGGGAGAATCATGTGGCCTTGACTGTCATGGCGCTCATATTTCTCACCATTGCCTACCTGAAACTTCGCTTTATCAAGAAATTCACTTAGAGGTGTTATTCATTTGTTCACATCTTTTTTTTGTTCTCTTCCAACATAAAAGGTCATTACTTTGATTTCATCCAAACATCTGCCTGTGGTGCCTACAGTTAGCACTTATATAGACCGATATTCTGTGCTGGCAAATCTGGACGTGAACTAGCATAATATGGGTATTCATATGGAGTCTTTTTCTTGAAATATTTTTATATTCCCTTTTTATTATGCTTATTTATATGTACTAAAGCTTGTCAAATCAACTATGACTCTATGCCTTATTTTTTAACAGTAATGTAGCCAAGAGCTCCTAGCTTTGTATTTGCACTGATTCTAGATCACAGTGAAATGAATCATCTTTGATCATGATCATCTCATTTGAGTTTTCTTGTGAAATGAATATATATATACAGTGCATCCAGAAAGTATTCACACCCCTTCACTTTCCCCACATTTTGTTATGTTACAGCCTTATTCCAAAATGGATTACATTCCTTTTTTCTCTCTCATCAATCTACATACAATACCCCATAATGACAAAGCGAAAAAGGTTTTGTAGAGATTTTTGCAAATTTATTAAAAATAAAAAACTGAAATGTACATACACTACCGTTCAAAAGTTTGGGATCACCCAAACAATTTCGTGTTTTCCATGAAAAGTCACACTTATTCACCACCATATGTTGTGAAATGAATAGAAAATAGAGTCAAGACATTGACAAGGTTAGAAATAATGATTTGTATTTGAAATAAGATTTTTTTTACATCAAACTTTGCTTTCGTCAAAGAATCCTCCATTTGCAGCAATTACAGCATTGCAGACCTTTGGCATTCTAGCTGTTAATTTGTTGAGGTAATCTGGAGAAATTGCACCCCACGCTTCCAGAAGCAGCTCCCACAAGTTGGATTGGTTGGATGGGCACTTCTTTGAGCAGATTGAGTTTCTGGAGCATCACATTTGTGGGGTCAATTAAACGCTCAAAATGGCCAGAAAAAGAGAACTTTCATCTGAAACTCGACAGTCTATTCTTGTTCTTAGAAATGAAGGCTATTCCATGCGAGAAATTGCTAAGAAATTGAAGATTTCCTACACCGGTGTGTACTACTCCCTTCAGAGGACAGCACAAACAGGCTCTAACAGGTACTATTTAATGAAGATGCCAGTTGGGGACCTGTGAGGCGTCTGTTTCTCAAACTAGAGACTCTAATGTACTTATCTTCTTGCTCAGTTGTGCAACGCGGCCTCCCACTTCTTTTTCTACTCTGGTTAGAGCCTGTTTGTGCTGTCCTCTGAAGGGAGTAGTACACACCGGTGTAGGAAATCTTCAATTTCTTAGCAATTTCTCGCATGGAATAGCCTTCATTTCTAAGAACAAGAATAGACTGTCGAGTTTCAGATGAAAGTTCTCTTTTTCTGGCCATTTTGAGCGTTTAATTGACCCCACAAATGTGATGCTCCAGAAACTCAATCTGCTCAAAGAAGTGCCCATCCAACCAATCCAACTTGTGGGAGCTGCTTCTGGAAGCGTGGGGTGCAATTTCTCCAGATTACCTCAACAAATTAACAGCTAGAATGCCAAAGGTCTGCAATGCTGTAATTGCTGCAAATGGAGGATTCTTTGACGAAAGCAAAGTTTGATGTAAAAAAAATCTTATTTCAAATACAAATCATTATTTCTAACCTTGTCAATGTCTTGACTCTATTTTCTATTCATTTCACAACATATGG
Organism: Lampris incognitus; assembly: GCF_029633865.1. NCBI lineage: Eukaryota > Metazoa > Chordata > Actinopteri > Lampriformes > Lampridae > Lampris > Lampris incognitus. The sequence continues at coordinate 29,684,803 of NC_079215.1, forward strand.
TGGTGAATAAGTGTGACTTTTCATGGAAAACACAAAATTGTTTGGGTGATCCCAAACTTTTGAACGGTAGTGTAAGTATTCACACCCTTTACTCAGTACTTGGTTGAGGCACCCTTGGCAGTGATTACAGCCTCAAGTCTTCTTGGGTATGAAGCTACAAGCTTTGCACACCTATATTTGGGGTATTTCTCCCATTCTTCTCTGCAGATCCTCTCGAGCTCTGTAAGGTTAGATGGGGAGCGTCGCTGCACAGCTATTTTCAGGTCTTTCCAGAGATGTTCAATGGGGTTCAAGTCTGGGCTCCGGCTGGGCCACTCAAGGACATTCACAGACTTGTCCCGAAGCCACTCCTTCGTTGTCTTGGCTGTTTGCTTAGGGTCGTTGTCGTGTTGAAAGGTAAACCTTCGCCCCAGTCTGAGGTCCTGAGTGCTCTGGAGCAGGTTTTCATCAAGGATCTCTCTGTACTTTGCTCCATTCATCTTTCCCTCGATCCTGACTAGTCTCCAAGTTCCTGCCGCTGAAGAACATCCCCACAGCATGATGCTGCCACCACTATGCTTCACTGTAGGGATGGTATTAGCAAGGTGATGAGAGGTGCCTGGTTTCCTCCAGACGTGACATTTGGCATTCAGGCCAAAGAGTTCCATCTTGGTTTCATCAGACCAGAGAATCTTGTTTCTCATGGTCTGAGAGTCCTTTAGGTGCTTTCTGGCAAACTCCAAGCGGGCTGTCATGTGCCTTTTACTGAGCAGAGGCTTCCGTCTGGCCACTCTACCATAAAGGCCTGATTGGTGGAGTGCTGCAGAGATGGTTGTCCTTCTGGAAGGTTCTCCCATCTCCACAGAGGAATGCTGAAGCTCTGTCAGAGTGACCATCTGGTTCTTGGTTACCTCCCTGACCAAGGCCCTTCTCCCCCGCTTGCTCAGTTTGGCTGGGTGGCCAGTTTTAGGAAGAGTCCTGGTGGATCCAAACTTCTTCCATTTACGAATGATGGAGACCACTGTGCTCTTCGGGACCTTCAAAGCTGTAGAAATGTTTTTGTACCCTTCCCCAGATCTGTGCCTCGATACAATCCTGTCTCGGAAGTCCACAGACAATTCCTTTGACTTCATGGCTTGGTTTCTGCTCTGACATGCACTGTCAACAGTGGGACCTTATAGACAGGTGTGTGCCTTTCCAAATCATGTCCAATCAATTGAATTTACTACAGGTGGATTCCAATCAAGATGTAGAAACATCAAGGATGATCAATGGAAACAGGATGAACCTGAACACAATTTTGAGTGTCATAGCAAAGGGTGTGAATACTTATGTACATGCAATATTTCAGTTTTTTATTTTTAATAAATTTCTACAAAACCTTTTTCACTTTGTCATTATGGGGTATTGTGTGTAGCTTGATGAGAAAAAAAAAAGAATTTAATCCATTTTGGAATAAGGCTATAACATAAAAAAATGTGGGGAAAGTGAAGGGGTGTGAATACTTTCCGGATGCACTGTATATATATATGAATATTTGCTAACTTGTTTCATAGTATTTCATGAACTTTTTTATAATATTGATGTAACCTTGATATTTGTCTTTTACATAAATCTAACAGGTTTACAGAATTGTGTGGTGTTGAATGATTTTTATGAAGGTAATTACATGTGTCCGATTCACCTGACCTACATGTCTAACTTGCCCCTAGGTATGAGTGTGTGTGTGTGTGTGTGTGTGTGTGTGTGTGTGTGTGTGTGTGTGTGTGTGTGTGTGTGTGTGTGTGTGTATGTGTGCGTGTGTATATGTCGGCCCTGTGTGATGGCCTGGTGGACTGTCCAGGGTGTCTCCCTGCCTGCTGCCCAATGACTGCTGGGATAGGCTCCAGCATCCCTGCGACCCTGACAGCAGGATAAGCGGTTCGGATAATGGATGGATAATTACATGTGATCATTTGGGGTGAAGGGGAGGGTAGGATACTGGATTATTAGGGACTTTCAGATACAAACAGTCCGAGATGTATCCAAAAACAGTATTTGGGTCATAGGACGGTCTGATCCAATTATTATGCCTTGAGCCTAAAACATATCGTCTCCCCAATACTACTTATTTATACATGTTTACATGTGTGCATTTGTGCAAATGAATGTTTATGTGAAATGCGTTTTATTAATTGAAATTAAATTATTCTTTTTACCTTAGTTTAGCCATAGCTTTGTAGTACATCAAGACAACTTGGGAATCTGTCATTTTCATGATCTTTGAGACTGAGTATGAGCTACTTTTCATAAGTGGTTTGAAATTGCTACTTTAAACAAATCACTAAAAATGCCAAAGGGAAGAGAACTAATAAAACAAGTCATAGAAATAATTTATCTGGTAATTAGAATGGTATTACTTTATTATGAAAAACTGAAATCAAATTAGTGTATAAAAAGGTTCCGAGGCACAGTAGGCCCACATGAAAATAAATGCATGGGTTTCCCATGAACTCTAGATGCACTCCAAATCGAAGTTTGTTTTACGTTACAGTATATATCATAAAATGATAAGGTATTTATTTTTGAAATAAAGTGATGTACTGAATGTGAGTAAATATGACAATGTTCCACACTTGTGCCTATATTAAAAATGTGAAAAAGCAGCAATATAAACATTCAAAGAAATGCTTAATTTGGTATTTGTTCAAATACGAGGATATATGCTTACAACAATCATAAGCCATTTAGCTTCTTTTTAGGAAAATTATACTAAACGATATGTTACATATTTTCAATGCAAATGGGCAAAATAAGCATAAAGGTGCTATGTGTAATATTCCAGCTTTCCTGAAGCATAATATGACAAGTAAATACCATACCATTACTAGTAATCATCATAATATGACTAGTAAATATCATAATAGGACTAGTAAATACCAGCAAGGAATGCTGAGTGAAAATGATTGGAACAAAATAAACAACTCACTCCCCAGAAGTCTGCATTCAAAACCCCAGGAAACAGGCCGGCTGAGTAATTGTTATTGATTGATGCCCCCCCCCCCTTTTTTTTTTAAAGAATGGCGTGCTGTGTATCTGCCACCATTCAGTTTGGATTTGTTTGTCTTGCTCACTTTGTACGTTATTCAGATTGCTGAATACTGACAGAATTTAAGTAGGATTACACTAAGCGCCTTTAATGATCCTGAAGAAGTAACAACACCATCTCTTCTGTGCCCCAATCCTTTTGATGGATTCCCTTCAGCAAACCCTTCATTATGCCTCAGTCTTTTTCACACACATCTATTATTAGTGTACTGGTATTTGCATTGTAAGCTCCGTAAATGTGTCTTATATACTGCTTGAGTGAAAAAATGTACCATCCTACTAAAGTATTACTTCTGTGTAATATTAAGACAGTACCTCTTGAATTGACCTCACCCGCCCACTTTTGAGTGCATTTCAAAATTTAAAGTGTTGTGCACTTGTTTTTTGTTTTTTTTTTGACAGTGGTAGGTATGTCTACATATTAAACACAATTAGCTGTAACAAAGTTTGTCCCACAACTAACAAAACTGATCAAATCGTCCCTTTGAGAGTTTCCATGATAGATAACATACCAGCAGAGTGAAATTTCCTACAAAGCTTCTTTTTTGTTGCCAAAATGGAAAAACTGGTGAGGCCAAGTCTTCACACATGGCCGCTCCCGTTAGTGCCACAATCAAGGCCATCATTGGATAGTGAGGAAGATGGACGGGGCCGGTGCCCAATCGGAGTGGTTGGCTGAGGGTGGCTGACCTGCGAGACTGTGTCATCGGACTCCCAACGCTCCAGCTCTTCCCTCACCAGCCTTTCCATTTGCTCCCGGTGGACGTCTGTGTCTCGGCCCAGCCGCTCATCCTACCAGTGAGAGAGGGGAAGGTAAGGGGACATGTTTCAATGAGTGTGCTTTGCTTTATCATGTACAGTCGAACCCACTTAACTCAAACTCTGATGACTGGAAAACCTTGACAAAGCTCCATTTCAATACCCTTTAACTCAATTTAGTGATGTGTAGCATTAACCCAGCCACTGAGAATGCACACGCCAGTGCATTCTTAATGCTGGTCCCAAGCCCGAATACATGGGGAGGGTTGCGTCAGGAAGGGCATCCAGTGTAAAATCTTTGCCAAATCAAATATGCGGATCATAAATAAGATTTCCATACTGGATCGGTCAAAGCCCGGGTTACCAACGACTGCCACTGGTACTGTTAACCAGCAGGGTGCCAGTGGAAACAATGCTACTGTTGGGCAAAGGTGAAGGAGAAGGGGTAGGCATGTCCAGAGACAGCGAGAGAGAAGGAAGGGTAGGAGTGTGGAGGGGAGAGTCGGAACTTTGATTGTTGGCACCATGACTGGTAAAGGGAGAGAACTGGCTGATATGATGGAAAGAAGAAAGGTAGGTATACTGTGTGTGCAAGAGACCAGGTGGAAGGGGAGTAAGGCCAGGAGCATCGGAGGTGGGTTCACACTCTTCTACCATGGTGCGAATTGGAGGAGAAATGGGGTAGGGGTAATTCTGAAGGAAGAGTATGTCAAGAGTGTGTTGAAGGTGAAGACAGTGTCAGACAGAGTCATGAGTATGAAGCTGGAAATCGAAGGTGTACTGATGAATGTTATCAGCACATATGCCCCGTAAGTTGGGTGTGAGATGAAAGAGAAAGAAGAATTCTGGAGTGAGTTAGATGAAATGGTGGAGAGTGTACCCAAGGAGTAGAGAGTGGTGATTGGAGTGGACTTCAGTGGGCATGTTGGTGAAGGGAACAGAGGTGATGGGTAGGTACTGGTGTCAAGGAGAGAAATGTGGAAGGACAGATGGTGGTAGATTTTGCAAAAAGGATGGAAATGGCTGTGGTGAACACGTATTTCAAGAAGAGGGAGGAACACAGGGTGATGTACAAGAGTGGAGGAAAGTGCACACAGGTGGACTACATCTTATGTAGAAGGCGCAATCTGAAAGGAATTGGAGACTGCAAGGTGGTGACAGGGGAGAATGTACCTAGCAGCATTGGATGGTGGTCTGTAGCATGACTTTGGAGACCAAGAAGAGGAAGCGAGTGAAGGCAGACCCGAAGATCAAATGGTGGAAGCTGAAGAAGCAAGACTGTTGTGTGGAGTTCAGGGAGGACTTAAGACAGACACTGGGTGGTAGTGAAGAGTTGCCAGATGGCTGGGCAACCACTGCAGAAATAGTGAGGGAGACAGCTAGGAAGGTACTTGATGTGTCATCAGGACACAGGAAGGAAGACAAGGAGACTTGGTGGTGGAATGCGGAAGTACAGCAAATTATACAGAGGAAGAGGTTGGCAAAGAAGAAGTGGGATAGTCAGAGAGATGAAGAAAGTAGACAGGCGTACAAGGAGATGCAGCGTAAAGCAAAGAGAGAGGTGGCAAAGGCAAAGGAAAAGGCGTATGGTGAGTTGTATGACAGATTAGACACTAAGGAAGGAGAAAAGGACTTGTACCGATTGGCTAGACAGAGGGACCAAGCTGCAAAGGATGTGCAGCAAGTTAGGGCGATCAAGGATAGAGATGGAAATGTGCTGACAAGCGAGGAGAGTGTGCTAAGAAGGTGGAAGGAATACTTTGAGGGGCTGATGAATGAAGAAAATGACGATTAGCGAGCAGCAGTATGGTTTCATGCCACGAAAGAACACTACAAATGCGATGTTTGCTTTGAGAATGTTGATGGAGAAGTATAGAAAAGGTCAGAAGGAGTTACATTGTGTCTTTGTGGACTTAGAGAAAGCATATGACAGGGTCCCAAGAGAGGAGGTGTGGTATTGTATGAGGAAGTTGGGAGTTGCAGAGAAGTATGTAAGAGTGGTGGAGGATATGTATGAGGGCAGTGTGACAATGGTGAGGTGTGCGGTTGGAATGACAGATGGGTTCAAGGTGGAGGTGGGATTACATCAAGGATTGGCTCTGAGCCGTTTCTTGTTTGCAATAGTGATGGACAGGTTGACGGACAAGATCAGGCAGGGGTCTCCGTGGACAATGATGTTTGCAGATAACATTGTGATCTGTAGCAAGTAGGATGCAGGTTGAGGAGAGCCTGGAGAGGTGGAGGTATGCACTGGAGTGAAGAGGAATGTAAGTCAGTAAGAGCAAGACGGAATACCTATGCGTGAATGAGAGGGAGGACAGTGAGGATGCAAGGAGGAGAGGTGACAAAGGCGTATGAGTTTAAATACTTGGGGTCAACTGACCAAAGTAACGGGGAGTTTAGAAGAGAGAAGAAGAGAGTGCAGACAGGGTGGAGTGGGTGGAGAAGAGTGTCAACAGTGATTTGTGACAGAAGGGTACCAGCAAGAGTTAAAGGGAAGGTTTACAAGATGGTTGTGTGACCAGCTATGTTATATGGTTTGGAGACAGTGGCACTGACGAAAAGACAGCAGGTGGAGCTGGAGGTGGAAGAGTTGAAGATGCTAAGATTTTCATTGGGAGTGAAGAAGAAGGGCAGGATTAGGAACGATTATATTAGAGGGACCGCTCAGGTTGGACGGTTTGGAGACAAAGCAAGAGAGGCAAGATTGAGATGGCTTGGGCATGTGTGGAGGAGAGATGCTGGGTATATTGGGAGAAGGATGCTGAATATGGAGGTGCCAGGGAAGAGGAAAAGAGGAAGCCCAAAGAGGAGGTTTATGGATGTGGTGAGGGAGGACATGCAGGTGGCTGGTGTGACAGAGGAAGATGCAGAAGACACGGAGAAATGGATACGGATGATCCACTGTGGCGACCCCTAATGGGAGCAGCCGAAAGTAGTAGTAGTAGTAGTAGTAGTGATGCGTAGCATTGATTTAAAGTTTTCAGTCAATCAAACGGGAAAGTATCCACAACTTGATTAATTAAGGCAGGCATTTGTCTAATGCGAGAGATTTTTTTGTTAACCAGTGAAAGTAAACGTATATTTAAAAATGTCTGGAAAATGGACCGACCTAGAAATGAGAGTTATCTCCAGTCCGTGCAGAGGACGAAATCAATAGGCAGTTGTGTAGCCTACAGTTATATTAAAAAGCAAGAAAGCCAAAAGAGTAAATAAATAATAAGAGTAACGTTATAGATGCCCTAGTTTACGATATAAATGGTGTCCTACACAAGCAGGGAAAAAGAAAGAAGGTGCTGTCACGTCATGTGTGAACAAATTCTATCTGTAAATCTCATGGGTAGAAGCTGTATGTGTGACAGGGAAAACCACTGGCAGTGGTGAAAAAAAAATCATTCTGACGATGTTATGCAAATGGTGAAGTTCAGGCGAATGTCAGGCAGGTTGAGGAGAAAAGGTTATGCTTAGATTAGGCTATCTTATCTATCTAGACAACACTTCCCATTACTATTTTCAATTTAAAGAGCTAATGACAGAGGGGAAAGACAAGTGACAGTCATACACTGTTGAGGTGCGGAGCTGCTGTTATGTGCGGAACCTGTGGGTCATATACGCACTCTCAGCTAAAGACCAGATGCACTGTGAGTGAGTTATGGGATGAAAAGGGCTGTATTACGCTACTCAAAGGATTTTCTGCTTATAATCATCTGAAAACTTTCTAACAAGTCCACACAGTAAATATAAAAGAAAAAAAAAAAAGAGGAAAAACTAAGTGAAAAATAGGCACAGAGATGAGAAAATGGCCATTAACACACACCATGTCACGTTTTTAGTTTCAAAAAATAACATATTCATTAATAAAGCATAATAAAATGATGTTGGATCTTTTATCTTTTTTGAAATGTATGGTAAAAACACTTGTAATTTTTTTTAAACTACAAATGTGCAGTTACCGTAGCCTACCTTGAGTACACAACAACCTATTAGTTACTAACTAAAGGCCCATACCTGTGAGTACCAAAAACCAAACATTTCAAAAACCTCTGTTAACTTGAGGCCCTGTTAAGTTGACTTTTTTTCCCCCCTTCCCTGCCCGGATTGACTTAACCAGGTTTGACTCTGTGTGTGTTAAATGCTTTTGATTTTTGTAATTGTCAGTCTTACCTCCATCACTCCATCCAGCAGTCTGCCCAACACATCTCTCCTCTTAATTTTGGCTCTCTCCATAGCCTCCAGCTTCACAATTACAGCATCGATCTTGGACACAATACTACCTATTGAGTGTTCCATCCTGTCCACACGTCGCACCAACCTGAGAAAGATAAAGAGATGTGGTCACATATCAGGAATGTTTCATCATTCAAGTCCAGATTTAAAATAGCTTTCTTTGACCAAGGAACAGAAAAACTAAGAGGAGAGACAAAATAAAGGATTTTGATGACCTAAAGACAAAGTCTCTACCTGGTGACTTGTGGGTAAATTATAATGCAAAAATCGGGGCGTCCGGGTAGTGTAGCGGTCTATTCCATTGCCTACCAACACAGGAATCACCGGTTCAAATCCTCGTGTTATCTCTGGCTTGGTCGGGTGCCCCTACAGACACAATTGGCCGTGTCTGCGGGAGGGAAGCTGGATGTGGTTATGTGTCCTGGTCACTGCACTAGCGCCTCCTCTGGTCAGTTGGGGCACCTGTTGGGGGGGTACTGGGGGGAATAGCCTGAGCCTCCCATGCGTTACGTCCCCCTGGCCAAATTCCTCACTGTCAGGTGAAAAGAAGTGGCTGATGACTCCACATGTATCGGGGGAGGCATGTGGTAGTCTGTAGCCCTCCCCAGCTTGGCAGAGGTGGTGAAGCAGTGACCGGGACGGCTCGAAAAATAGGGTAATCGGCCAAGTACAATTGGAGAGACAAAGAGTGGAAAAAAAGCAAAAAGCAAAAAATGCAAAAATCTATGACTATGCCCAATTCTATGACTGTAATAATTCACTGATCTCTGAAGTTTGAATCATTGAGTAAGTTGATTGTAGGAGGAAATTAACACTTCATACACTTGAAACTCCTCATAGGACACCCCGCCTGAACTGCTGCCACGACGACGAGAGCTGTGGCCACTATCCTCATCATCGTCTTCCTCTGAGTCATCTTGAGAGCGAGGGAAGCTCCTCCCACTAGTGGGCCTAGTCAGCGAATTACGTTCCAGATCCAAGTCCTCCTAGCATATGGGCAGAAACACACTGAGCATCTGCAGGAACTAGTAGTATACATGCCTATATGTATACTATATGTATGCCAATGTATATATGCCTAGTAGTAGACAACGTGCAGGGTGTGATGTTGTTTGCAGCTATTTCTTAGTCAGTGAATATCAACAAAAGTTAAGCATGACTCCAGTGGGAGCATTTTGTTGCCCTCGATAAAACGGAATAAAAATGAAAAAACATGGAGGATGACACTGGTATCATCACTCACTCTCTCTTTCTCCAGATCATCTCTCATTTGCTGGTGCTCATGCTCTGTCAGTTCGTGGTCCCCATCATGATCATATTTGGCAAAGATGGCTTCTATCTCTGCATCTGTGTGTCCCTTTCTGAGAGCACAAACGTCAACATACAACGACGGGCAGCATGAATGCAGTGTTGAACAACTCAAACTCAATAGTCAATATCAATGATGTATAAAAGCCAAGATACAGTTTGATATCAGCTTCTGGTCACCCTTTAAGATCCTGGCGAAGTTCATCAAAATTCAGTTTGCCCCCAGCCTGACGCAAACTCTCAGAGATGTCATCTACTGCTGTCTTCTTCAATCTCAACTTCATCAAGGCCTTGTTACAACCCTACAGGGAAGGGGTACAGGCATGCTTGACATTTTGACTGGATGGTTAAGGTGAACTGCTGTGAAATTTAAATTAAGTCTGAACACAACCTAACATTTTTCGTTTTGGGGAGGTTTTGGATATGTGTTTTTGTCTTTTGCATTGCACTGCTGTGGGCTGGGAGACGAAATTTCGTCTTTTGTGTACACAAATACATGAATGAGATGACAACAAATTGCTCCTCCTGATTCCTGAACATTTAATGTTATTGCATGGCAGTTGGTTTCATGATAATTCTGGATCGACAGACAACTGGACAGACTTCAAGACAAACAGATTCTTAAACTAAATATAAGTCCAATACCTTTTTAATGAGATCGGTCATTTCCATCTCAGACCTCTGCTGGGACATATCTGCTTTTACCTCAGAGTATGTGTCATTGATGATGGCCAAGAACATATTCTACATTAACAGGATGAGAAAGGATACTCTGACAAAGCTTTTCATAAGAGACACACACCAAAGTTATCATTATCGTACACTGTAATAATATATCTGAAAAGATTAAATAAACTTAAAACGTCCTTTCAATGACTCACCATGAGAATAAAGAAGATGAAGAAGACGAAGGTAGTGAAATAAATAGGCCCCAGCACTGGGTTTGCCTCCTCTATCTCTGAGAACTCAAAATCTCCGAGAATGATGCGGAACTGAGTAAAACTAGAGATGCAAGACGACAAACAGCGAAACATTTCATTAAATGATTTAGAATATTTTACACAAAATGTAGAATACTGTTTTTATACATCTTTGGTGTTTGTCCCACGACTGTACTTACATGCTGGATTGGAAAGTGCTGAAATCATTGACTTGGGTTCCGAACACCAAGTAGGCCAGCTGAGCATAGGCCAGGAAGATGATGAAAAACATTATAGCAAAACCAAGAAGGTCTTTGGCACAGCGAGACATGGTGCTGGACAGCTGACTCATTGTCTTGTTGAAGTTGATGAATTTAAAGAGCTGATGAGATGTGAAAAATCACAATTCATTAGCATCCACATAACTAACAGTAAAGACACAGTACAATAATATTGAAGTCAACATAGACAGCGGGGAAGAGTATTACTTTGACCCAGGAGAAGAAGACGATGACTGCAGCAACATTGTTGAACTTGACCTGGAGATTAGCTAATGGCTCAAAGTTAGGGTGAGAACTGTGGTTTTCCAACAGCCCTTTTAAGCGGCTGCTAACCATGGATGTTCTGGTGATGTTCATGACAATGGCTACAATACTCAACTGAAAAAGACAAAAACAAAAAGAGGGGATAAACCAAGTTATCAAAATTCAAACTGATGTCATATTTTTTGCTGGCAAAGATAATAAATTAATTTCAAGAACTCTGACAGGCTTGGTAACTGTGCAATGTCAAACATTTCCCAAATAAAGCCTTTCCTAGTTAAAATGAATCCATATTTTCACTTTTGCAAAGGCACTGGTACACACCACAACAATGAGAACGTCAAGACAGTTCCACAGGCTCTTGAAGTAATGCAGACGATGGATGCGGATCTCCAGCACCTCCTCCACCACGTAGTACAGGATAAAAAGGCAGAACGCCACCTCACACATTCCCACAAAGTAGTCCCAGCCACAAATGTATCGTATTAGACGTACTGTTTGGAACTGCCATGAGGTCACCACTCCCCCAGTGGCTGGAAACTCTACCAACAACCTGCAACATACATAGACATAAACGGTAATGCAAATATCGTTTATATCAAAACACTCATTGTTTAATAAGGATGCTGCCTGATAAATTAAAAAACAGAAATATAAATATTATATTATTATTCCTACCTGGCAATGCAGAAGAGGTTGATGTTGCTATTGTAGACAGAGAAGTCGAGGAAGACAGCTCTGGTACCTCTGTCAATCCACAGGTGGTCTTTGAGAAACCGCAGCTGAAGGGCTGACTCATCTCTTGTGCGGGACAGGTCTTGGTAGAAGCCTCCACCTCCATAATTAGACACCTGACCCCAGTAACTGCTCCCATTCAGTCTACCTTCTGATGTGTGCACCCACCTGAGAGGCACCAAGAGGGAAGTTTAGGATTTATATCACTGTTAGTTTCATATACTCACTGTGCGGGTGTTATAGCTCTTTTTTGTTCACTGAAATCTCACCATAAATTTTCTCTTCTAACTTGCGTAAGAGAGAAAAAATCTTTTTTGTTCATTTTTCTGAATATTTTTTGGTTTGGCAGTGATTTTCAAATCTAACATAAACTAGGTATGAGTGGACATACGCAGTTCCATTCCCAGGCCCGAAGGAGGCAGTGTCTTCGTTGTTAGGGGTGTACATGTTGTAGCAGTCTTGAACCTCATCTCTCAGGTCTTTGTGAATGAAGCAGGACTCGTTCTGAACTTTGACCTGCCGAAGGCGTGGCACTCCAAGTAGAAGGTTCTCGTAGTAGATAAGACTCTGGTTCTCTGGTAGGCTCTTGTTGTTGTACCACACCTCCCAGTACATGCCATTAAGAAAGGGGCCATCTGCAAACTACAGGTTTATGACATCCTTAGTTAATCCATAGTTTTCACGTTACGTCACATTCATATTCGAACGCCCACCTGGCGGGCAAAACACTTCCCAAACGGTAGCCATTATTGACCCATCCAGCATGAAAATACATATAACTGTCTGTACTTTTGTAAGCTTTCATCCCGGCGGCAGTGTAAGGAGAGGGATTCTCCACAAGATATATGTAAACATTGCCAAATTGGAGCTCTGGCAGGGACTTCGCTGTTTTTAGAGACTGAAATACTGCGGTGGGTACTGTATATGGATCGCAAGTGCCCAAAACTTGTAGTTTGCTAATATATTTTTGTTTTTCTTCTTTTGTAAGGTGATCCAAACAGTCGTTGCTTGGAACAGCTGGAAAATTGACAGGTCTGTGCTGCTGCTCTACAGAGTTTCCACTGTTGGCCGCCATGCTGGAACTTTGTTTTGCCCGCCACTGTCACGTGACTGAAAACTATGGATACAAACAAGCAACAAAGAGGGGCAAAACACTAAATGGATATTTGAAAGCAGAGATGAATAGTGCATGGTACATAAAGTGGCATTTACCTTCCAGAAGTCATCCATAGTAGAGAGGCTTCTGAAGGTGGAAGGGTTGCCGGCTGAGAGTGGTGTGTCCAGGAAGAGCTGAGACATGACTTTGGTATAGTAGTACATATTGGAACTCACCATCCCATAGGTCACTGTTGGGACACCATATCACGTAAGCAATACTCAAAAGATAGTAGAACAACACAACACAAGCTGTAGCACAAAACTAGGGTTGCAGTTAGGTGGCATAGTATATATTCTATCATAATCTTGTTTCTCTTCGTTTAAAGTTCAACAAGCACTGAAACAACGATTTTCTACTGGAGAATACTACCCTCTTAAAATGTCAACTAAATCCATGCCAAAAACTTTTAGGCAGTGAACCATTGAGACACTTACAAATAAACATAAGCCACGTGCACACACAGAGTACAAGTATGAACATCCAGTGAGATAATTCAAGGGTTTGTGAAGAAACACGCAAGACATGTATTCAGTAATTGGATGCGACTTTGTGGTAGACGTGGCATGGCTTGTGCTTTGGTCTGACGGCAGGTAGAATTAGAAAGTTAGCCTTCCTAGTATTTATCTATGTGTTTGATAAAAAAGGAGAAGTGGATGGATAGTATGACACAGACTGCTGTATGTTGAGTTAATCCAGGAGAAAACTACTGCGTACTGACTCACCTGTTGCCCCCCTAAACAGGCAGAAGTGAATGCCTGGCCTGTTTTATGTTTGTGTTCGATCCAGTAGATCAAACACAGTGTAGCAGAACCAGCGCTGTCAAAATTAATGCATTAATTTTTGTTATTAATTTGAAATATTTAACGTGCTGAAAAATTTAACATAATTAACACAGCTGTGTTTTATTCTTCCTGTGGCACCTGTGCGAGGCTGTTTGACAGGCAGATCGCAGATCAGGGGATTTGGTTGTGCACTCTCCCTCCTGCTTGTTGGCACATGGAGAGCTGTCTTTTTCCACCACTCTGCTCCTCGCTGGACTGGTACAGAGCGTAACCTTCATCTCCACTTCATCACAGCAGCAGGCTTTATTTGTTCCTAGACAGCATCCCCTCATGAAGAATATTAGATATTCTGCTATGCTGTGCCCTTAGGGCGCATATGGGGTTTTGTGATGAACATGTAATGAACGCCATGAACTCACAACACTTTAAATTCAGCTGGCACTTGAACATGGAACATATTTTTGTTGTTAATTATCATTTACATTAGTGCATACAAGAAATTATTACCTTCTAAGCTCATGTCTAATTTTAATGGCATTGATGGTTTTGAAATTCAACTGGCATTTTAACATACAGGCCTGGGTTTTGTTATTATTTCTGTTAGTGTATGTAAGAAATATGCCATTCAAGCCGACAGTCAATTTTCATGGCCTTGCTGGTTTTATTGGGAATCTGTAGTTCACAGGAGAAAATCTGTTTTCAGAGTTAAAAAGATGCTATTAAACAACAGTATTTGAATTTCAATATGCTTCCTTTGTGTTGATTCTCCATTAATTCCCTGATTTACATTTAAATATCCACTATTACAAGTTTCAGTCTTGAAAAAAAGCAATTAACCATGATTAATCACAGCAAACTGTGCAATTAGTTAAATTTTTTAAATCAATTGACAGCCCCAAGCAGTCAGTCCTTCCTACCGATTGACTAAACTGTGTCTCTGAGTTTCTTTTGTTTCAGTTGCATGTGTATTCTCATTCTTTATACAATTCAACAAGGAGTTGTTTTCCCGAATGTGTTACTTTAACCCATTTTCAGAAAAAAACGCTATAATCATGCCTGCCAGGAAATTATTCCTTGGTCCACCCAAAACCTAATTTTACCAGTTTACTGCAGCAGGAGGAGAGCAGCAGAAACTTCACTAATACTTTTTGGATTGTACACTATTGCAATATGGGATTCCCATTATGTCTCACCCTTCCATAATCTGGTACTCAAATGTATGCTGTTGATAACAACATGCAACATGCAATTACAGGCACTTAGTATGTGTGGAAGACTCACTTTTTAGCTGCCAAAACCATCAGGTAAACATTTCGAGGCTGGAAAATGACTGTTCAGCTACCAGGAAGAGCGTAAGGAACAATGTGGATTTACATTCTGAAAAAAAAATCTTCAGTCTGACTTGTTTTCTTGGAAAAATATGGTTTATAAGTCCAGAACTGGTTTGTACCTTTTTGGGTAGAGACTTTCTTGTGTGTTTGGGTTTTTTTTTTTTTTACCTTTTTACCATTTTTGTTTGTATCTCTCTACTCACTCCATTACAGTACATCGGAGTGGTCTCAGGAAAGTACATTTTTTTTAATATGCAGTGCCACCACTATCTACAAATTCAAAAATATGTCAGCCAACAGTTTGCCAATCTGAAGTCTTGAGTAGAAGTTGATGAGTGATTGCCGAGGGGCATAAAGCAAAGAGGTTGTGCATAATCTAATGGTATTTCCCATGCTGGAGGTTTCAGTCTTTACTTACATATGCATATGGTGATGAGGAACATAATGTAGGTGAGCATCTCCCTCAGTATGTTCCTAAGGTATCTCTCTCGACTGCTGCCGCTGTCTTCCATCAGCTCTGTGCCCCACAGAACTGCAAAGGAAACAACCATTTAGGAGCATATCAACAAACTATAAATAAACGTAAGACTGCAGGAAATTTGCAGAAAAACTCGAGAAGCTTGGCAGAAAAGCAAGTCTATGTAATCCTTCCATTTGCATGACTTTGGAGAGAAATGGTACACATCGTTGGTGGTAGAGAAATTATAAAATCAGACCAATAAACCTGATCAGGGATTGTGCATGTGTGTGCGCGCGCGTGTGAAGTCATTAACCTCTGATTTTTTGGAGTATCTGTTTCATGCAGCCTCGGTGCTGCTGCCTGCCTTGCTGTTGCGTATCCACTGTTGGCGTCGGATAGAGTCCTCCACGGTGCATATGGGCGCTGCTCCCTCCGCCCGTGGTGGTGGTGCTGCTACCGCTGCTGCGGCTGGAGGCGGTGGAGGCCGACCTGCGCCCGGGGCTCGCCGGAGGCCAGTCTGCCTCCATGATCTCATCTTCAGGTTCAAATCCCGGGTTATCCCGGCTCCAGGCCTGCCTGGAGGGAGGGGACGGGGCTCCTATTACTCCTCCGAGCTCCAGCTCCTGATGCTGGATGTTCTCCATCTCGATCCCTTCGCTGGAGTCAAATCTCTGGGCTGCCGAGCCCGCAGAGAAGCCGCCAGCGTGGGTCTGCGGTTGTTGGGATCTGACCCGGGTGGAGTTCATGGTCCAGTTTTACTGGAATAAGTTTCGTCTGCTACTGAACATCTACAAAAGGTTATTAAGAGTCAAACATGCCCCCAAACTCTGTGAAATGCCGTTTGTGTCGGGCCAAACATGTCGACAAGACCCCGTTCGTAAACTTGCGCAAAGAATAAATACGAAGTAATGCACCAGATTATTTATTTTTTCCCCAAGGTGAAATAAACAGGATAAGTACAAGAATACAAAACATTTCGAATGCTATTTCGATTGGTAAGAGCTGAGTAAAGTTTCATTTCCTGAGAGTAAGGGGGGGGAACGTTCGACCAGTTTCGAGTTAAACCTTCACTACTATCGAAGCGTTTATGTTCAGTTCACCTGATTCTATTGTCAGCTGGCTTCCGCGGATTTGAAAGATGTCCTCAAGCGACACGAATCAAGACGATAACCGAGTTAAAACGTCTTGTTTAAGTGAAATACGTAAAGTGTCTCCCTCGTCCCGGGCCAGCCATCTTGTTCTTCTTCGCTGTTCCCCCAAAACCTTCCAGTCTCATCCGTCCAAGAGTCAAGTTACATTGGAAGTCATGGCGTCACACCCTCTCCATTTGCATACATCCACGGAGCGATTTAAATGTTAAATATGAAACAGGAAAAGGAGAAAGTATCTGCATTTAGGGATTTGCACACAGGTCAACCATACAATTTGTCGTGAAAAGTGCTTTTATCTTTACCAAGGCATTGCTTCCCCAAGTTGCTCTTGTTCACCCTCCACTGATGTTAAATTCTCTAAATGTTGTATTCCATGTGCATTTAAGGGTTACGTGTATTCATAATAATCAATGAGCAAAAGTTTGTGAAAATGAAGAAAAAAATCCCAAATGCAAATGAAATATTTGGGGGTGGGGGGTAGCGCTGCTCACCGCAATAGACTTATTACATAACCGCATTGTGTTTTGACTCCCCGTTGCCATGGCAACAAGGCATCCAGCAAAGGTCTGTGTCTGGATTTAAAGCAGTGTGACAGAGGCCCTGTTTACACCTGGCATTATAGTGGCTGGGTAGGCAATTTGGTAACACTTTAGTATGGGGAACATAGTCACCATTAAGTAGGTGCTTATTAGCATGCAAATTAGCAACATGTTGGCTCTTGATTGGTCACTATTATGTACTCATTAATTCCTTATTCTGCATGGCCTTATTATACAACCAGTAAGCCATTAACTATGAGTTTTCCCTCTATAACCTCAGAATTATTGCTTATTAGTAGTACCATCTCAATATGCTTTGTTTAGTATGGACTTTATAAGGTGGTAGTACCACAAGAACAGTTATTCTCCCTTACTAACACTTAATGATAATGGTCTGTTGTTACATAACAAAACACAAAACTACAAGTGTTCATAGTGTTAAATTACTCTAAATTAAGTTTTTGTTACTTAGAATATGTTCCCCATACTAAAGTGACATCTTGATCATTACTAATTCACTAGTAATTAAGTTTTTTTACTTAGAATATGTTCCCCATACTAAAGTGTTACCGGCAATTTTTATAGCGTCATTGGGCAAAAAAATCCATATTGTAAATGGAATTTCTTATTTACAATGAAAATTCAGCATATTGTAATTTAAGTGGTCTGGGCGTGCACGTGATCAATTTGCGTCCACCCTGCTCCGCCGGTCGCTTGTCCCTAAACCTAAAAATTTACAAGACCAACGCGAAATGGCTGATTCACGTGAAAACATATTAGTGTAACTAAGAGATCCTCTTAAAAATAATGTTTACATAGTCTCGCTTTTACATTTCCTGGTTGTACACGAGTGTAAGGGGCTGAAGAAGAGCGATGCGAAGGTCATTTGGTGGGCAGTACATAGCGGAGTGATACGAGGCAGCGGAGAGGCCGGTGGATTTCCGTTGGAGTGTTCAGTGTTACCTACTGCCGCTTTAACATGCATCTTGGGTGATCTAATCACAAGCGGACAGCTCCAGTGGTGCATTCAAGCAGCTGGGAATTGAGAAAGTTCCCATTTGGGAACGTCCTACTTCCTAGTTGAGAATGTTCACATGACGACAACAAACAGGTAACGTGGCCGCTCCCCGGAAATCTGCTGTCAAATACAGAAAAGTGACTGTAGTGAATGGATGGATGAATATACCATTGATAACAAATGGCAGCAGACAATAATTTTACTAAGTATGAATGAAATTTTCTTACCTTTTAAACGTACTTTGGAGCAAAACAAAGCGGCGAGAACACACGTTACATAGAATAAACAAACGGTTGCTACACGGATCCACAGCTAGATTGTGATCCAACATGGCGGCATTGATAAAGTCACGTGACCGATGGGAAGCATAACATTGATACACTATATGGACAAAAGTATTAATCATTGAATTCAGGTGTTTCATTCATACCCATGCCACAGGTGCATAAAATCAAGCAGCTAGCCCTGCAGTCTGCACTTACAAACATTTGTGAAAGAATGGGTCGTTCTGAAGAGCTCAGTGAATTCAAGCGTGGTACTGTCTCAGGATGCCACCTTTGCAATAAGTCAGTTCGTGAAATTTCTTCCCTGCTAGACATTCCACGGTCAACTGTAAGTAGTATTATTGAAAAGTGGAAGTGTTTACTCAGCCACGAAGTAGCAGACCACATAAAGTCACACAGCGGGGTCAACGAGTGCTGAGGCGCATAGTGCGTAAAAGTCGCCAACGCTCTGTTGACTCAATAACTGCAGAGTTCCAAACTTCCTCTGGCATTAACATCAGCACAAAAACTGTGTGCCGGGAGCCTCATGGAATGGGGTTTTCCATGGCCGAGCAGCTGCATGCAAGCCGTAAATCACCAAACACAACGCCAAGCGTCGGATGGAGTGGTGTAAAGCACGCTGCCACTGGACTCTGGAGCAGTGGAAACGTATTCTGTGGAGTGACGAATCACGCTTCTCTGTCTGGCAGTCCGATGGACGAGTCTGGGTTTGGCGGATGCCAGGAGAACGTTACCTGCCTGACTGCATTGTGCCAGCTGTAAAGTTTGGTGGAGGAGGGATAATGGTATGGGATTGTTTTTCAGGGGTTGGGCTAGGTCCCTTAGTTCAAGGGAAGGGAAATCTTAATGTTTCAGCATACCAAGACATTTTGGACAATTCTGTGCTTCCAACTTTGTGGGACCAGTTTGGGGAGGGCCCTTTTCTGTTCCAGTGTGACTGTGCCCCAGTGCACAAAGCAAGGTCCATTAAGACATGGTTGGTTGAGTTTGATGTGGAAGAACTTGACTGGTCAGCACAGGGCCCTGACCTCAACCCCATCTAACACCTTTGGGATGAAATAGAATCCCAACTAGATTGCAAGCCAGGTCTTCTCGTCCAACATCAGTGCCTGACCTCACAAATGCTCTTCTGGATGAATTGGCAAAAATTCCAACAAACACACTCCAAAATCTTGTGGAAAGCCTTCCCAGAACAGTGGACGCTGTTATAGCTGCAAAGGGGAGACCAACTCCATTTTAATGCCTATGGATTTAGTATGGGCTGTCATAAAAGCTCCTGTAAGTGTAATGGTCAGGTTGTAGCATTCCAGCCGGACTTTATTCAGACGATGCACTCCAATAACGACTGATGGGTCCGTGGTGCAGTATCAGACCATTTATTGCAGCATTTTACTAGTCACACCGTAGACACACCATAGAACCACCGTAAGAGCTGTTCGCCTTCCAGCTAGGTGCTAAATAAATGATGATGATCAATGAACTATAAGTTGTGAATTCGTTCTGTGCATAGCGAACATGACCATCGTGTCCAACTTTCAGTTTTGTTCTGCCGTTTTCTCGCAGCAGCGCACAGCATCATGGGAGACCAGAGTTTTTCAAAATAAAGGTCACATAACAAAAGGAAGTGTAATTCGCTGTTAATATATCAATCAGGACTGTACTTTAGGCACCAAATACAAATCAATAATGAGCACCATACAAATCAATAATAATAAAAAATATTATGACAAAATTATGTGGGTCATTTACACTCCCACCAAATCATTAATGTTTTGAATATAGAAAATCAAGCATAAGTAAAAACAAATGATTTCTCAACTCAAAATGACCATAAACCATAAGTATCGTGGGAAAGGAGCGTCAAGTATTTTAAAACAAAATAAAAAACGCATCTCAAGAGATGCAAGGCATGTGTTAGTTAGTAACTAACTAGTCACTATCTAGTACCTAGACCAGTTTTTGAACTGGCCGTTCAAGCACTGTCTGCTTGGTGAGCTGTTCACCTTTTTTGCCTAGGTTTCTATCCCCTAGACAGATCTTCACCCTCCTAACCAGTCCATCTCTATCTACTACAGTCTCTAAAACTCTACCCAACCTCCATTCATTTCTGAGTCTAAGATATGAACACTGTCCGTAGCCAGTCGTGCTTGCATCGGAGAAGTGGTGTAACTCCTGTCTGGTGACCCTCCCAAAGTTTGCAGGTGCATAGCTCCGGGGAATGTCTATCTTCTCCATGTTGGTAAGGTCATTTTTCCATCTCTCCCACCGTGGGTGAAGTTCATCAGTCAGAGGATCATCCCAACCCGTTCCATGTCTGCACATTTCCTGCAGTACTCCCTTTCCGATGAGCAAGAATGGGGCGACAAACCCTAGGGGGTCATACAAGGAAGCAACCGTAGACAGTATACCTCGGCGTGTTGCAGGTTGATCCTTGAGATTGACGTTGAACTTCAAGCAGTCTGACTCGATGTGCCATTGGATCCCCAACGCTCTTTCTGAAGGTAGGTCATCCAAGGTAAGGTTAAGATAGTTGATTTCTGATGCACGTTCAGATGACGGTATGCTTTCTATTACAGCTCTGTCGTTGGACACAAATTTGTGGAGTCTAAGGCCACCCAGGGCACAAAGTTCTCTGGCTTCTCGAGCGAGCTGAATAGCCTTCTCTGTACTGTCCATATTTGCGACACCGTCATCGACATAAAAGTCTCTCAGAATGAACTGTGAACCTAGGGGGTATAGGTCTCTGTTCTCAGTAGCCAGGTACTTCAAGCCGTAGTTTGCACAACCAGGCGATGAGGCAGCACCGAAGATATGCACCCTCATTCGGTACTCTTGAGGTTGCGTGCTGAGATCTCCTTTCTTCCACCACAGGAAGCGCAGGTAATCCTGATCCGTCTCGCTCACGTGGAATTGGTGAAACATCTTTTCTATGTCGCACATCAACGCAGTAGAATGCAGTCGGAAGCGAAGGAGAACACCATTGAGATTGTTCATCAAGTCAGGTCCGGTGAGCAGATGATCGTTTAGACTGGTTCCCTTGTATTTGGCAGAGCAGTCGACTACCACGCGCAATTTGTCTGGCTTCTTGGCGTGGTAGACACCATGATGAGGTATGTACCATTTTTCTCCTTCCTTCCCATCATCATGTACTTCCTCTGCGTCACCCTTTTCTATGACATCCTCCATGAACTTGATGTACTGTTCTTTGTATCTTTCATCCTTTGACAGCTTCCTCTTCAGATGGCTGAGACGAACGATGGCAAGCTGTTTGTTGTCAGGTAGGTTGGGTCTCTCCTTAAAAGGTAAGGGCATTTCGTAGTGACCTTGACTGTTCTTCTGGATGCCGTTTTTGAGTTTGTCCAGGAACAAGATATCTTCCTAGGACACCGTCTTTTCATCCTCCTTGGCATTTTTGAAGTCGGACTCCAGAATGCGAATAGCATCTGCAGGAGTGACTGGCGGGAGCTCCTTCACAGCTACCCGGAAACACTGTCTCGCCACGCTTGGAGTGTCAAGGCACGGTGAAGAGCAACCCACGATGCTCCATCCAAGGTCGGTTCGGATTGCGTAAGGCTCTTCATTTCCTCCTGCTATTACGTCTCTTGGTGCCATTGCCCTCGCACAGTTGTATCCTATTAAAAGACCAATATCACAATCTTGCAGCGGTGGAATCTCGTCTATGACTGCAGAGAGATGATTCCATTGTCTGGCTGTTTCACTTGTAGGAATGTGGGCGCGGTTCACCGGTATACCGTCCTTAGCGTAGGCAGGAGGAAGGTCGATGTAGAGGGAATATCTGTAACCGCGCACACGAAGCCCCGAGACTCGTTGGCTTTTCACGATAGTGTCACGTCCTATCATTGTCGTTAACTTCAGTTTCACTGGACAGGACTCTGCCTTTAGAGCGCTGCTCACTTCTTGGTCGACGAATATGGTGTCACTCTGTGTATCCAGCAGGGCGTAGACAAGTTTTTCTGTTCCTGAGTTGTTCTTGGACGACACCCATACGGGCACAATCATCGATGTGTTGGTAGACTGTCCAGTCGTGACGGCATGTGACATTGCAGTCGCGACAGCTTCTGATTCATTAGCGTTGCTTGGGGGAGTGTTTTCCCGAGCTGCAGACGGTTCCCTTTTCACGTGGTTGTCATTGTGAAGACAGGTGGGGTGTTTGCCTTTGCAGGTGTTGCAGGTATGTCTATGTCGACAGTCCTTCGCGCTATGGCCGGGTTTGGTGCAGCCATAGCAGAGCTTGTTCTCTTTCACGAATTCTCTTCTCTCCTCCAGAGTCTTGGCGATGAACTTGGGACATGCATGTAGCCCGTGTTGACTGTCTTGGCAGAACGCACAGGGGGTTTTTTTCTTTCCGCTGGCTGGCTTTTGCTTGTCACTGTCCGTTTCAGTTTGCGTACTCAGAACACTCGCCTTGTTCCTCTTAGGATCCCTGTTATTCGGTTTCACTGTGCTAGACTCGGAGTTGCGTAAGGCATAAGGTGAGGTGATCGGATTGCATGCGATCGCTGCCTCCTTTGCCATGAAGGTGGTGAAGTCCTTGAAGCTGGGGAATTCTTGATTCCTGCCCAAGGCTTCCGTAGCCTTCCTGTTCCATCGAGATGCTGCCCAGTCTGGCAGTTTGTGGACCAGCTTCATGTTCTCTTCACAGTCGTTCAATATTTCGAGGCTCTTCACATGAGACATTGCGTCTTGGCAGGCGTTCAAGAAGTCGGAAAAGTCTCTAAGTCCCTCTGCATCCCTTGGTTGGATTTTTGGCCACTTTGTGAGCCTGTCTCTGAAGGCTCTCTGTATGGCGAAGGCCTGTCCGTATCGGTGATTCAGTTTGCTCCATGCGTCCTTGTAAGACTCGCCGTCGTTTCTGTAGAAGGTCCCTTCCAGTGTCTTACAAGCTGGGCTGCCTACATATTTCCTCAAGTAGGAAAGCTTGTCTGCTGAGGAGATGGCCTTTGAGTCAATGAGTGACATGAATGAAGTTCTCCACTCAGTGAACTGAATGGGGTCGCCATTAAATACCGATGGCTCTGGCACTGGAAGTCTATTCAGGGCTATACTATCTTGGAGGGCCCGGGCGAGGGACGACACGTTTACATCAGGTGACGATGCCATTATATTGAGGGTTTGGTTGCTGGTAGCTGGGGAGCCGTGAAGATTTCTTTCAGGATCATTAGAGTGGACACTGCCGCCCTGTGATGTTCCCTGGTTATAGACTTGAAGTCTGGCCCGTGCAGCCCTTAAGTCCTTTTCTGCCTGTAGACGTTCAAGAGCGCGTTTTTCCACTTCAAGCTGCCACCTTTGTTGCTCCTCTAGCGTCCTTCGTTGCTCCTCTAGTGTCCTTTGTTGCTCCTCGAAACGTTGTATCTTCTCCCTTTGCTTATCTTCTTCAAGCAACCCTTCGAACTCCGCTTCCTTTGCTGCAAGCTCTGCTGCCGCGTCCACACGTTTGACTGTTAAAGTGCTGCCTTCGTGGCGGTGGACTGACTTTGACACTCTTGAGACAGTGGATCCATAGATTGAGCGCGCATAGCCGCCCTTGAGTAGCTCCTTGAGACGTCGTTGTGCTTGTTCTGCATCAAAATCTAAATCGATGTCTACAATCTTCTCGTAGGCGATTTTCTTAATCTCTGTTGTAGCTGCCTCACATGCATCAACACGGCTTCTCATTTCGGCTGAGGGTGTGAAGTGACCTCGTATGTCATTATAGGTGTTCAACACAGCCTCTTTATCCTCCTCCAAAGTATCAAGCAGAGATGCCAGCTCAGTTTCCTTGAGGTCTTTCTTTACCCGCTCTCTTGACTCACGAGCTCCACTCTTCCATTATTCGTACGCTGAGAGGAGCTTTCTCTCCTTCTTCCTCACCTCTTCTTGTTGCAGTTCAAGCATTTTAGGAGTCGAGATCTTCACTCGAGTCGAGCGTCGGAGGCTATCCCCATTTTGTTCTTCAAGTTGACTTTGGAGGCTACTTAGTGTTTCTTCCTTAGTTTGAATTTCCTTCTCTAAGTGTTCTATCTCGGTAGTCTCTAGCGTTTCGTTGAGAGCCTCTTGTAGCTTACTAATTTTAAGCTGTAGTCTATTTATTTGATTCTCTAACTCTGACTGTGGGGCAGGATTCTCTGTTTCGGTCATATTCAATTCTGCCATGATAAATGTGATGTAATGAATTGTTTGCCTTTACTATAGCCCATAGACTACCCGAAGAGAGGAGCAGAGAACCTGGTATAGCTACAGACTGCTTAGAGGACTAGAGCCTATTACTGTAGGCTGACTGTTATATTACTGACTGCAAGGTTATAATATCAATCTCTCCACTGAATACAACATTCAGTTACCATTCAGACTGTATAAATCATGCATTAAACATTTTCCCCCTTTTTTTTAAAAGTCAACAGGAAGGATGATCAGTAAATGGATAGTAATAATAATAACAGTCAATAAACAAAGTCACTTGATTCACATGTTACTTTGTGTGAACTTATTTGTTCTATAAAGTCCCATCAGCTTCACATTGAGAAACATCAGATTCAATAAATGTCCATTGTTGTTGTCTTTTTCTTCTTAAACCTTTTCTTCTCAAACCATATGTTTATCAATGTTCTCAGTGAAGATGAATTGTTCCTTATCAATCAATGAAATGTTCCATACCTTTAGAGTCTGACCGTCACACCAAACCTTCAAGCCAGCTGCCTGATGAGAGTAGAGTTCCTTTGTCTAGAAGACCCGTAAAATGGCGCCGAGTTGCCCGATGAAATGGCGCCAAGACGCCCAATGAATTGTCCCTTGTAGACTAGTAGCAACTTAGCTCCGTAGCTCGTCCTCATAGACCTCCTCTGGCAGCGTGGTGGCGGGGTTGATGAAGAGGCTAGCTCTTACTGTAGCATTCCAGCCGGACTTTATTCAGACGATGCACTCCAATAACGACTGATGGGTCCATGGTGCGGTATCAGACCATTTATTGCAGCATTTACTAGTCACACCGTGGACACACCATAGAACCACCGTAAGAGCTGTTCGCCTTCCAGCTAGGTGCTAAATAAATGATGATGATCAATGAATTATAAGTTGTGAATTCGTTCTGTGCATAGCGAACATGACCATCGTGTCCAACTTTCAGTTTTGTTCTGCCGTTTTCTCGCAGCAGCGCACAGCATCATGGGAGACCAGAGTTTTTCAAAATAAAGGTCACATAACAAAAGGAAGTGTAATTCGCTGTTAATATATCAATCAGGACTGTACTTTAGGCACCAAATACAAATCAATAATGAGCACCATACAAATCAATAATAATAAAAAATATTATGACAAAATTATGTGGGTCATTTACACAGGTGTCCCAATATTTTTGTCCATATAGTTTATATGGATGTGTTTTTTTTCTTCTTTTTTTCCCTTCTTTTCAACAGCGAATTTACCCCAACAAGCTAAACCTGTATACAGACTGCATAGAAAACAGCAGGAAACGAAAGCCCCTCCCGGCCCCAACTGATGAACCTCTCCTTAAGAATGCCTTTTCCATGACTGCCCATGGTTAAGTCAGGCAACCTTTGACAAGGCCTTGCTGAATTTTATGTGTGAAAGCAGCCAGCCGTTCTCTGTGGTCGAATCACCTTCATTCAAGAGCATGGTGCAGACATTACACTAACAAACATTGCACATTAATGTCAAGAAAAACAGTGATCCTGAAAATACAAGAAGCTGCCAAAGCCAAACAGAGCTTGATTATAAAGAAACTGAGTTCTGTGAGCCATGTCGCTACAACCACCGATTTCTGGGCTGCCAGACAACGAAGTTACTTGGGAGTCACATGTCACTGGCTAGACCAGACCTCTTTAGCAAGGTGCTCTGCCGTGCTGGCTTGCAACGCATGAAGTGCTCCTACACGTTTGATGTCTTTGCTGCAGCATTAGAGGAAATACACTGAGTACCAAATCAGGGACAAGGTGACCAGGACAACAACTGACAGTAGCTCAAACTTCCCAAAGGCGTTTCGAGTTTATGCTCGGTACTCAGTTCCACGGAGGTTCAATACTTTGCTGAAAAAGCATTCGACAGGGTTGAATGGGTTACCTGTTTACTGCATTAAGTAAATTTGGGTTGGAAAATGTATTTATTTTGTGGATACGTCCCTATTATTCGTCCCCACAAGCTAATATCAACACCAGTGGCATTCAATCCACCCCCCCCCTTATCTCACGGCACTCGTCCAGGTAGTCCCTTATCCCCTCCATTATTCGTATGCGGGCGACGTCACAGATGCGGAACTCGCAGCGGTAACGCGGCACTGAGTGACAAAAAGAATGAGTGGCAGCGTTAACGTCCAGCTTGAATACAGCGAAAACGCATCTAAAATGGAAAAGAGCTGTTGTGCGATAGACTCCACTAATAGATTTCACAAGAAATCGGAGTTATCTTTTTACAGACTACCGAAAGAGAAAGTAAAGAGAAACAAATGGATCGCTGCAATTTGCAGAAACAGCTGGAATCCAGGCACCGAGTCGTGGATTTGCGGTTCCCATTTTGTGTCAGGTAGGCTAACGTTAGGCTATGTTGGATTTTACGGTAACGTTAAATGGTAAAATCATAAAGTCATATACTGTGTTGACTACTCGTCAATTAAATATTTAGCATCTTTCATAAGTTTTTGTCAGCATTTAAAAAATAAAAAAACGTCCTTGTGTTGTGTTCTACAAACAAAGGGGAGAATGGTTGGCTTAACGTTACAGTTTTCACAGTTATAACTTAATAAAATAAAATAAATATTTGTACAAAGCTGTCCACATACTATTGCTCTTTCACGTGTTTATTCAGAAAGTCAAACCGGAACTACAAGCAGACACTAGAGGACAGTACAGCGCATTAGCGACACCATTGTCAAATTACTATATTACAACACTCCCACTAAATTTTACAATGGCATTAAGGCGCTTCACACTAAATTACATTACTAAGAGCCGTGCTCTCCTTCACAAATAATGTCAAGATAATAAATCTTCAAACTGAAAAAACTTGCAAGATTCCTTTTCTTACTCCTTTCACCTTACTTACAGCTTTCTTACCATTTTCAACAGAAAAAACTGCCTATTACAGTAAACAGAATTACATAGGGAAAAGCCCAATCTCTCTCCTAAAATATTCAAACTTCTGTTTAGTCAGTGGCTTGGTCAAGATATCTGCCTTCATGTCATTTGTTGGGCAATATTGCAGTTCTATTAACCCATTCTGCACACATTCACGAATGTAGTTGTAGCGAATGTCTATGTGTTTAGTCCTTGAGTGATCCACTGGATTCTTCGCGATTGCAATGGCTCCTTGGTTGTCCTCCAGGATCACTGTGGGCGTAGCATCCATTCCGAGATCATTCAGTAATCGTCTCAGCCAGGTACCCTCTTGAGCAGCTTGACTGAGTGAGGCGTACTTGGCTTCTGCTGTTGAAAGTGCAACTGCTGCCTCTTTCTTGCTGAGCCAGCTCACTGTTCCTCCACTCAGTAAGAATATGTTGCCGGTTGTTGAGCAGCGGTCATCCTGATCACCGGCCCAGTCAGCATCTGAGAAGCTGATCAAAGTTCCAGACTCTGACTGCTCATACTTGAGAGCAAGGTTCACTGTACCTTTCAAGTATGGAAGTATTCTCTTCACAGCAGTCAGATGTGCAGCATCTGGATTTGCGTTGAACTTTGACACAGCGCTTGCTGCTTGAGCTGTCTGGTCGTGTGGCCATCACAGCATACAGACTTCCTACCATGGACTGATAGGTACTTTGGTTCACAGGCTTACTGACACCATCACTTTTTTTCAATTTGACATTGGCATCAGCAGGAGTTGCAACAGGATTTGCATTATCCATCCCATATTTCTGAAGAATGGCTTCAATGTAATGCTTCTGATGAAGTAAGACGCAGTTCTTTTCTTTGTCTTGGACAGCAGAGATGTCCAGGATATAGGACAGCTCACCCATGTCCTTAATTTTGTAGCACTTCTTGAGAGCCATTTTCAACTCGTTGATGCTTGCAATCGACTCCGTAATCAGAATCAGACCATCCACATAAACAGCGAGTATCTCAAGCTCTTGTCTTGATCTCACAAACACACAGGGGTCTGATGTGCTCTGTTTAAATCCAATTTCCATCATGAACTCCGTGAAAGCCTTGCTCCAGCAGCGAGGAGACTGCTTTAGTCCATAGATTGATTTCTTCAGTTTACACACCAGGTGTTCCTGCCCTGGTTTGATGTATCCCTCTGGTTGCTCCATGTAGATTTCTTCTTCCAGGTGTCCATCAAGGAATGCAGTTACTACATCCATCTGGTGCACATGTAGATTGTTCTGGATGGCATAGGACAGTAATGTACGAATTGAGCTGAACCGTACCACGGGTGAAAAAGTTTCATCATAGTCAGCACTACACAACTGTGAGTAGCCCTTGGCGACGAGTCTGCACTTGTATCTCTCCTATTGTCCATCACTATGATGCTTGACCTTGAACACTCATCTTGATCCTATGGCCTTTCTATCCCTTGGTAAATCCACTAAGTCCCACATCTCATTTTGTAGCAGCGACTCATATTCCAAGTCAGCTGCCTCCTGCCATTCCTTTGCATTAGTACTCATCATTGCTTTTTTCAGTGTGCTTGGCTCTATGACACGACACACATTGGCATAATGATCCAACAGTCACTATATCAGCAAACTCATCATATCCATATCTCCTTGGAGCCTTTCTGATTCTGCCACCTTCTCTAGCAGCTTCATCGACAGTGACCTCGTCATCTGGTGTTCCACTCTCATCTGTGTTCATGGTTACCTCGTTCTCTGAGCAGGTCACTTCCACTTCCTGTTTCCAGTCGAAGTCTGATTCATTAAAGATGACATCACGACGAATTAGAATCCTCCTTTTCTCTTCATCAAACAGGCGATAGCCTTTCGCATTGTTTGCATATCCCATGAAACGAAGCTTCACAGCCTTCTTGTCCAGTTTTCTTCTCTCTATGTCTGGGATATGTGCATAAGCAACACAGGCAAACACTCTCATGTGACTCATGTCTGGCTTTTTGCCACACCATCTCTTGTAGGGTGTCTCTTGCTTCAGGACAGATCTTGGCAGCCTGTTCTGTATGTAAGCTGCGGTTGCTACAGCCTCTGCCCAGTACATCTTTGGCAACTTAGCATGAGACAGCATACTTCTAGCTGCTTCAATTAATGTCCTATTTTTATTTCTGCAACACCATTTTGCTGTGGTGGGTGAGGTACAGTCATCTCATGGTGGATACCTTGAGCCTTCAAATATTCTTGAAACTCCTTTGATGTGTATTCACCACCATTGTCTGTTCTCAGTCTCATGACGTTCTGCCCACAGTCATTGGAGAATGTTTTCTCAAATTCCTTGAATTTGCTAAGGACTTCACGCTTCTGTTTCAGAAAGTATACCTTGCAGCATCTAGAGTAATCATCGATAAAAGTCACAAAAAATTTTGCTCCACCTATAGATTCAGTCTGCATGGGACCGCAGACGTCACTATGGATCAGAAGCAACTTGCGTTTGGAATGGATTTCTCCAACTGGCTTGTATGGCTTTCTAGAAAGCTTGCCTTCCACACATCCTTCACAGAAAGGAACCTCTTTCTCTGCAGAGAAGTCCACTCCGTTCACCAGATCTTTTAGTTCCTTCAGCTTGGTGGTGTGACCCAGGCGCTGGTGCCACAGGCAGGCTGCTACTGATGCACTTGATGTACCATGATAGACAGACGAACTTCCTTCGACGTCCAGCTGATACAGCCCGTCAGATCTTTGTGTTCCCATTCCTTGAAGAGTTCCATCTTTCCCACGTATGTAGCAGCGAGACTTCTTGAACTGCACCGTATTTCCTTTTCTGGCAGCAGCTCCAACTGAGAATAAATTCCCAGATAGCTTTGGAATATACAGCACGTCATACATTGTGACATTTTTACATCACTTACTTTGAAAGTCATTCTCATTTCGACATTGCCAAGTCCTAGAGCGTCAACCACCCTGCCGTCACCGAGTTTCACAGACTGTGCTTTTGAGAATTGCTGGTAGTCTTGAAGAATTTCTTTATCACATGTCATGTGCTTTGATGCTCCCGAATCAATCAACCATTCGACCTGTTGTGGCCTCTCAGTCGGGTTTGCCTCTTTAGCGACTAAGGCACGTTCGGACGAATCTTCTGCTTCACACATCATGCTTTTGGCCTTGTGGGTTTTATTTTTATTTTTCCAACTTGGACAGTCGCGCTTCATATGTCTTTCTTTCCCACATTTGTAACATCTCCACGTGCTTGGTCTTTCAGCTCCCACTGCCTTGGAGTTAGCCTGTATATCTCCACGAAATTGTGATGACATGGCTGATGTTACCACCTGACGTAGCACCACTGGAGTTATCATTAGCATTCACCCGCTTTTGCTCTTCATTTATTAATGCTTGCTGAACAAAGTGCAGTGTCAAATTGTTAATCTCTGTTTCTAGCGCAGTGACAATTGTAGCATAGCTTGGTGGCAAACTACCCAAGAGTGTTATAATTTGGTCTTCCTCTTCAATCACAGAACCTATTGCTCCTAGCTGATCAGTCAGTTCCTTCATTCGTTTTAAATGTTCATTTAAACTTTCTCCTTCCTTCATTTTACATCTGAAATATTTTTTCTTCAGGAACAGTTTATTTGCCAAAGTATCTCTCTCAAAATGTCCTTTCAGCGTGTTCCACGCCTCTTTTGGAGTCTGACAGCTTGTTATCAGGTACAACTGGGGTGTACTTACATTCAGTACTAACACAGAGAATGCCTTCTCTCTCCGTTTCGTGAATTAGCATCTGCGGCTAGGATATCCATCTCCATTAGCATGCCCCATAGTCTTTTCGCTTTCAGCAAGTGTTCCAACTGAAATTTCCACGTTGCCCAGTTCTCTGGTCCGCTCAGTTTGTCAATAAACAGCTTATCTTCCATTGTGAATTCCACAACACCGTTTATCTCACACAAAACTCCGTGTAAAACAACCTTTTAGCGACGCTCTGGGCTCATAACCTATTGCTTTTTCACGTGTTTATTCAGAAAGTCAAACCGGAACTACAAGCAGACACTAGAGGACAGTACAGCGCATTAGCGACACCCATTGTCAAATTACTGTATTACAACACATACAGCCAGAATGTCCAACGGTGTCCTCGTCACTTTAATTTCGCCAGCAAATCCCGCCTTGAAGTACGACCAAGTATCAAGACTTTTGCATACTTTCAGGCTTTGCATTGTGTATTTCCCTGGCGTAGAAATCAAGTGCATATAAATATCAGGAAACTCGATTTGTGGCCAAATGTTAATCTTCATGGACACTGGCTATTTGGTAAAACTGCACGGGTCACTGCCAAGTCCAACTTCCTTTAATTTAAGCAGATAATCTTGCGTTATAATCCCGGTTTCACTGTTTCCCCTACTAGAAGCAGCCATGTTGCGGGATTTTTTTGCCACTCACTGCGACTGAGGGGGCGTGTCCCAGTGGGAAAGTGACGTCAATGTATACCCTCTATGGGTCGTTCTGAAGAGCTCAGTGAATATGCCCTTTTCACAATGACGTCAATTAACTTCCGCCTTTCCGCGAAGCAGGTTATCTTCACTTCCGTTTGCACCGTAGACGACTCATGGATGTAGAGACGGCTTTTGAAAATGCAGGAATGCTCAACCTGAAGTAATTTCGAAAGGTAACGTTAAGACTAGCTAATCATGTTTACGTATTTACAATCGTTTTGTCTTGGTAACGTTATCGGCCATTTCCAATTTATAATTCTGTAACTGCCCCAGATGGTTGAGAAATTAGCTAAGCTAGCAAGCGGCAACTAACTCACACGTTAGCTAGTAACAGTAGCTAACGAGTTAACTGAAGCGTTTACTTTTTAAGTTAATGTATAATCACCTATTCCAACACTGTTGGTAGAATAGCTGTTGTGTAGAATAGCTTGATAGATACTGACTTGTAATCAGAGCTAAATGCTAAGCCATTTCCATATGTTGATGTGAATCATTCGTTTGCTCTTTCCTTTGTCCGTGTCCATCTCTCTTAACAGTGGCCCCATCCAACAAGAATGGCGCAATCATCATGAAGATGTTATTTGTTGTTCAAATAACAAACAAAAATTCCCCTATTTGAGTTTCCACGATTTTCCTGCGGATGCAGAAATTACGTGCCCATTGGGTGAGGGCGATCATAAGAGATAAAGGGGCGAGTTTTAAAATCCTTTGTGGGAGCACCTACGTGTGTAGTCAACACTTTGCCTCAGAGGATGTGTATACATCAGCCAGTGGATGGATTCGAGTTAAACAAGGAGCAGTGCCGTCTAGATTTTAGTGGAATAACTGGGGTGACGGTAGGAGGACAGTGTTAAACCTGTTAATATTGCTGGTAATAGTATGTTTAACAATACAGTACATTTGCCATACCAAGCATTTGTGATGTTATGTTACATTTTGTGATTTTTGGGGACTGAAAATGTATTGACAAACTTGTATCATGACAATCAAGTGCATCAACATATTTCCTCTAGGATGTACCCAAGCTCGTGAGTCAGTGTACAAGCGAGCAAGAAAGTGTCTTAGTGCTGCTGTCCTGGATGACTCTTAGGAGATGCCTGTCTCAGGGGCTGACACAGAGGAGGCCTTGCGTGCAGGTGCAGTGGCACAGGATCATGACTATCACTGCCATCCTTCTCCTGGTTAGTATTACAAAAACGAGTAACGGCTTATTCTGTTTTGCAGAAAAAGTATATTGTCAGTGAATTGCATTTTAACTATCCTGTAGCAGTGTTCAGAGCAGCTGGGCTTGCTGTGAAATGACTTGAAGATGTTTTTGCTGCTCACCCAAGAAGCTTTTTCAGCTCTAGTGACTGGTGGAGAGGTTAAAAATGTTGGACATCTCCACCGCTCAGTAGAACTGAAGACGTTTCTTGGATGAGGATCAAAACTTATTTTCATAGCAAGCTTACTCTGAACACTACTACAAAATATGAACATGACCTGGATGACTGAGAGCCTCCATAGACCTATAAATTTACCTCATAAGAGAAGAGTTGATCATTACTGTCAAGCTCACTAACAAACAGCATTCAGTAATAAGGACTGAGTGAAAATTGATAGATGGATGGGTGTTGCCTATCAAGGTGTATGCTCTTTCTTCCCCTTAAGGTAAACTGGACGGTGCTGCTCGCAGAATTCAAGAGTTGGAGTTACAAGTTTTATCACTAGAGATGGACATCCAGCAGCTGACAGCGAAGAATCAGCAGCCACTGATTTACAAGTTTTGCATCACAGATGAGGACTTTCATTATTACACAAGGTTCAGCTCAAAGGAGGTCTTCACTGTGTTTTGGGAGTCAGTTTACCCCTCTGCTTCAAGGCTTGTGTACTGGTCCAAGGCACAGCGAACAGCACAAGATGAACCTAGCCCTCAGAGAAAACTTCCACGCATTGATGAATTATTTATGTTTCTCTGCCGCATTGCAGCTGGGCTCCAGGAGAAAACCTTGTCATCCATATTTGAGGTCAGCTTGTCTACAATCAGTCAAACCATCGTAACGTGGACTAGCTACCTCTACCAGTTTCTTGGCTGACTACCATTGTGGATGACAAGCAACCACAATGCCTGACAAGTTCAAGCTCTACTGCCCTTTAGTGAGAGTGATAATAGACTGCACCGAGATCTGCTGTGAAACAGCATCAACCCTCTTACTACAGTCAGAAACCTTTTCCAACTATAGATAAGTTTATGCGGCACTTCCGGTCCATTTGCGCATTCGGGCCACCCTATGCTTTTCTTTTCCATTGTAACGAGTAGCTACCTAGTTACCACAGTTCAGGGAAAGGGTTTTCTTTGGTTGGCTTTTTGGCCACAGTTCAGGGAAAGGGTTTTCTTTGGTTGGCTTTTTGGCAATGAAGGGATGGGAACAAACAAAGACGTTTTTCGGTGGTTTCTTCAAATTCAAAGACTTCAACCACATCCGTGATTCGAAATCTGCTGTTGGTTTTCTGTGGAAGGAAAACAATGGAATGCAGGGACATTGCCGTTTTGTGGCAGGTCGATGGGTAACACTTTCTATCCAACCACTTATTCAGGCGTTTCCGTGTATTAGTAGAGCCACACACCGCACAATGTGTCCCTGAACCATTTTTTGATTTTCTAATGTCCATTTTTAATGTTTAATGTTGTTGGAAGTTATCGCAGATCTAGGCTTGCATGTTTACATCCGGCTACGAATGTTTAGAACGGAAGAACAATGCACCCACCCCGGCGCCCTAGGTAAGGGCGGAAAAACTCGTCTATAAGAATCACACCACCTTTAAAGGTGTTATTGGCATCGCTCCATGTGGACTTACCACATTTGTATCCAAACTGTACACAGGCTCCATC
The DNA here is from genome assembly GCF_029633865.1 of Lampris incognitus. Classification (NCBI taxonomy): domain Eukaryota; kingdom Metazoa; phylum Chordata; class Actinopteri; order Lampriformes; family Lampridae; genus Lampris; species Lampris incognitus. Next base: position 29,719,492 of record NC_079215.1, read on the forward strand.
TCAGATAGAGAAATAACTCAGAAATCACAGATCTTACCGTTACTTCAACCCGGAGATGGAGTAATGGTAGACAAAGGTTTCCAGATCGAGAAGCTACTGTCAGAGGTGGGGGCAACAGTTATCATCCCACTGAAGAAATCTACTCAGCTCAACATGGAGAACACCCAGAAGACCCAGACTGTTGCCCGTCTGAGAATTTTAGTAGAGAGGGCCATACGCAGGGTGAAGGATTACCATATTTGAGATGGGCTTGTTCCTCTTTCTATGGTAGGTTCAGTCAATCAGCTGTGGTTCATCTGTTGTATATTGTCAAACCACCAGGGACCTCTTGATATCAAAGGGGAAAAACCAGTCTGAAGCCTCCCCTACCCTTCAAGTCACATTTCTTGGATGAGCCTAATTCATTACTGCAATTAGCTGTATGTGGCACTGTATATGTATTGTAAATAGAAACCAATCTTTTAGATTAAAGAAACAGGAACATTTTTAATGCAATTAGCTTTGTGGCACTGTTTATGTATTGTAAGTAGAAATCAAACTATATTTTACATGAAAGAAACAAGAACATTTTAATGCAATTAGCTGTGTGGTACCGTATATGGATTGTAAATAGAAATCAAACTATATCTTCTACATTAAAAAAAAAAACAAGAACATTTTTAGAACTTGCGTCTTTTTTTACTTACACGTTAGGTCATTTTGGTTAAAACAAGCTGTACATATATTTACATGTTATACAATTCTGCCTCAAGGTTTACAGCTTAAGAAGACATCCATGTAGAAGTTGTGATAGAAATGATCAAGCCCGCATTGAGTGGATCATCTCATCCCTAAAGATACTCTCAAACGTGAAGTCACTGTGGGTATCTGTGATGAAATCACACCGCTGAAGTCCGCTTAAGGCCAGTTGGCCTTGAACCTGATAGTAGTACTTGTGGCTCTTCTTAAGATGGGCCTGGCCTTCTGCTGTGATCAGGTGTTGGACTTGTGCAACATTTTCAACATCACAACTCTTTACCTCAGCCAGTCCAAATGGCGGTGTTTCTCTTGGGTTGTAGACTTTAGCATCAGGGCTGGCTCCAAAGTGAGGTGCGTTAGGGTGGATGATGATCCCACATTGTGTCACAGAGACATCACACAGATCTGGATATAGCCTCAGTATCTCAGGTTCCAGATCCAGTCCTCTTCTCATAGCACCTGTCTGAGGGGTTCCTCTCAGAATGTGGGCTGCCAAGGCTTTGACGGAAGACTCTGCATGAACATGGCGTATTTCCTGGAATCTGCTGGCTGTCACTTGGGGTTTGCATACCTGGGTCCACAGCTGGCATTCTGACTGCTGTAGTGTTTCGGCTGCAATAGCAGCAGAGATCGCCCGTGACACCTTTAGGCTCTCCAAGTGGCATTGCTGCTTGTGGTTGGGCTCGAAATCTTTTGGGCATTTAAAGGTGTAACCATCAACAGGCAACTGAGGAAACGCAGGGGCACCAGGGTGTTTAATGATGTCTCTACTTATTTCAGGAGGGCACTGGTAAGAGAGCACAGATCCAAATGGAACGGCCAAATTTAGAGTCCTCCAAATTAAGGTCCTCAAGCCCGTGCAGCACTTTGCAAATCCCTGGTTGTGGACTGATCCTTTTCAGTTTCTCCCCGCTGGCCATGATGCGAGGATCCTGGCCAGAGGCCCTGACATAAAAGTAAGTCAAGTGTAGTGGTGATTCTCACCTTCCTTGTTAACTAACCAATGGTATTACTGTGTTAATTTGAACCAATGTTCCTATTAACTACTGCACATGTGTATGCCTCTACATGAGGCCCTTTGTAACTCTTTGTAACCTGTACAAAAAGTAGCCTAATAAATATTATTGACTGTTATAGGGATACTCCAGTGTTTTCCAAATTAAGACCAAATTAATGAAAGTTTGGACCCAAAAACATCTAAAAATATGGCCTAGGTTAGAAAATACCAGAGTATCCCTTTAAGTCTAAATTTAAATGCATTCAAATGTTTGTACAGGTGGGGGCTCATTCAGACTCACCAGCATATGCTCTGTACAGTGTGCACTTCACACCAGTCGCGACACTATTGTTTGTCCTTGCTACAGGTTTGCGCACCACCATATCATTTGTAGCCTCTGGTGCAATTCCCTGTGATATAATAATGATGACCAATTAATTGACAAAAGGCAATACAAACTGATAGTCCAGCATCATCAAGTGTAACAAATATTAATATCTGATCTGTGTCCTAGGCCGGTGCCAGGTCTGCAGTGAGCTGGTGCATGACAGAGGCAGAGGCACCGTCTTGAAGCCTGTGGTACAGTAGTGCGCAGTTTGGAACAAAAGTGCTACTATATGATTGCACAGTGATTTCTCAGCAGCACAGGAACATGACATGCACTTCAGTACCACTGGAACCATCTCAGAATCAAGTGTAATCTGTTAACAGAGACATAACAATGAGCGTTGTTGATACACAACATGTTTTACATTTCATTATACAGAGTAATGGGATATGAACTTAAGGATCACAGTAAGTGTATAAGCTTGGAACAATTTTATTTTGACTTATCACACAGAATCTTTCTCAGTCTTTATTGTCCTCCAACAACCCACTTCTGTTTTTAAAGATATGCAAGTTGTCTTTTGGAGTTTAACTACACAAATTCATTGACATCAGACTGAGAAACACACTGTACTACAGTACACTGGAACTTCATGGGATACTTTAAAGGCTGCAACCGCAGCAAAACACAACAAAAAGAAAACTTAACTCCCTAATCATAATGCTAGAGAACTAGAAACCTGAAGGTAATGAGCGTCCTCGTTTTTCCTCATTGACCTGTGACATCGTCCCCTCACTGTCACCTCATCATCTCCTACATTAGAGACTGCAATGTTTTGGAGAACAGGCACCACATTAGTCATGATGAATATGTTAGCAACTGACTTATCTTACAATCCAGACTAATAGCAGAATTATGGAAAAGTAGTTGCAACAAGAGTTTGTGGTCTGTACTACAGCAACATAAGAATAGGGCCTAAAGACTTTCTAGTTGCAAAACAGAAAGCTAACAGATTGATAATATCAACTAACATTAGCTAGCTGCTTCGCTAAAGTAACTAACTAAGGCCTGGCTAGAAAAGACAAATACGTACCTTCATAACCAAACAGGTACCGTTCGATGAAGAATTTGTAGCCTTTGTTGAGTTTGGACCGTTTGGTTAATGCAAATGTTTCGGCAATCTATGGTACATCATCTAGCCGTATTTCAGGCTGGTTTGTGAGCGACTGTGTAAACTCCATAGTCTATCCAGAAGTTAGCATACCCTGCAAGGAGTCAGAACAGAAGTTCTCTGACATCATGTGAAAAAGGGCCTATTCAAGCGTGGTACTGTCATAGGCTGCCACCTTTGCAATAAGTCAGTTCATGAAATTTCTTCCCTGCTAGATATTCCACAATCAACTGTAAGTGGTATTATTGAAAAGTGGAAGCATTTAGGAACAACAGCCACTCAGCCACAAAGTGGCAGACCATGTAAAGTCACACAGCGAGGTCAACGAGTGCTGAGGCGCATAGTGCGTAAAAGGTGCCAACACTCTGTTGACTCAATAACTACAGAGTTCCAAACTTCCTCTGGCATTAACATCGGCACAACAACTGTGCACCGGGAGCCTCATGGAATGGGTTTTCATGGCTGAACAGCTGCATGTAAGCCTTACATCACCAAGCACAATGCCAAGCGTCAGATGGAGTGGTGTAAAGCACGCTGCCACTGGACTCTGGTACAGTGGAAACGTGTTCTGTGGAGTGATGAATCACACTTCTCTGTCTGGCAGTCTGATGGACGAGTCTGGGTTTGGCAGATGCCAGGAGAATGTTACCTGCCTGACTGCGTTGTGTCAACTGTAAAGTTTGGTGGAGGAGGAATAATGGTATGGGGTTGTTTTTCAGGGTGTGGGCTAGGCCCCTTAGTTCCAGTGAAGGGAAATCTTAATGCTTTAGCATACCAAGACATTTTGGACAATTCTATGCTCCCAACTTTGTGGGAACAGTTTGGGGAGGGCCCTTTTCTGTTCCAGCATAACTGCCCCAGTCCACAAAGCAGGGTCCATTAAGACATAGTTGGGTGAGTTTGGTGTGGAAGAACTTGACTGGTCAGCACAGAGCCCTGACCTCAACCCTATCAAACACCTTTGGGATGAACTAGAATGGAGATTGCGAGCCAGGTTTTCTCGTCCAAAATCAATACTTGACCTCACAAATGCTCTTCTGGATGAATGGGCAAAAATTCCCACAGACACACTCCACAAGCTTGCGGAAAGCCTTCCCAGAAGAGTGGAAGCTGTTATAGCTGCAAAGGGGGGACCAATATATATTAATGCCTACATATATCTTATTTTTTTCCCCCAGGTGGTATGTGTGTCTTCCTCAAGCTCAGGTCCTCTATCAGAGGCCTGGGAGTTTGAGGGTTCAGCACAGTATCTTAGCTGGTCCTATCACTCTTCTGGACAGAGACCTCAGATGTTGTTCCTGGAATCTACTGGAGCCGTTCTCCGAGTTTGGGGGTCACAGCCCCTCATGCCCCTATTACCACTGGGACTACTGTGTGTAACCCACATGATTACATGTACCCTGTGACGTATGTAAGTTCCACGAGTAGCCTCTAGGAGGCACACGAGCTACAGAGTTTAAACCATACAAACAACCGTCAACAATAGAGAAGAGAAATATGGATATTTAGAAATACGGACAACTTTGACTATGGATACTTGAATTATTGATATTTTAACTACGGATATTTGAGCTACAGGACATTTGAACTACGACAAAAAAGATCCCTCCCACGAAGCTTCCTTGACAGATGATCTCCTGTTGAAGGAAGAAGGAAGACTCTTTTCTCTTGTGTTTTGTACGCTGCTGGAATCCTGACTGGTTTTTTTAGTACCCCGAACAACCCCCCTTGCTACACCTTTTGGAACCCTTGGATACCCCCTTTGGATTGCCCCCATCATTGCCCTGGATTTTGATTCATCATCATCGCCTCTACATTAACTTGCCCCTGTGATTGTGGTAGGATCTGGACATTGCACCTTGCACAGATTGGAAGACTGAATCATTCCCCCTTTTCTTTTCTTTATTATTTTCTTTGAGTGCACTCATACTTTATTTTGGATTATTTTCTTTAATTTGTTAGTGCAGAATATGGCTGCATAAGTAATATATTAGAAGGGTATAAAATAGAATATAGATAGATATAGACAATAAATAGAATATTAGGAGGAACTTTTAAAAAGTATAATAGAGTAAAATATATATATATATACCACATCTAATTTAGTATTGATATTGAAATAACTTTACTTTGAACTGTATAAATATATTTTTTTTTATTGTAAACTATACCCACGAGTGTGTGTGTTGTCTTTGGGGTGAGCACTAGAATCTGGTCTAGAAAAAAACCTACACCAATCTCCACTGAACTTAGACATTAGACTGTAAACTGTCCCTGCGCAAGCATAGGCCCATTCCCCTGTCGTGCAGGTTACAGAAAGTTGGCGAGCCAGCCAGGAGATTGGTTAATTAGCGTTTCAGGCCATATACTACCCCACTGACCACACCTCTCTATAAAATACTTGATTATATATTTTTTTATTTTGAAAATAACACAGTCAATGTGGATCTTTGCAATCAGTATAAAGTCCATGGACAAAACTGCTTATTAGTTGAAGGTGTCAATGAAATGAGCTCTGCCGAAACGATAATAAGCTTCTTCGAACAACATGGGAAGATCTCATCCTGCATCAGAGTTGCGGATGAGCCCAACCAACCGAATGGTAGGGTATTAATAGAATTTGAGTGTGAAAAGTCAATCACCAGGATAACCCCAGATACCCTTGGGCTTATACCCAGCCCTGTTGATCCAACTACTCTATGGAATGTCAGAACAATTAGACAAATATGTCAAATATGCTGCTCATATGGAGAATATACAGACCAGTTATCCCCTTGAACTGGTGTGTATGGATTACCTCTGTATTGAGCCTGATAGTAAGGACACTAGAAACATCCTCGTCATCACGGATCACTTCACCAAGTTTGCCGTTGCCATCCCCACGAAAGACCAAAAGGCGAATACGGTTGCCAAAACACTGTGGGAAAACTTCATTGTACAGTATGGTTTTCCAAGTCGCCTTCTCAGTGACCAGGGGAGAGATTTTGAATCCCACACCATCAAGGAGTTGTGCTGTCTGATTGGAACCGAAAAGATCAGAACCACGCCATACCATCCACGTGGAAACCCTGTCGAGAGATTTAACAGGACCCTTCTCAGCATGCTTGGGACACTAGAAGACAAGGATAAATATCATTGGAGGGACTTTGTCAAACCACTAGTCCATGCATAAAATTGCACGAAAAATGACACCACAGGCTACTCTCCATATGAATTGTTGTTTGGTAGACAGCCAAGACTACCCATTGATCTGGTTCTAGGCCTTACACCAGACCACATTGGATTCAAGTCGCATTCGGAGTATGTTAAACATCTTTGACAGCGCCTCCAAGACAGCTATGCACTTGCTTCTGAAAGCTCTAAGAAGATGGGAGAACAGAATAAAGCCAGGTTTGATAAAAAGATCAGAGCCGCAGAACTTGTTCCCGGAGATAGAGTCCTGGTGAAGAATGTCAATTTAAGAGGAAAACATAAACTTGCGGACAGATGGGAAAAGGAAGTCCATACTGTGGTGAAGAGGATGGGAGATGGCCCAGTGTATGTCGTCAAGCAAGAACAGGGTGAAGGTCCACACCATACCCTTCACAGAGACCTTTTTCTGCCCTGCGGCTTTCTACCTGTTACAGATAAAGTCTCAGAACCTGAAACAAACTTACCAACAAGGAGGCTGAGACGCAGGGAAGCAGTCTCGCAGCAGACCAGGCACGACAATATTGTTGACCCAGATATGCCCAGCAGTGACGAAGATGAGGATTGCTATCCACAGATCTCCACAAGGTTTCCCCAAAGCATTAGGACAACCACACAGGCCACCCCTCTAGCACGTGCCACGGAACTGTTGAACCCAGTCGGGTTGAATCCAAGTCCGTCGGAGTTCTCCCAATCTGATAGTCCACTCCTTAGTGAAGTACCCCATACCCCTGAGTCTGTTCACAATCAGTTACTTGAAAAGAAACCAATAGGGCGTGAGACAGAAGTAGTCACAGATGAATTCTCTCAACCTGTTCGAAGACACTTACCTGAGGGAGACCCCGCATCATCTACTACTGTTGTACCTCAATTTGGACCTATTGAAGGACGTTCCCCTGAAAACAACCCACTTGAACCCGAGAGTGCACCGCCCACTGGTGTGACAGGCCAGGCTGACCTGTCTGACGGAAACCCGTCTGAGAGCGAACCGATCAGAAGATCTATCAGAGAAAGACATCCCCCTGAGAGACTCTGTTATGGTGAACTAGGAAGGCCTTTAGTCCTAGCCATGGCCTCATTTTTCGAAAGTTTGGGCAGAAATGTCCCTGATTCTTCTAGAGTGCCCTCTACAAGACCATACAGTGTTTAGACGCATGTAGAGACTGATGCGGTTTAGAGGGGGAGAATGTAACCCACATGATTACATGTACCCTGTGACGTATGTAAGTTTCACGAGTAGCCTCTAGGAGGCACACGAGCTACAGAGATTAAACCATACAAACAACCGTCAACAATAGAGAAGAGAAATACGGATATTTAGAAATACGGACAACTTTGACTATGGATACTTGAATTATTGATATTTTAACTACGGATATTTGAGCTACAGGACATTTGAACTACGACAAAAAAGATCCCTCCCACGAAGCTTCCTTGACAGCTGATCTCCTGTTGAAGGAAGAAGGAAGACTCTTTTCTCTTGTGTTTTGTACGCTGCTGGAATCCTGACTGGTTTTTTTAGTACCCCGAACAACCCCCCTTGCTACACCTTTTGGAACCCTTGGATACCCCCTTTGGATTGCCCCCATCATTGCCCTGGATTTGGATTCATCATCATCGCCTCTACATTAACTTGCCCCTGTGATTGTGGTAGGATCTGGACATTGCACCTTGCACAGATTGGAAGACTGAATCATTCCCCCTTTTCTTTTCTTTATTATTTTCTTTGAGTGCACTCATACTTTATTTTGGATTATTTTCTTTAATTTGTTAGTGTAGAATATGGCTGCATAAGTAATATATTAGAAGGGTATAAAATAGAATATAGACAGATATAGACAATAAATAGAATATTAGGAAGAACTTTTAAAAAGTATAATAGAGTAATATATATATATATATATACCACATCTAATTTAGTATTGATATTGAAATAACTTTACTTTGAACTGTATAAATATTTTTTTTTATTGTAAACTATACCCACGAGTGTGTGTGTTGTCTTTGGGGTGAGCACTAGAATCTGGTCTAGAAAAAAACCTACACCAATCTCCACTGAACTTAGACATTAGACTGTAAACTGTCCCTGCGCAAGCATAGGCCCATTCCCCTGTCGTGCAGGTTACAGAAAGTTGGCGAGCCAGCCAGGAGATTGGTTAATTAGCGTTTCAGGCCATATACTACCCCACTGACCACACCTCTCTATAAAATACTTGATTATATATTTTTTTATTTTGAAAATAACACAGTCAATGTGGATCTTTGCAATCAGTATAAAGTCCATGGACAAAACTGCTTATTAGTTGAAGGTGTCAATGAAATGAGCTCTGCCGAAACGATAATAAGCTTCTTCGAACAACATGGGAAGATCTCATCCTGCATCAGAGTTGCGGATGAGCCCAACCAACCGAATGGTAGGGTATTAATAGAATTTGAGTGTGAAAAGTCAATCACCAGGATAACCCCAGATACCCTTGGGCTTATACCCAGCCCTGTTGATCCAACTACTCTATGGAATGTCAGAACAATTAGACAAATATGTCAAATATGCTGCTCATATGGAGAATATACAGACCAGTTATCCCCTTGAACTGGTGTGTATGGATTACCTCTGTATTGAGCCTGATAGTAAGGACACTAGAAACATCCTCGTCATCACGGATCACTTCACCAAGTTTGCCGTTGCCATCCCCACGAAAGACCAAAAGGCGAATACGGTTGCCAAAACACTGTGGGAAAACTTCATTGTACAGTATGGTTTTCCAAGTCGCCTTCTCAGTGACCAGGGGAGAGATTTTGAATCCCACACCATCAAGGAGTTGTGCTGTCTGATTGGAACCGAAAAGATCAGAACCACGCCATACCATCCACGTGGAAACCCTGTCGAGAGATTTAACAGGACCCTTCTCAGCATGCTTGGGACACTAGAAGACAAGGATAAATATCATTGGAGGGACTTTGTCAAACCACTAGTCCATGCATAAAATTGCACGAAAAATGACATCACAGGCTACTCTCCATATGAATTGTTGTTTGGTAGACAGCCAAGACTACCCATTGATCTGGTTCTAGGCCTTACACCAGACCAAATTGGATTCAAGTCGCATTCGGAGTATGTTAAACATCTTTGACAGCGCCTCCAAGACAGCTATGCACTTGCTTCTGAAAGCTCTAAGAAGATGGGAGAACAGAATAAAGCCAGGTTTGATAAAAAGATCAGAGCCGCAGAACTTGTTCCCGGAGATAGAGTCCTGGTGAAGAATGTCAATTTAAGAGGAAAACATAAACTTGCGGACAGATGGGAAAAGGAAGTCCATACTGTGGTGAAGAGGATGGGAGATGGCCCAGTGTATGTCGTCAAGCAAGAACAGGGTGAAGGTCCACACCGTACCCTTCACAGAGACCTTTTTCTGCCCTGCGGCTTTCTACCTGTTACAGATAAAGTCTCAGAACCTGAAACAAACTTACCAACAAGGAGGCTGAGACGCAGGGAAGCAGTCTCGCAGCAGACCAGGCACGACAATATTGTTGACCCAGATATGCCCAGCAGTGACGAAGATGAGGATTGCTATCCACAGATCTCCACAAGGTTTCCCCAAAGCATTAGGACAACCACACAGGCCACCCCTCTAGCACGTGCCACGGAACTGTTGAACCCAGTCGGGTTGAATCCAAGTCCGTCGGAGTTCTCCCAATCTGATAGTCCACTCCTTAGTGAAGTACCCCATACCCCTGAGTCTGTTCACAATCAGTTACTTGAAAAGAAACCAATAGGGCGTGAGACAGAAGTAGTCACAGATGAATTCTCTCAACCTGTTCGAAGACACTTACCTGAGGGAGACCCCGCATCATCTACTACTGTTGTACCTCAATTTGGACCTATTGAAGGACGTTCCCCTGAAAACAACCCACTTGAAACCGAGAGTGCACCGCCCACTGGTGTGACAGGCCAGGCTGACCTGTCTGACGAAAACCCGTCTGAGAGCGTACCGATCAGAAGATCTATCAGAGAAAGACATCCCCCTGAGAGACTCTGTTATGGTGAACTAGGAAGGCCTTTAGTCCTAGCCATGGCCTCATTTTTCGAAAGTTTGGGCAGAAATGTCCCTGATTCTTCTAGAGTGCCCTCTACAAGACCATACAGTGTTTAGACGCATGTAGAGACTGATGCGGTTTAGAGGGGGAGAATGTAACCCACATGATTACATGTACCCTGTGACGTATGTAAGTTTCACGAGTAGCCTCTAGGAGGCACACGAGCTACAGAGTTTAAACCATACAAACAACCGTCAACAATAGAGAAGAGAAATACGGATATTTAGAAATACGGACAACTTTGACTATGGATACTTGAATTATTGATATTTTAACTACGGATATTTGAGCTACAGGACATTTGAACTACGACAAAAAAGATCCCTCCCACGAAGCTTCCTTGACAGATGATCTCCTGTTGAAGGAAGAAGGAAGACTCTTTTCTCTTGTGTTTTGTACGCTGCTGGAATCCTGACTGGTTTTTTTAGTACCCCGAACAACCCCCCTTGCTACACCTTTTGGAACCCTTGGATACCCCCTTTGGATTGCCCCCATCATTGCCCTGGATTTGGATTCATCATCATCGCCTCTACATTAACTTGCCCCTGTGATTGTGGTAGGATCTGGACATTGCACCTTGCACAGATTGGAAGACTGAATCATTCCCCCTTTTCTTTTCTTTATTATTTTCTTTGAGTGCACTCATACTTTATTTTGGATTATTTTCTTTAATTTGTTAGTGTAGAATATGGCTGCATAAGTAATATATTAGAAGGGTATAAAATAGAATATAGACAGATATAGACAATAAATAGAATATTAGGAAGAACTTTTAAAAAGTATAATAGAGTAATATATATATATATATATATATATATATATATATATATATATATACCACATCTAATTTAGTATTGATATTGAAATAACTTTACTTTGAACTGTATAAATAATTTTTTTTTTTATTGTAAACTATACCCACGAGTGTGTGTGTTGTCTTTGGGGTGAGCACTAGAATCTGGTCTAGAAAAAAACCTACACCAATCTCCACTGAACTTAGACATTAGACTGTAAACTGTCCCTGCGCAAGCAGAGGCCCATTCCCCTGTCGTGCAGGTTACATGTGGATTTCACCTTCCACATCTTATCTAGTTCTTCCCTCAGCCCTTGGTATTTATCTAGCTTCTCATGCTCTTTCTTCCTGATGTTGCCATCACTTGGGATTGCTGAATTGATCACTACGGCTGTCTTCTGGTCCTTGTCAACTACCACAATGTCCTGTTGGTTAGCCAGCACCTGCTTGTCAGTCTGGAACTCCAGGTACATGCAGTGGAATGTGTCAAAAAAGATTATGCAAATGAGTAGAAGATGAGCAGAAAATTAGGTGGAACTGTTTCAAGAGGCAGAAATGTTCCGATGAAGATTACACGAGTGCATTTTTTAAGACATTTCAAGCTAGGCTCTGGCTAGCAATGGTGAAAAAAGTTGATCTGGTTTATGTTCAGGATCTTTTTGCCTGTAGGAGTGCTATGTTAGAAAAATTATGGCATTGTTATTTTGCAGCTTCAGGATGCATTACTACTAACCCAATTTTCATCAAAATTAGAAAACACAGAGCGATCCGTAGCATCCCCAACTGCCAAATTTTGGTTTCGTTCAATCAGTATAACATTAACTATTATTGTTTACACAGGCTAGACCTGGCCATGTGATGGCCTGGCGGCCTGTCCAGGGTGTTTACCCACCTGCCGCCCAATAACTGCTGGGATAGGTTCCAGCATCCCTGCGACCCTTAGTAGGATAAGCGGTTTGGATAATGGATGGATGGATAGGCTAGACCTATTGTTCCGAAAACCCAACAATACCTTTAATGGATTAAAAAAAAAATCTCGGAACATTTTTGGCGGGTTTTAAAAATGCTAAAAGTTATAAGAAGGAAGAAAAAATTATAATGCATAAGTGTAATGGCCACCTAATGCATCTGAGCCTATGTGAGACTACAACCTTTTAGAGCATTTTGTTTCTCCCCGATTGTACTTGGCCAATTCCCACACTCTTCCGAGCCGTCCGGATCTCTGCTCTGTACAAGTTATTAGACTTGCTAAAAAGAAAGACGGCATATTCGAGGACAACTTGAGATGTTTTATTAGGCTTTTTGTCAGCTTAACATCTTGATGGCCTAGAACCAACTGCCCTATGTAACATTGGTACACTGGTTTCCTGTGCCTGTGCGCATGTAGACATACTAATAAAATAGTCCACCCGGACAGTGCATTTACATGACATCTTCCCTCCTTTCAGTCATAGACATAGCAACCAAACAACACCAACAGGCAACCCAAAAAACTACAGCCGCATTGAACAACAACATCAGCAGAGCAGATGAGTACTAACTTCTCTAAGTCCAAAGTAACATTCAGCAACTTACATAACACATTCAATGATGCTTAAGCACTTTTCCTTTTGTCAACATTCAATATATATATTTTTTCCAACATTCAAATTATATATAAACTTTTTCTTTCTCTTTATTTTCTCCTGAGGTTATGGGATAGACTGTCCAGTCATCTCCATAGCTGCCGGAGATTATTCTGCTCCATTGTGGCAAGCTATGCATCAAGTAAACACAAAATCTTTAAACCTTTCAGGCGGATGGATGACTCTTCCCCTGGAAGTCACCCAAGCTTGATCAGGGAGGTGTCTCGCTGGCTCTGCTGGAACAGTCTCTCTGACAGGTGAATTTTGAGGTGAGTGCTGTGGTGGTGATGGTTGTTTGCTCACCTGTGTGCTCTCTGTCTCACCTGGCTCTTGATCAGGTAGGAAAGTTGGGCACAGATGGTGCCTATTCCGCCGCACAGTTCCCCGGTCTGTCTGGATCAGGTAGGATCTCGGAGTTGAGTGTGGGCGTTGAACTGTCCCTGCTGTTGTCCAGTTCAACTCATTGTCAAGTTTCACTGCCACACTCTCCCCTGGACTGATAGGTGGGGGTTCTCTGACGCCATGGCGTTTGTTGTAGGCATGCCTGTAGCCCTCTTTCGCCTTGGCATCAGCTTTACACACATTTGTGAAGTCTGGCCACTTTGGAGACAGGACTGTTGACTGTGGGCACCGTCGTCTTGATCTGACAGCAACTGTGCAGGACTGGCATCTGTGGCTTGTAGCAGTGTGGCTCTGTAGCTCATGAGGGCCAGAAAGGGGTTAGCCTGCCGGAGAATCCTTTTCACCATTTGCACAGCTCTCTCAGCCTCACCGTTGGACTGAGGGTAGTGAGGGCTGGAAGTGATGTGTTCAAAGTCATAAGTCTCAGAAAAGTTTTTAAACTCCTTACTTGAGAATTGTCCTCCGTTGTCTGTGTGACGCTCATCTGGGCACCCCCACCTGGCGAACATGTTCTTCAGCCTTGCACAGGTGGTCTCACTTGTCATCTCGGGTAGGTGAGCGAGAAAAATAGTCAATGACAATCAAGTAGTTCTGCTTTGCATACTCACAGATGTCTGCTCCAATCATTTGCCAGGGCCTTTGCAGTAACTGTGTTGTCATCAGAGGCTCCTTCTTCTCCAGCCCGGGCCACCACACGCTCATGTGTGCTCTCTCTCTACACTTGGTGATGCCCTGGTGCCTGTCATGCAGACAGTAGAGTATGTGACCTCTCATACTGTGTGGGATGACGATGTGATCCCCATACAGCACAAATCCGTTTGAGGTTGACAGGCTATTACCCCATTGGTGGTATGCTTTGACTTGTACTGGAATGCTACTCACATGCTTTGGCCATCCCTGGGTCACCAGTTTGCTCACCACCTGCAGGTCATAGTCCGTGCTCGTCTCCTGCTTGATCCATTCCAGTTTGGAGGGAGACACAGGCCATGCTGTGTGAGCTGCATCTTCAAACACTGAGACATCACAGGTTAGTTCTGACACTTCACTCTGGACTACTGGTAATGGGTGTCTGGATAGTGTGTTGGCTACTGTCAGTGTTTTCCCTGGCATGTACCTGCAGTGGGGTTGTACTTCATCAGACGCATGAGTAGGCGCTGGCATCTCAGGGGAACTTTGTCAAGGTCTTTGTTGTTGATTAGGGGAACCAGTGGTTTGTGGTCTGTGTGAACTGTGACATTCTCTAAACCGTATAGGTAACCATGGAGTCTCTCACAGGCCCAGACTGCTGCTAGACACTCTTTCTCCATCTGTGCGTAGCGCTTCTCCGAGTCAGTTAGTGTTCTCGAATAGAATGCTACTGGCTTCAGCCCATCAGCATGTTGTTGTAGCAATACGCCGCCCAGCCCATAGTTGCTTGCGTCTGCGCTCTCTATTGTGGGTTTGTTTACATCATAAAATGCAAGAGTGGGTGCGGTGGAGATGAGTTGCTTTACCTTGTTGAATGAATTGGTTTGCGCTGCATCCCAGGTCCACACAGCCTCACATTTCAGCAGGTCGTTGAGGGGTCTTACTGTGTCTGACGTGTTGGGTGGGTATCTCCCCAGGTAATGGACCATGCCCAGGAACCTCCGCAGGCCTGGCACGTCACTTGGTGGTTGTAGCTCTGTAATGGCGTTCACTTTTGAGGGGTCAGGCTGGATGCCATCATTGTCGATGCTATGCCCCAGGTAGTTCAGCTGTTTTTGGCACAGGAGGCACTTTCTGTCATTGAACTTCAAGCCTGTGCTCTCCAGGATCAGCAGAGCGCTCTGGAGTCTCTTCTCGTGCTTCTCCTCATCTCTGCTGTGGACGAGGATATCGTCCATGTAGACCACAACTCCTTCTTGGTCTCAGAACAACACCGACATTTCCCTCTGAAAAATCTCAGGTGCACTAGGGATTCCGACTGGAAGAAGCTTGAAAAAGTATCTCCCCATGGGCGTGATGAATGTAGTCAGTTTGGCCGTCTCTCTAGTGGAATTTGCCAAAAGCCGCTTTCTGCATCGAGCAGGGAGAACACATGGGATTCTGCAAGCTGTGGCAATATGTCATCTACAGTAGGTAAAACGAACCTCTCTCTTTTCACAGCTGCAACACAGATCCTCACCTTGCCTGTTTTCTTAGGGACTGGGACCATTGGGGCGCACCACTCCGTTTGCTCTTTGATCTCCTCGATGATGCCGCACTTGACCATCCTCTCCAGCTCTGCTTTGACCTTGGGGAGCAGGGGGGGCAGACACTCTCCTCGCAGTGTTAACATTATATGGTATAGCATCATCTCACAGGCATATTTTTACAGGCTTTACTTTTAAGAGGCCCAGATCTGCACCGATGTGCCTTGGATTTTGTTGACTCTCTTCACCAGCCCCATTGCTACCACAACATTACAGCCTAACAAGTTTCTGCCATTAACTGTTTTAATCACATGGACAGTGAATTTGTATTGTTGTCCTTTGTACTCTATCAGTGGCGAAAAGTCCTAAGCAGTCAAGCTTACCTCCGGGGCTGTCGAGGGTTGTGTTGTCGCTGGATAACTGAGGCGGGCGTCTGAGCTTGTGGTAGGTTTCATCAGATATTATGCTGGTTTCTGCGCCAGTGTCAATCTTGAAGGTTACAGGAGTGTTATAGATATTGAGCTTCACAGTCCATGGCGTATTGGAGTCTGTGATGGCGTACGCTGTTTTAACTTCTACGAGAAAATGTTCACTGCCATGGCTGGCCTCCTGCTCCGATGTGTTTAGCTCATCCATTCTTTTCTGTTGTGAGCAGCACACGACAGAAAAGTGGCCAATTTTCTGGTAATTCCTGCACTATGCGTGTCTTGCCGCACAGTGTGCATGCCTGGGGGTGTTCCTTACTACACCTAAAGCACTTCCTTGGATATCCACCTCCGCCGCGTTGCTCCGCCATGTGGAAACTTTCGTTGCTTTGTCTCCCTCCCCGTCCTCTGCGCTGCTGAGGAGGTGCTGCGCGTGCATGTTTCCTCGCCACTTCGCTGAGGTAACTAGCATCACCAGCCGTGCTAGCCCTAGCCTGTTGGCTAACTTGCCCCTTAACCTGCTCTGACTGTCTCGCCATCTCCACTGCTTTGTCCAACGTTAGGTCCGCTGTCAACTGTAGTTTTTCTGACAGCTCTTTGTCTAGAATCCCTATGACTTGTTTATCCCGAATATTCTCTAATTTCGCTGGACCAAACTGGCAGGTCTCGGCTAGCTCATAGAGCGTGCGAATGTAGTCCTCAGCGGATTCGCCTTGCTTTTGTGCTCTGAAGCAAAAACGAGCCCTTTCGTGGATAACATTCACTTTCGGTATGAAGTAGTAGTTATTTAACTTTTCCAACACAGTCTCATACTCATCTGTATCTTCATCTTCCTCGAACACAAAAGTGTTGAAAACTTGTTTTACCTCCTTGCCTAGTGCATATAGCAGTGTGCTAACCTGTACATCTCCAGTCTCCAGGTTTAATTTAGTAGCCAAACGGTACCTCTGGAACCGTTGCCGTCACTCAGGCCACTGCTCCGGTCAAGTGAAATCCAAATTTGCGGGAGGGCTGAACTTCGGCATGAGCAGCATCCAAGTCACGTTACTTCTGACACCATGTACAAGTTATTAGACTTGCTAAAAAGAACGACGGTGTATTCGAGAACAACTTGCTTTATTAGGCTGTTTGTCAGCTTAACATCTTGACAGCCTAGGACCAACTGCCCTACGGAACATTGGTACACTGATTTCCTGCGTCTGTGCGCATGTAGACGTACTAATAAAGTAGTCCACCCGGACAGTGTATTTACATGACATGCTCCACCCCCTCTGTTGATCCGGGGAGGGCTGCAGACTATCACACGCCTCCACCATACATGTGGACTCGCCAGCTGCTTCTTTTCACCTGATAGTGAGGAGTTTCGCCAGGGGGACGTAGTGTGTGGGAGGATCACACTATTCCCCCGAACAGACATCCCGACCGACCAGAGGAGGCGCTAGTGCAGCGACCGGGACACATACCGTTATCAGGCTTCCCACCCGCAGACACGGCCAATTGTGTCTGTAGGGACGCGCGACCAAGCCGGTGGTGGTCTGTCCACCACGTCATCCGGCATTGATACAAAGGTTGTTTTTTTTTTAACAAAACTTTAATTAAATCCAATTCAAAACACAAAGAGAACATACTCATATATATATATCAACACGGATACAGGAAAAAAATATTTTAATGCATAGCAGTACAGGCCTGTTTCGTGCGTCTCACACTCATCAGCTGCTAATGTGTTTTTCACAAAGAATCAAAAAGTGCGAGACGCATGAAACAGATGTTATGTTCGCATTGATACAAAGGTATCATTGATACAAAGGCGAGGATGACGTCATCGTCTTCATTGGCTATAGCTATGGTTCTCAATTACAGCAATGGCATTGCAAAATTTAGAGAAAGAAATAGTTGAAGAGAGGCAGTTGTTTATTTCAAGGACTAAGTGAATTAAGTTATTCAATTATGATTAGTCATCAGCAAGTCTATAGACCGTCTTAGTAAAGTATTTGAAGGAGAACACAAGATACACTGTCTTATTTTTTAATAAATGACATAATCCAATTTGGAACTCTTTATATGAAGTTATATGAAGTGATATGATCTATTTTATTTCAAAGGTTTAATGTTTTATTTTTGACGTTATTTGATCACATGTGATGTCCTCAAAATGGTATCTCTTAGGTTGGTCATGTTGATTTAGATGGCTCTAATGATTTACTCCTCATAATATTGCATGATATTTCAACTGCCCATAACCACATCAAACAAATTCATTTAAACAAATCCCCCAGGCTGCATTCCTCTTTCATTACCGGGAGACAAAATCTTGTAATCCAAGATATTTTGCATAGACCTTGTATTTGTCTTAAATAGAGAGAACTCATTTCTGTTCAGTTAGACTGCAGCTACGGATGTCAGCCCTGGTATTCACCTCCTCTTCACATTGCTGATCCTCTGTATAATAGTTGAAGACACAGAAGAAGCTATTCAGTTTTTGGGGTGACAGGCTTCTTCATAGCTGCCCCCTCCCTCTGGATCTCCCTTCCCAAACACATCAGAGACTTCACTGGTCTGTCCACGTTCACATCACTAATCAAAACTTGCCTCTTCAGAATTGCTTTTAATGTGTGATTATTGTTGTGTGTTACATGTTTTTGGTGTGTCGCTTTTATGTTTATTTTGTCTTAAAGCATCTTTGTGTACCATGAAAAGCTCTGTACAAATAAAACATATCATTATTATTATTATTACATTACATTACATTACAGTCATTTAGCCGACGCTTTTATCCAAAGTGACTTACAATAAGTGCATTTAACGTAGGAAATCGGGAGAACTGCTAGTCATCAGTGGTCATAAGTGCATCTAAATAAGCATCTAAGAGCAAAAGCAGTGCTAAAGTAAAAGCGCAAGAAAGAGATTTTTTTAAAATGAGTGAATACATTAAGTGCTAAGAACAAGTAACGGTAGTAGTTCTTGAAGAGGTGAGTTTTCAACCTGCACCGAAAGATGGACAGCGATTCCGTTGTCCTGACATCAGTGGGGAGTTCATTCCACCACTGTGGGGCCAGGACAGAAAAGAGCTGTGACCGGGTCGATCGGCAGCAGGGGCCTCTCAGTGACGGGGCAACCAAGCGTCCCGAGGCAGAAGAGCGAAGTGGTCGGGCGGGGGTGTAGGGCTTGACCATGGCCTGGAGATAGGAAGGAACTGTTCCTTTCACTGCCCTGTAGGCTATCACCAGAGTCTTAAACTGGATGCGATCAGCTATTGGGAGCCAGTGTAGGGACATGAGAAGGGGAGTTGTGTGGGAGAACTTAGGGCGGTTTAACACCAGACGAGTTGCAGCTTTCTGAACAAGCTCCAGAGGTCTGATGGCCGACGCCGGGGTGCCAGCAAGGAGGGAGTTGCCGTAGTCAAACCAGGAGATGACCAGAGCCTGGATGAGCACTTGTGCCATCTCGTCGGTGAGGAATGGGTGAATCCTCCTGATGTTATAGAGGAGAAA
Organism: Lampris incognitus; assembly: GCF_029633865.1. Classification (NCBI taxonomy): domain Eukaryota; kingdom Metazoa; phylum Chordata; class Actinopteri; order Lampriformes; family Lampridae; genus Lampris; species Lampris incognitus. Next base: position 29,738,902 of record NC_079215.1, read on the forward strand.
TCTGCAGGAGCGAGCAACCGATGCAACGTTTGCAGCAAACGACAGTTGGTCATCCAGGATCACACCCAGATTCCTTGCAGTCCGAGTTGGCATCACCACGGTGTTGTCAATGGTGATGGCCAGGTCTCGGTGCAGGCAACCTTTCCCCGGGAGGAACATCAGCTCTGTCTCTTCCAGATTGAGCTTCAGGTGGTGTGTCGCCATCCACTCCGAGATGTCAGTCAAGCACGCAGCAATGCGTGTCTCTACTTGTGTGTCAGAGGGAGGAAAGGACAAGATCAGCTGGGTGTCATCGGCATAACAATGGTAAGAGAAGCCATGCGAGCGAATAATAGAACCCAGGGATGTCATGTACAGGGAGAAAAGAAGAGGACCCAGAACCGAACCCTGTGGAATGCCTGTAGTCAGTCTGTGAGGCTCCGACACAGATCCCCTCCATGTCACCTGGTAGGAGCGACCCGTCAGGTAGGTTGCAAATATTGAGAGTGCAGAGCCTGTGACACCCAGCCCCTCGAGGTTAGAGAGGAAGATCTGGTGGTTCACTGTGTCGAACGCAGCTGACAGGTCCAGGAGTATCAGGACAGAGGAGAGAGAGTTTGCTCTCGCAGAGTGCAGTGATTCTGTCACTGCAAGTGACCCACCCTGAACCCAGACTGGTTGGGGTCCAGGAGGTTTTTCTGCTGGAGGTACAAGGAAAGTTGGTTAAAGACAGCATGTTCAAAAGTTTTGGATAGAAAGGGTAGAAGGGAAACTGGTCTGTAGTTTTTGACGTCAGAGGGGTTAAGTGATGGTTTCTTGAGAAAAGGGGTGACTCTAGCAGTCTTGAAGGCAGATGGAAAGCATCCTGCCTGGAGGGAGGTGTTGATGAGGCGGGTTAGAAAGGGAAGGGGTTCAGGTGCTATAGACTGAAGAAGAGGGGAGGGGGCTGGGTCAAGGGAGCACGTGGTGGGGCGACTGGATATGATGAGGTTGAGGACCTCGTCGGGGGAGAGGGGAGTGAGGTGGGATAGGGTGGGACGTGGAGAGGTGAGGGAGGGTGCAGAGGGTGGGATAGTGCAAGCAGCACTAACCGGGTGGTGAGAAAAAGAGGATCTGATGTCGTTTACCTTCTTGTCAAAGAAGTTAGCGAAGTCATCAGGGAGAAGGGAGGAAGTAGGAGGAGGAGGTGGGGGTTGAAGAAGAGTAGATAAGGTTTCAAATAGTTTCTTAGGATTAGAGGCAGAGGATAGGATTTTAGAGCAATAGAAGACAGCCTTAGCAGCAGAAAGGGAGGAGGAGAAAGTGGAAAGAAGAGATTGGAAGTTGAGAAGGTCCTCTGGGAGTTTGCCTTTTCTCCATTTGAGCTCTGCCACTCTTAGGCTCCATCTGTCAGTACGTACTGAGTTGGACAGCCAAGGGGCAGGTGGAGTTGGGCGTGCAGGCCGAGAGGTGAGGGGACAGATTGTCCAGAGAAGAGGAGAGGGTAGAGAGAAGAAGATCAGTAGCAGTGTCAGGGGGTAGGAGAGAGAAAGATTCAGGTGCAGGGAGGATAGAGGTAACAGAGGAAGAAAACCTGTTGATTGAAGGAGGTATCGTGAAGTGATAGGCAGCCTGATATATGTAATAACATGTACAAGACCTGATCTAACTTGGATTGTAAACAAGCTGTCACAATAACTATCAAAGCCAAAAGAACAACACTGGATGACAGCTAAACATTTGCTGAGGTACTTGAAGGGTACAATGAACCAGGAACTGTGTTATAAGAAAAGAGAAGAAAAACTTAAACTTGTAGCATATAGTGATGCTAATTTGGCAGCAGATCAAAATGAAAGGAGAAGCACAACAGGGTTCTGTTTTAGTTTATCTGAAAGTGGGCCTGTTATTTCCTGGAAATCTAAGAAGCAGCTAACAGTAGCTTTATCTACATGTGAAGCAGGGTACATGGCGCTGGCTGCTGCTACAAAGGAAAGTCTGTAGCTTGTACAGATATTGGGCGGGATGGACAATGAGTACCAATATGCGCCAGTAAAAATCTTTGAAGATAATCAAGGTGCAACTGCTTTGTCAAGGAACCTAGTGTGTTGTCAGAGATGTAAACATGTCGACATCAGGTATCATTTCATCCGGCCCGCACTCAGTGATGGTAAAATAACCATTGAATACTGTCCAACAGTGTGATGATCAGACTTTAATAGAGAATACCTCTTTAAGAGAAGCAAGGGGTTATGCGGCGAGTACGGAAGTAGGAGGGAGAACGAGCATGTATGCAGGACACACAGCATGGATATATGAACGACAGAACGAGAGTGATAGAATAAAGCCTCAGTTATTCGTTCACACAGTCGTCCCGTGTATTTGTGGACATTATAATGGCGACGAGGATTATGTGGATTAAAGGGACCTACCTTGCCACGGACTGAAAGGATTGTTGAGTAGCCTGATAGTGATCAGTGATAGCTGCTAACTAATGCTTAGCATCCTGGCGCATAAACGGATTAGCTCACAGGACCAGAACGTAGCCTACACCGAATCTAACCATCGCCAACATGCTCTCTGCTACAGCTGATTCATTCTCCGTTTTTGACGTTCACGGTGGAGCACCTGGATCATTAGGATCAAGATGGGAAAGATGGATGGCCTGTTTTGAAAATCTCCTGCGTGCCATAGACATCAAGGAGGACACTCGAAAACGTGCCATGTTACTTCACTATGCTGGTGAACAGGTATACGACATTTTTGTCACACTTCCTGATAGAGGAGAGGATAACGACTTTAATAAAACCAAAGACCAGTACAGGCCCTTCCCTCGGTTCAGAGATGGTCGTTCCCTCTTCACATAGATGGCCTCTTTGACTCCCCGTTCAAACCAGCGTTCCTCCCCATCAAGGGTGTGACTTGTACATTGGGGAAAATAAACAGACGCTGGCCAAGAGGATGGCACAACACAGAAGAAATAACGCGTCGGGTTCGGACCCTGCGGTCTACAAGAATCTACAGGCCAGTGGCCACTCTTTAGTCAGTTTAAACGACGGTGTCGGTAGCTGTTGTTTGGAATGAACGAGTTCAGTTTCCACGCGTTTCAAGCAGAGAAAGACAGATGTTCTATAAGCGTCGGATCCTTGGAGCGATACGTCCGTAAGTGTTGTTGTTTATTCTTATTATATGGAAATATCATAATTAACACGTGAGTATGTATGTAATAGTTATAAGCATGTAATGTCACGTTAGCGTAGCTTGTTATTTTACCTCGTGTAGCCTATGCTAGTTAGCTATCTGCGTGTGAATGTGTGCGGGCTAGTTTGTGTGCATATGAAATAAGTAATGTGAAAAGACAGAAAAGACTATTTGGGTACTTAGTAATTGTATTCTTTATTTGTGTTTCTTTAGTTTTACGTGGGTAAAAAAGGGAAAAATTAATGTATGGAGTAAAGTCTTCAATAAACTTCCATCTGAAGATGACGTCAAGCTCGAGCTACATTAATTCTCTCGTTCGCTATCTGCCTACGCCTTGTTAGGACACAATTGCTAGGGCAGAATAGTAAAAGGATGTTAACTCAGCGGGTGAAGTCCACAGAAGAGCTTTGCATCACATCAGTGCCTGAGTCACAGTGACAACATGAATTCTCAGAAGGAAGAAAAGAAAAGTGAACAAACTTTGGAAACTAGGTCATCTGCCGGCTCTTGGTCGGTCAAGTCACGTGCATCATCAGCTGGCAGTGCTGCGACTAAAGCTAGGGCCAAACAGAAGCATTCAAGTAAAGCTCGCCTGTGCAGAGAGGGAGGCAACCATTTTGAGGGAGAAAGCGCGCATTGAGGAACAACAGCAGAGAACACTTGCGGAAGCAGCACGCTGTAGAGCAGAAGTGGAAGCAGTTCTCCATGTATTGCAGTTGGAGAGGGAGGCAGCAGCGGCATCCAGAGAAGCAGAGGTCTACGAAATCGCAGCAGACGTGGAAGAGTAACGGTGTCACGATTTTGAGGATGAGGAGAGAGCTCAACGCACCAGGGAGTATGTGCAGAACCACACTCCGGTGAAATACGCTCAGCATCCATTTCCTGAATCACAGCATGCACTTAGAGAGCCAAGTCCCCCTCTTCAAACCATCACTCAGCAGTCTCCTCAAGCTCACCCTCACAACGTCGGCTACACACAGCATGCTGGAATGGACTGTGAGGGCCAGCAGAACAATGCAGCACAAATGCAGCTTGCTCCAGTCCCTCCTTCTTGCGCCTCATCAGAAGGCTACACGGACACACCACCCCAGATGCTTGATTTTGCCACCTATTTGAGAAGGAGACAGATGGTGAGTTCTGGGCTGACCCAATTTGACGACCGTCCAGAGAATTATTGGGCATGGAAAACCTCATTCCAGAGCATCACACATGACCTCAACCTGACGCCGCGGGAGGAACTCGACCTACTCATCAAATGGCTCGGCCCAGAGTCATCCACCCAGGCTAAACGAATCAGGTCAGTCCATGTAACCAGCCCTGCATAAGGGGTCACAATAATATGGCAGCGCCTAGAGGAATGCTACGGGTGCCCTGAGGTCATGCTCTGCTGAAAAGGCTTGAAGATTTCCCACGCATCACCAACAAAGAACCTCGCCAGCTGAGAGAGCTGGGCGACCTGCTACTGGAATTGGAGTCTGCAAAGTGGAGTGGTCTTACACCTTGGCTTGCATATCTCGACACCACACGGGGTGTTAACCCCATAGTTGAAAAACTCCTGTACAACATGCAGGAAAGATGGGTAACACAAGGCTCCAGATACAAAGAAGACCATAAGGTAGCCTTTCCACCTTTCAGCTTTTTTGTACAGTTCATCTGCAACCAAGCAAAACCAGAAACGACCCGAGTTTTGCATTCTGCTCATCCAACTGTTCAGACAGCCAGAAGCCAGACAGAGCAACTAAATTCAACAACAAGCCGTCTGTCTTAGTTAAGAAAACTGAGGTGTCAGCCACAGCCCCGAGCTCCCTGAACAACCAGCCTGAGAAGAAAACTGACGAGCCAGATAAACATTGTCCCATCCATAACAAGCCCCACCCCCTTTTTAAGTGTCGTGCCTTTAGCAAGCACCTAGGTGACCGGAAAGCTTATCTCAAAGAAAACTCCATCTGTTACCGGTGCTGTGCTTCCACTAGACATGTTGTGAAGGACTGCAGAGCGTCTGTCAAATGCAGAGAATGTGACAGCGAAAAGCACATCTCTGCACTCCATCCTGGTCCCGCCCCCTGGTCAGCCGAAGAGACCAAGTGTGAACCAGAGCAAAACAGAGAAAAAGAATGACGTTCTCCTTGATGTAACCTCCAAATGCACTGAGATATGTAGTGACAATCGTCAGCCCAGATCATGCTGTAAAATCTGTCTGGTGAAAGTTTACCCCTCAAACTGACGTGACAAGATGAAACGTGTCAATGCAGTGCTGGACGACAAGGGCAATAGATCGTTGGTTAAGTCACAGTTCTTCGATCTGTTTTGCATTGAAGGTAACTCCTCTCCCTACACTCTGAGGACATGCTCTGGCATAGTTGAGACGACGGGGAGAAAAGCAAGCAACTTCACTGTGGAGTCACTCGATGAAGAAACCATAGTGGTGCTCCCTACCCTCATAGAATGCAACACAATGCCAGATGGCAAAGAGGAAATTCCCAGACCAGAGATAACACAGCACTTCCCTCACCTCGCTCCAGTGGCTGACAAGATCCCGCCTCCAGATCCCAGTGCTCAGATCCTTCTACTCTTGGGGAGAGATGTCTTAAGTGTGCACAAGGTACGTGAGCAGCATAATGCCCCCCACAACACACCATATGCATAGCGGTTGGATTTGGGCTGGGTCATCATACGAGAGATTTGCCTAGATACTGCTCACCAGCCTACTGATGTCAATGTCTACAAAACAAACATACTCTCAAATGGCAGAGCCTCATTCTTCACACCATGGTCTAAGAGCGTCCATGTGAAAGAACGAGTGAGTTCCCATCCTCTTCAGTACTTACCTGCCTCGCTGTGTTACTCCAGACCCTCCAAAGGCCTCATTGCTGACACAAGCTGTCTCCGAGATGATGTTTTCTTGAGGACTGCAGACGACGAGAAGACAGCCCTGTCAACTGAAGATAACATCGTCTTGGATGTGATGAACAAAGAGGTGTAGCTCGCTGAAGACAACCACTGGGTGGCGCCATTGCCTTTTCGCTCGCCACGGAGCCGGCTTCCGAACAACAAAGAGCAAGCGAAGCAGAGGCTGTTCTCGTTGCAACGCACCTTCCAAAAGAAACCAGGTATGAAAGAACATTTCTTTGACTTCATGCAAAAGGTCATCGAAAACCATCAAACAGAACCCACTCCGCCTCTGCAGCCAGGTGAGGAATGTTGGTATTTGCCAATATTTGGCGTTTACCATCCCCAAAAGCCTGATAAAAGCAGAGTGGTGTTCGACTCGAGTGCCCAGTATAATGACATTCACTCAATGATGTTCTGCTGAGAGGGCCCAACCTCAACAACACATTAATAGGTGTCTTGCTGCGTTTTCGCAAAGAGCGGATAGCCATCACAGTGGACATTGAGCAAATGTTTTACAGCTTCAAGGTGAAAGAAGGTCACCGCAACTATCTTCACTTTCTGTGGCACAAAGACAACTGCCCTGAAGAAGAGATCTTTGATTACAGGATGACTGTACATGTCTTTGGAAACAGTCCGTCGCCAGCTGTTGCCGTATATGGATTGCGACACAGCAGAGCATGGTGAGGCATGTAGAACCTGATAATGTAATAAATCCCCGATAATGTAATAACCCTGATAATGTAATAAAAAAATGCACTTGAGGCCATTGAAAATGCAGTAAAACCTGATAATGTAATAACTTCCTGATAATGTAATAAAGTGCATTTCCTGATAATGTAATAAACTTTTTACCGATAATGTAATAAAGTATTGCATTAACAGGAGGTTATTACATGATCAGGTTAGCCTTCATTTTGCAGGTCCTGATGATGTAATAATTCCCCAATATTGTAATAATTTAACAGCAGACCACCTATTAATGGGTTAAAGTGGTGATACTGTGTTGGCAACTCTAGTTCCAGAGCTCTAGCGCCACCAACAGGTCAAAGTTGGACATGCATGAATGTTTATTAACTTTTGACCTGTTTATCCATTTCTCACAACCACTGTATCACTGGAGCTGGTAGTTATTTCATGGATCCAAGGTACTATGCATCCTGATGAAGTTGCCTAGGTCTTTGGAATTTAAATAGCCCCACATCATCATACAGTATACCCATCACCATACATGGAGATAATCAGTTATCTAAGCTGTTAGCTAGCCTAATGATTTCTCAATGGAAAGGCTGACTGAAATGACTGCACCATGATTATGTCAAGGTATCTCAAGGTATCGTGGAGGGTATGTGATGATGTGGGGCTATTTTAATTCTGAAAGTCAAGGGAATTTTATGAAGATGCATAGTATCCTGGATACTATATACTATGCATACTATGTTTTTAAATAAAACCATTTATTTATTTCTGATACATTATTCATTCACAAAGAAAATTGGTTTCCTTAAAGGTTGGATTTTTCCTCATTTGTTTAATTAAGGCATTAAGATAAATTTCCAAAGGATGATTTTTTTAAATTCCTCTTTTTAAATTCCTTTAGCATGGGGTGCCCAACCTTTTGCATACCACTGTATTCTGTCTAATCTACAGTACATGAAACTTGGCGCATGATCTTCAGGCCAAGCTGAACGTGTCAAACGGCTTTTTTTTTTTAAATTTCAAAACAGCTTGGCTGTGACTACATGGCGCAAATCAGGAAGTAAGCCCATTTCTGAGCTACCCTTTAACATATCATAATCAAACATGGTACATACAATAGATTCGTGACATCATCCTGGGCATACCACAAAAAAATGGTGACCATTGACCTCTGTGGAACGCTGTGTTTAAACTGTTTATTTAATTTCAACACACAACAAAAGTTATATCCAAAAAATCCAGTAAATTAAAGTGTTACTGTACCAACAGTTTTCTGAACTGGCAAATGGACGTATTTGTTTAATTAATTTCAACACACAACAAAAGTTACTCATATCCAGAAAAGCCAGAAAAATATGTCACCAACAGTTCTCTTAACTTGTTAAATGGCAGTGGACTCCAAATGCAACAACTTTGTATTTGTTCATTTCATTTCAACACACAACAAAAGTTCCCCATGTCCAGAAAAGCCAGTAAAATATAGTGTTACCAACAGTGCTCTGAACTGGCAAGTGTCAGTGTACTCCAAATGCAATTTTGTACTTGTTTAGTTATTGTCAACCCGAAACAAAAGCAACCTATCCAGAAAAGCAACCTCAGTTTAAAGCTATCATTTTAAAACTACTTCATGGTTGATGTCTTCATCATGACTATTTTGAACATGGATTTGAACTTTCTTTCGGCATCCAGGCCTCCATCACTCCTTGTGGTCTCCTTGAAAAAGAAGTAATACAATATGAATGTTTTGAAAAAGTTATATCAACATACTAAATTCTGTATATAGCATAGATATAACCTCACTTGCCTCCTCTACTTCCAGTATATATCTCTGACTTGGTATCTCCCATGACGCAGATACTTGAGCACAAGCCATGCGCTCATCCAATGACAATGCTTGGCAAAGAGTTCCTTCAGGCGTATAGCCAGACCACTGTTGCGACCACATTGTTTGTATAACTTCATCATACTTATTGTGCATTCTTCTGCTGAATTCGATCCCAGACCCAGACTGTCAGACAATGAATTTCTTATATAAATCGATGGTAAGAAAGAGCTGGCTAGATACTTGAAGAGATGAGAGACCCTATTTATTGTTCCCAACATGCTCATATCAATTTCAAGGGTGTGCTTGATAATTAGTTGCCACATTTCATTAGGAAGTATTGAAGGTGATGGACTAACATCAGGTGATGGAGGTAGAGCAGGTGATGGACCAACAGCAGGTGGTGGAGTAACATCAGGTGATGGAGGTAGAGCAGGTGAGGGACCAACAGCAGGTGGTGGAGTAACATCAGGTGATGGAGGTAGAGCGGGTGATATATCAGTAGATGACATGAGATGGCCAGATCCAGAGTTCACTTAAAGTTCATGTGTTGGACTCGATTCAATGCGTCTTCTAGATGTGATCCTGTGAGACTCTTCCTCCTGAATGCTATTAATGTATTGACTAATTGGGCCATTTAAGCTGACATAATGATCTCCATGGCCCTCGGCTATATGACCAACTACTAAAGTGGGGAAGTCCTCACAATATTCTCCAGATGGTGAGACAACTGAGGAAGCATCTGAACCAAGAGTAGAAACAACCAAAAACTGAACTTGGAAAATTTGAGCAGCTCGCTGGAGAGTGATGTGATCTCCATAAGTTCCCAACTCACCCATGCTATTAATGTAGTCATCCCAGTTTTGCTCAGTAACGAAGTTTAACAAATGTGTACCATCAAGACCTAAAGGATTTGCCACCAAATCAGATACAATTTCCTGTCTAAGAGTTGTGGATGACCGAAAGATTCCCAAGCTTGCTAACTGGTCAGCCATAGCTGCAAATTGACAATTGCCATCTGGGAGAGGATCAAAAGCTACTTCCAGTCCAGAAGAAACAAATGAATGAAGCTGATCTGAGTGACTTTTTGCAATTAGAAAAAACTTTCTCTTCGCATTAGCTGACTGATTAAGAGTTCTTCGTTTTTTTTCTTTACTACGGGTGACGCTAGTTACATTAGCTACAGAAAACCATTTCTGCTCAGGGACAGCGGATTCTGTCATTTGATACTGGACCTTGTATTTGGAGCGTTTCAGATTTCTCTTAATGATGATCCCTTGGACAACTGAATGCTTTTTTGTGACACGGTTGTTCTTGTGCCTTATCCTCACCAAAACCTCTTCATTCACATTGTAGACAGACACAGTTGTGGATTTTGTTGCTTGTAGGATAACTCTCCTCACCAATTCCTCATTTGCATTGTGTGCCTTTTGCCGAATCATTGACCTTTTCTTGTTAAATGATTGTCTTTCTCTTCTGGTCAGGACAGTGCATCGGATATCAGCATGGCCCTCTCTATTCTCAGTATCATGGTTTGACTGTAGGACAATATTAGACTTTCTGCCATAATACACCTCAAAAGGGGAGGCCCAGCCAAGTGTCTTCTTTGGATCATTATTCAGAATTCTGGCATAATCTGGCAAATGGTCCACCCAGTTAACACCATGCAAATTCAGCAGGTCATGCAACACCTTTTTCCTTAATGTTCGATGCATTCTCTCCACCTTTCCTTGGCTTTGTGGGTGGTAAGGGGCACTATGACCTTTACTTTCAGGGCATGCATTAATTTTTCCACTGCCCCGCGAAACTCCTTTCCTTGATCGTGTTGGACTATTTTTGGAGTACCATGCTCATTGTAAATCGCATGCAAGTGCTCAGCAATTTCACTGCTGGCCTTGTTTTTCAATGGCTTCAGCCAAACATATCTGCTAAACACATCTTGCACCGTTAGGATGTATCTGTACACTGATTTTCCACATGTTACTCGCCATTTATTCATATCCATTAAGTCAATCTGATGTCTCATTTGAACTTCCTTCGCTGTTATTGATTTGGGGATTGGTTTATTCGTAAATTGAGCCTGTAAATGATGATAATTCCTGCATTGGTTGAGTTGTGATTGGATCCTTGCCTCACTGATTCCTTTGTATTTCTTTCTAAAGAGCATCATTAGTTTTCTTGCCCCGGAGCCTTTCGTGTTTGCTACGCCATTCTCCACCAAGTCGGGAATTGAGCCTCTTTTTGCCACTCTCTTTCCATCACATAGGGCAGTCTTGCCATCATCGCCTAGAGAGAAGCGGCCCCTATTCCTCCAGAATCTTATAACAGCATTGCGTTGCACTTTTATTCACATTTTAACAGGGACATCAGACTTTCCTTGTAGTAACAAGAGCCAGTAGCAATATAATTCCAAGTTTCATTCTGTTGAAAGATATGTAGGCTATTATATTCATTAAGATTAGAATGCTGAAATCTCCTCATTTACTTATGGATGTATGACTGCAATATGCATGATTATTATTATAGTAAAAATGAAAGAATGACAAGCATGGCTAGCATGATTACTGTCCTGTTATTAGCATTAATGCAAATCCTAAAAGTATGTTTTCAAATCCTTGATATTCTGTCCTTTACAGCATTATAACTTTATAAACTATTAATGTCCAAATTTGTTGAGTTGAAAATTTGAGATGATGTAAGACAAACCTTTTAAAATGATCATGATCCAACTGAGAAAAAACATGTGTGGAAGTAGCTTGGAGGTAGCTTTGAGGAAGAGTAGAGCATTCATGCACGTCCAACTTTGACCTGTCGGTGGCGCTAGACCTCTCGAGCTTGCATTGCTTAAACAGTATCACCACTTGAATCCATTTATGGATGGTCTGCTGTTAAATTATTACAATATTGGGGAATTATTACATTATCAGGACCAGGGAAATGAAGGCTAACCTGATAATGTAATAACGTCCCGTTAATGTAACACATTACATTATTGGTAAAAAGTTTATTACATTATTGGGAAATGCACTTTATTACATTATCAGGAAGTTATTACATTATCAGGTTTTATTGCATTTTCAATGGACTCAAGAGCAGATTTTTATTACATTATCGGGGTTATTACATTATTGGGAATTTATTACATTATCAGGTTCTACAAGGCAGAACTTGGCACAGACGCTAAAGAATTTGTGCTGCACAACTTTTATGTTGATGATGGCATCACATCTGTTCCCAGTGAGGAGGAAGCTGTTGGCCTCCTGAAACGCACACAAGAAATGTTGGCGGAGGCGAACCTGAAACTCCACAAGATGGCCTCCAACAGCACCACAGTCATGGAGGCCTTTCCACCACAGGACAGAGCAAAGGAGCTCAAAGACTTGGATTTGAGTGCTGATTCACTGCCTCTCCAGCGCAGTCTTGCCGTAAGCTGGAACTTTAAAAATGTCTGTTTCACATTCAAAGTGTCAAGAGATGTCAAACCATTCACACGAAGAGGAACGCTTTCCACTGTCAATAGCCTGTACGACCCCTTGGGGTTTGTCTCTCCTATCACTATGCATGGAAAGTCTCTTTTGAGAGGATTCTCATCAATGCAACCAGAGTGGGACACGCCTCTCTCAGCAGATAAAAGGGCCCAATGGGAAGCATGGATTACATCTCTTGCTGACCTTGAACACCTACACATCCCTAGGCCATATGTTCCAGTCACTCTCTCACAGCCTCATTCTAGGGAGCTGTGCATCTTTTCAGATGTGTCTGTTCTGGCCATAGCTGCTGTGGCGTATCTGCGAGTCATAGACTCAGACGGACAGTGTCATGTGGGGTTTGTGATGAGCAAGTCAAAGCTGGCTCCATTTCCTGCTCACTATCCCATGCCTAGAGCTGTGCACCTCAGTGTTCGCTGTTGAGCTCATGGAGCTCATAAAAGAAGAGTTAGACACAGAGCTGCATGTCAAGTTCTACACAAACAGCCATGTAGTACTCGGCTACATTCACAACACCACAAGGAGATTTCACATGTATGTGGCCAACAGGGTTACATGCATAAGGAAATCCACCACACCAAGCCAGTGGCATTATGTCTGAACTGACCTGAACCCAGCCGACCATGCCAAGCAGTGACAACAGAATTCGTAAGGTCATGGTGAAGACTGCCAAGCAAGGAACTGTGAAAGAGTACCTAAGACCTATTAATGACTTGGTTGTGCTTATATCTAACGATAATAATTGATAGAGAAATAATAATGATACAGTGGCATAATAGTAATCACTCCAGACAGGGAGTGTTCTGACTGAGAAATTTAAAGGTTTGTTGTATTCAGTCTATGCTAGGCCTATGTTAGTCAGCTGCTCCGCATTCTTTGCGGTGCGTATATAACACCTAGTGGTGAGACTGGGTATTGCATCTTGTGTCTGTGTGTGTCAGTGTAAACGACGTTGTCAGTAGCTGTTTGGAAGGAACGAGTTCAGTTTCCACGCGTTTCAAGAAGAGAAAGACAGTTGTTCTATAAGCGTCGGATCCTTGGAGCGATATGTCTGTAAGTGTTGTTGTTTTTTCTTGTTATATGGAAATATCATAATTAACACTTACGTGAGTATATATGTAATAGTTATAAGCATGAAATGTCATGTTAGCGTAGCTCATTATTTTACCTCGTGTAGCCTATGCTAGTTAGCTATCTGTGTGTGAATGTGTGCGGGCTAGTTTGTGTGCATATGAAATAAGTAATGTGAAAAGACAGAAAAGACTATTTGGGTACTTAGTAATTTTATTCTTTATTTGTGTTTCTTTAGTTTTACGTGGGTAAAAAAGGGAAAAATTAATGTATGGAGTAAAGTCTTCAGTAAACTTCCACCTGAAGAAGACGTCAAGCTCGAGCTACATTCATTCTCTCGTTCGCTATCTGCCTACGCCTTGTTAGGACACAATTGCTAGGGCAGAGTAAGTTTCTTACCTGAATTATTAAGCATGCATAAAGACAATGTCTGATCATCTCCCATCATGTCATGAACAATGTATGTTCATTTCTGATTGGTTTAATTTTTGTAACAAAACAAAACAAACTATTTTGTTGCAGCAGCCTGACTTATTTTACAAAAATTGGAAGTGTTCACAGACTAAAATCATTACGATTACCTAAAACTCATGGCAGGGATTGTTCCATTGTTCCATTCCATCAGTTGGTGGAAAGAAATGGAAAGGGAGATATAGGGGTTACTAGACCCAGATTTTGGTGAGAGACAAATATTTAATAGGGGCAATGAAACATGTTATGAATCCAATAGTAGCATTTACGTTAGAAATATGGAATGTTATAGTAAAATATATATATAAATTAAAGGGAGGGGTTCGCACACTGAGGTGGTTTGCATATGACTCAAAGTTTAAGCCAGGGGTGTATGATGCAATATTCTAAGAATGGGCACAAAAAGGCGTGACGGCAATGTGTACAGTTCTAGAAAATTGTGAATTTATGAGCTTCCAAGATTTAAAGGCAAAATATGGTCTCGAAAACAAAGATTTTTTTTTAGATACATGCAGTTAAGAAACTACTTTACAAAACAGATAAGGTCCGAACCAGATGAAACTTCAAATAATGTGATTGGGGTGATTGTGGATGCATACAAACAGAAGGGGCTTAGGGTCATCCCTGCTTTGTACCAAGCTTTGGAGAGAAGCAGGGGGGACTCAACGCTCTACATAAAAGCAAAATGGGGAGCAGAGTTAAAGATTCAGATAACAGAGGAAGAATGGTATCAAATGTGTGAGACACAATGTACGTCCACAAACTCAAAAATATGGAGGGAATTCTGCTGGAAGAATTTAACTCGCTTTTTCATAACACCCACAACAAAAAGCGGTCAACTTGCTGCACAACAACAGTGTTGGAGGCTGTGTGGGAGCATGGAGGCTGACCACTCGCATATTTTCTGTAAATGCACAAAGATAAGGTTATATTGGGAGAATGTAAACGTAGGTATCAGCAATATTTTGGGATATGAAAATCCCTAATACCTGTCTGCCCTGTGATGTATCTGGTAACATTGATGATGTTGTGATGAGAGAAGATAGCTATTTGACTAAAGTTTTACGTGCATCAAGTAAGAAAATTGGCTTAATGTTAACACTCTAAAACAGGAACAGTGGATGGAAATTGTCCAAGACATTTTTATTATGGAAATGTGGACATACATTTTGAGAGTCCAAGAGAATATATTTAAAAAGAACTGGGAAAAATTAAACATTTATATGGGAAATGACACTGACTAAATGAATGCCTAATTAGAATATTTGTGTGAATATTGAAATATTTCCAGACAACTATTTATTGTTATTTTTTAAAATTATTTTTATCTGTATGTGTAACTTACCGTATTCTTTTTTTGTGTTGATGTTGTTGTACTGTTCTGTTTATATCTACAGTGCACCCGGAAAGTATTCACACCCCTTCATTTTCCCCACATTTTGTTATGTTACAGCCGTATTCCAAAATGGATTAAATTCCTTTTTTTTCTCATCAATCTACACACAATACCCATAATGACAAAGTGAAAAAAGGTTTTGTAGAAATTTTTGCAAATTTATTAAAAATAAAAAACTGAAATATTGCATGTACTTAAGTATTCACACCCTTTGCTATGACACTCAAAATTGAGCTCAGGGTCATCCTGTTTCCACTGATCATCCTTGAGATGTTTCTACATCTTGATTGGAGTCCACCTGTAGTAAATTCAATTGATTGGACAAGATTTGGAAAGGCACACACCTGTCTATATAAGGTCCCACTGTTGACAGTGCATGTCAGAGCAGAAACCAAGCCATGAAGTCAAAGGAATTGTCTGTGGACCTCCGAGACAGGACTGCATCGAGGCACAGATCTGGGGAAGGATACAAAAATGTCTACAGCTTTGAAGGTCCCGAAGAGCACAGTGATCTTCATCATTCGTAAATGGAAGAAGTTTGGATCCACCAGGACTCTTCCTAGAGCTGGCCGCCCAGCCAAACTGAGCAATTGGAGGAGAAGGGCCTTGGTCAGGGAGGTGACCAAGAACCCAATGGTCACTCTGACAGAGCTCCAGCGTTCCTCTGTGGAGATGGGAGAATCTTCCAGAGGGACAACCATCTCTGCAGCACTCCACCAATCAGGCCTTTATGGTAGAGTGGCAGGACGGAAGTCTCTGCTCAGTAGAAGGCACATGACAGCCCGCTTGGAGTTTGCCAGAAAGCACCTAAAGGACTCTCAGACCATGAGAAACAAGATTCTCTGGTCTGATGAAACCAAGATTGAACTCTTTGGCCTGAATGCCAAACGTCACGTCTAGAGGAAACCAGGCACCTCTTATCACCTTGCTAATACCACCCCTACAGTGAAGCATGGTGGTGGCAGCATCATGCTGTGGAGATGTTCTTCAGCGACAGGAATTGGGAGACTAGTTAGGATCGACGGAAAGATGAATGGAACAAAGTACAGAGATCCTTGATGAAAACCTGCTCCAGAGCGCTCAGGACCTCAGACTGGGGCGAAGGTTTACCTTTCAACACGACAACGACCCTAAGCACACAGCCAAGACAACGAAGGAGTGGCTTCGGGACAAGTCTGTGAATGTCCTTGAGTGGTCCAGACTTGAACCCCATTGAACATCTCTGGAAAGACATGAAAATAGCTGTGCAGCGACGCTCCCCATCTAACCTTACAGAGCTCGAGAGGATCTGCAGAGAAGAATGGGAGAAATACCCCAAATATAGGTGTGCCAAGCTTGTAGCTTCATACCCAAGAAGACTTGAGGCTGTAATCGCTGCCAAGGGTGCCTCAACCAAGTACTAAGTAAAGGGTGTGAATACTTATGTACATTTCAGTTTTTTATTTTTAATAAATTTGCAAAAATCTCTACAAAACCTTTTTCACTTTGTCATTATGGGGTATTGTATGTAGATTGATGAGGGAAAAAAAGGAATTTAATCAATTTTGGAATAAGGCTGTAACATAAAATGTGGGGAAAGTGAAGGGGTGTGACTACTTTGCGGATGCACTGTATTTGAAAACTTAAGTGAGAAAAAAAGTTCAGTCAAGTTTGGGAAAGCATTTCATCAGTTATATTAAGTCTGAATGCCTTACATTTAAATCACAATGTTGCACAGTGGTGCTGAGGATGCGATGTTATATGGCTCTTGAACATTCTTGTGTGTGTGTGTGTGTGTGTTTTAGTTTGGTTCAGTTAATGTCCTTTATTTATTTATTTTGGTCTTGCTTTGTTTTCTTCGCTGTACATCAGCAAAGAAATGTGTGATTATGCAATTGTATATGCTTAAGAAATTGTGTATGTCTGTGAATGTTCTCATTCATCCAGGTCATGGTTATCCAAAGGAGTTTAATCAAGTGCAACTGGACTTGATATATATCCGTGAAGACGTTTCGCCTCTCATCCAAGAGGCTTCCTCAGTTCGTGCCTTTCTGACTAGACCAAGCTAGTCTGACTGGCTGGTGATTGTATGGTGTTTCATGTTCTCATGAATGACGCAGGGTTAGTATTCATAACCTGGTTTATTAACCAACACGACGAGGATGCAATAAGATGACATACGTACGTGTAGCTGGCATCCAGCACTATCGCTTCGCGGGCCGTCACCCGGTAACCAGTATAACTGAGTGTTCCTCAGTACGGTGTTTGCAGTGACTCAATAAACATCATCAATGACACAGTCACTGATCTACATCCCCCTTTCTTAGCTCATGCTCATACCATAACAAAACCATGTTGTCAATTATCAATATTTTGCTGAATAAGATATATTGATCAAACCTTCAAATAACATACATTAAATAACTTCAATAATCACAGAGTGAGGATTATCAAATGCAAAGAAAACAATTTTCCCTTAATGAATAATATGAAAATAGTTGTCTTAGCAAAGCATATAGTTATACTTTAACACAAAATGAGGTCTTTTATATGTGAAGATACCTGAAACGAAACCCAAAGACCTCAATGTCAGCTCTTAGCAAATCAGAGAATTAACTTAAATGTCATAACCTTCAACATTTTGAGCTGACAAATTGACTCAATCTTTATACTTAGGATTTGGCTTGCTGACACGACCATAGCGTGTTGTGTACAAACTTCCAGTTGTCTTAGCAGGTAGCACAGCTGTAGGTGTTTTCATATGTGACTGTTCAGTGTCCAGCGTGTTGTGTGACACTTTTGCTGGAGTGTGCTGGTTGTTAAGTTCATGTCCACTGTCCTGACATTCACTGTCGTCTGGGTAGTGCTGTGCTGGAGCAGGCTCGACAACCGGCAGAATGTGGCACCTATTTCTCCTGTACAGCTTTCCTTCTGAGTGAATGAGATAGGATCTGGGCTCCTTGCAGATCTCCTTTACCATGCCTGTTCGATTGTAGCCTTGAGGGGTCTGCATTCTGATAACTTGTCCTTCCATCAATGGTTGAAGAGGTCGGCTCGTTCTGTCATAGTACAGCTTCTGTGTCAGTCTTTTGTTAAGAAGCTGAGCCTTTACCTCCAGTGGCTTGTACACCTCTGGTTCAAGCAGCTTTCTTGAGACTGGCAAAGTGGTGCGTGTTTGCCTTGACATCAGTCTTTGTGCAGGGGATCCAAGTTTTGTGTCACGTGGTACATTTCTGAGATTTAACAGATTGAGAAAGACATCACTTCCATCTCTATGAGACTTTTCCATGAGCTGTTTTGCACTGCGAACAGCCCTCTCAGCTAAACCATTAGATTGAGGATACTCTGGGCTGCTCGTGACATGAGTGAAGTCCCAATGTGTAGCAAAGTCCTTAAAGCGCTGACTTGTGAACTGTCTACCATTGTCAGTTATGAGTGTGTGTGGTGCCCCATGAACTGAGAAATGTCTTTTGAGTTTGGTGATGACTGTTGCCGATGTAGCATCACGGAGCAGATCAATCTCATACCAGCCTGAATATGAGTCTACCAAAACTAGGTACAGCTGATTACGCCACTCAAAGATGTCTGTTGCTACAGTGGACCAGGGAAGATCTGGCACCGGGTGTAGCTGGAGTGGTTCTTTCTGCTGATGTGGTTTTGTGCTGTTACACACTGAGCATGACCGTATTTCTATGTCGATGTCATCTGTCATTGTAAGCCAGAAAACAATCCCCCTTGCTCTCCGTTTAGTTGCTTCTGCACCAGGATGTCCTCTGTGTACAATGCTAGTGTAGTCTTTTTGTAAAGACTTTGGAATGACAGCCTTTTGACCTTTCATGATAACACCATTTTCAATAGTCAGTTCATCTCTGAAAGGACAATAGGAATGAATAGCATGAGGAAGGCTGGATGGTCTGCTAGGCCATCAATGTCTGATGATGGAGCTGAGAGTCTGCAGAGTTGTGTCAGTTGCTGTGTGTTCTTTCAACTCCAACAGCCGGGAAGAAGAGATGTAGTTGACCGTCATCACATCAAAGCTGTCCTCCTCTTCAGCTTCCTGAGCAGTTGAGCTTCTGGGAGCTCGAGACAGTGTGTCTGCCACATACATAAGTTTGCCGCTTTTGTATACCAGTGTGAGGTCATACTTTTGCAGTCTGAGCATCATCCTTTGCAGTCTTGCTGGAGCTGCATGTATAGGCTTCTTTAGTATGGTGACTAGGGGTTGATGGTCTGTTTCTATGGTCACTGACTTGCCATAGATATAGCCATTGAATTTTGAGCATGCAAAAACTACTGCTAGCAGCTCCTTCTCAATCTGTGCGTATCTAGTTTCAGTGTCAGTTAATGTGCGTGAAGCATAGGCTACAGGTTTTCCTCCCTGCAGACATGCAGCACCAAGTCCATACTGTGAAGCATCGCATGTGAGCGTCACTGGTTTACTGACGTCGTAGTAGCTGTTCAAAAGCATTTTGCTGCTGCTCATGCCATGTCCATGCTGTGTCCTTGTGTGTTAGTTGTCGTAGTGGAGCCGTAAGCTCACTAAAGTTGGGAATGAACTTTCCAAGGTAGTTAACCATCCCGAGAAATCTTTGTAAAGCTGGAACATCTGTTGGTGTTGGCATTTCACTGATCGCTTTTGTTTTGGAGGGGTCTGCCTTGAGGCCTTCACTGGAGAAAACATGACCAACATAGCTGACCTGGTTCAGCCGGAACCTGCACTTGAGAGGATTGAGTCTCAAGTTCACCTCTCTGGCATGGTTAAGCACTTTTCTCAAGTTAGCATCATGTTCTTTCACAGTCTTACCACCAACGAGTATGTAATCCACTATAATTGCACAGGGATATCCAGCAAAAATCTGTTCCATGGAGAGCTGGAAGACCTCACTGGCTGAGTTGAGTCCGAAGGGCATTCGCAGAAATCTGTAACGACCAAAACTGGTGCTGAAAGTGGTTAACATTGAGGATTTGTGATCAAGAGGAATCTGCCAAAATGAATTTTTTGCATCCAGAACTGAAAATACCGTTGCATTTGACATGTGTGCAGCCACTTCCTCTACAGTGCGCATGGGGTGATGTGGTCTTTTTAGAGCAGAGTTAAGGTCTCTTGGATTTATGCATATTCTGATTTCTTGCTTGTCCTTTTTGTGTCTAGCAACCATTGATGACACCCAGTCAGTTGGCTCAGATACTGGGGTGATGACACCTAATTCCTGCATTCTGTTCAATTCAGCTTTGACTCTGTCTTTCATAGCCATAGGAATGTGATGTGCAGGACGAACAGCAGGTCTCACCTCTGGATCAAGTGTCATGGAGTAAGTCACAGGTAGTTTCCCAAGCTCATCTGAAAAGAGGTCGCTGTATTCAGTGTACATTTGCTGCGACAGATCATCATCAGTAGGACCTAACTGATGAACATCTTTGCTGAATGAGACAAGTCCCATCTCTCTACATGCACGTAGACCAAGCAGTGGCAAAACATCCTCATGAACAATGAAGAACGGCAATGTGTGCGTTTGTCCCTCTAGGTCAGCGGTCGGGAACCTATGGCTCGCGAGCCATATATGGCTCTTCCGGTGACGGCATATGGCTCCCAGACAATTTTGAGTTGAAAAAAAAAATCAGTTTGGAACTGATTTTAAAATGTGATATTTCTTAATAATACTGTGTCATTTTAATGTAAACAGAAATTAGTTTTGAAGATAAATTTCACGGGTCACGGGTCACCCGTGGGTCGGGTCGGGAACCAATGGCTCGCGAGCATGTCCGGGTCATTGTAAAGGTGACGAAATCAATTTGATCAGATAGCCAACTATAGTTTATCCGCTTCAACCCTTGTAACGGAAAAGATGGCGAAAAGACAAAAAGACGATGGTTACCGTGCATTGCAGGCTGCGTGAGGAAAGCTTGGCTGTTTTGCCAATGAAAGGGACAAGAGGAGAGGACTTATTCACGTCTTTCATGGAGTTTGCTAAAGAAAAAAAACTACCGATGGATAAACTTATTTCTGTCTGTACTGACGGTGCACCCTGTATGTTGGGGAAGAACAAAGGATTTGTAGCGCTTCTCCGTGAACATGAAAAGAGCGCCATCCTAAGTTTTCATTGCATCCTGCACCAGGAGGCGCTTTGCGCTCAGACGTGCGGCCAGGAGCTTGGTGAGGTGATGTCGCTGGTCATTCGAGTGGTCAACTTTATTGTTGCCCGAGCTTTAAATGATCGCCAGTTTAAAGCTCTGTTAGAAGAAGTTGAGAATCATTATCCCGGTCTGCTTTTACACAGCAACGTGCGTTGGTTGTCAAGGGGGAAGGTGCTCAGCCGTTTTGCAGCTTGCCTGAGTGAAATCCGGACTTTTCTTGAACTGAAAGGCGTCAAGCATCCTGAGCTAGACAACACTGACTGGCTCCTGCAGTTTCACTATCTCGTGGACATAACTGGCCATCTGAACCAGCTCAATGTGAAAATGCAAGGTATTGGAAATACAATCTCATCCCTTCAACAAGCAGTGTTTGCATTTGAAAGCAAGCTGGAAGTCTTTCTCGGGACATTGAAACAGGTCGTCTTCTGCACTTTGAAAGACTGCAACAATTTAGAGATGCATGTTTAGCAAGTGACTCCACTCAACATCTGGATCTCCAGCAGCTAGCTGGTTTTACGTCCAATCTCCTGCAGTCATTCAAAGCACGTTTTGGAGAATTTCGTGCGCGCACTGGTCTTTTCAAGTTCATCACTCATCCACATGAGTGTGCAGTGGACAAAATCGACCTGACATGCATCCCCGGGGTCTCTATCGGAGACTTTGAGCTGGAAGTTGCTGACCTGAAGGCATCAGACACGTGGATGAGTAAGTTCAAGTCACTTAATGGAGAGTTGGAAAGTCTTGCGCGACAGCGAGCAGAGCTGGCGAGGGAACACAAGTGGACAGAAATGAAAAATCTTCAACCTGAAGACCAGCTGATTCTTAAAACTTGGAACGAGCTTCCTGTGACATACCACACAATGCAGCGTGTGAGTATTGCCGTATTGACCATGTTTGGCTCTACATATGCATGTGAGCAGTCATTCTCGCACATGAGGAACATTAAGACCAACCTACGCTCACGTTTAACTGATGGAAGCCTCAACGCCTGCATGAAGCTCAACCTCACCACGTATGAACCAGACTACAAGGCCATCAGCAAAACCATGCAGCACCAGAAGTCGCATTAAAAGTAAGACATATTGAATTTATTATACGTTAAAAATACTATATGGCTCTCAATGAAATATATTTAGAAATATTTGGCTTTTATGGCTCTCCCAGTCAAAAAGGTTCCTGACCCCTGCTCTAGGTGACACTGCAGCCGAACAAGACCAACATTTTTAATTTTGCTGCCCCCATATGCAACAAGGTTTGTTGGTTTCACATTTACTTCAAGTTGATCATTTCTCTCTATCTGTTCAAATGTCCGAATTGACAGGACATTGCACTTAGCACCGGTATCAACTTTCAGCTCAACTGGTCTTCCATTTACATGTACAGTAACAAAGCTTCATCTTTTTCAATTACGTGTACATCAGGTGAATCAACAGTTTTTTGCAGTGTTAGGCCATCAACATAGAATGTATCTTCAGCAATATTATCAGCTTGGTCAGGTTCAATCTGGTGAACAGCTCTCCTGAATTTTAGCTTGTTGTGGCCCTGTTGTACAGATCTACAACATCTTTTAAAGTGATTCAATTTTTTACAGGCGTTGCACTGTTGACCAAAAGCTGGGCATTTGTCTCTCCTGGCCGCATGACTGCCTCCACAGTTGTTGCAGTTAGCAATGCTCTGTTTGACATATTTTTCTGATTGATTGTCCACTTTGTCTCTATCATGCTTTTTTATTCTCATGAATTTAGGTTGGACTGCATCAACATTTGTAGCATAATGCTGTTGTGAGGCTAGTGTCTTGTTGTGCTCTTCCGTCATCTCATGTATTTGACAGACAGAGACTGCTTTGGCTAGCGTCAAGTCACTATCACGCAATAGCACTTTCCTCAGATTGTCATTATTTATGCCACAGACAAATCTGTCCCGAACGAGCTCTTCACATAGATCTCCAAAGTTGCAGCTTTTTACTTTTATTCTCAAGTCACTGACATATGATTCAATGGACTCACCAGCCCTCTGATTGCGTGTGTTGAACTTGTGTCTTTCCATTGTAATGTTGGACCGTGGGCCGCTGCATATCTCACGAAACTTTCTTTTCAGGCATTCGGGATCCTCCTTGGATTCAGCGGGAACGAGGACTTGTCCTCCCTCGCCGGGTGCTCTCAGTTTTGCTGCATACACAAAAGACCGTTCGCGTTCAATGGCCTCTGGTCCTGCTAAGTTGAGGAGAATGTATGCACGGGTGCGGGCTGGCTTGTCAGTGTGTGCCGCCGCGACGAAAATGTAATATTCCTGTTCGAAGATCCGCCAGTTTTCACTGATGTTGCCATCAACGACGAGAGGGTCGGGCCGCCGAAATCCGTCCGCCATGTTCGCTAATTAGCTCCGTAGGCTAGGTGGCTCCGTTGTCCTCGCTAGAAAAAATAAAAAGTATCGGCCGAAAAAATGTGCGTGAAAGTTCCAAAATCTTCCACTTCTGACACCATGTTTCGTGTTCTCATGAATGACGCAGGGTTAGTATTCATAACCTGGTTTATTAACCAACACGACGAGGATGCAATAAGACGACATACGTGTAGCTGGCATCCAGCACTATCGCTTCGCGGGCCGTTACCCGGTAACCAGTATAACTGAGTGTTCCTCAGTACGGTGTCTGCAGTGGCTCAATAAACATCAGCAATGACACAGTCACTGATCTACACATGGTATACTATTTGAGGTCATAAATGGAAAATTAGTAAAGACTCAGCTGAAACAAAATATCTATGTAACCTGATGGTGTAAACTGTTTTTAATAATTTTGTGAACGAATCTAAATTACAAACGAGTTAGCCAATTGTGAATTTGCACAAAAAAGAAGCGTTCTTAAAAAAAGAAAGAAAAGAAACTCGTCTCCATAACGCACAGATTCTTGTTTTAGGTTTCACGTCATAGTATCAACATTTTGGGAAACTAACAGGCGGGAAAATAGACGTACCTCATTACGTCATTAATTATTAAACAATGAAAATATTCCATTGGCTGAGCTGTTGTGACGGGGGTTCCCCGACCCAGATGCAGGGGTAAAACAATAAATTGAATCTATCGCTTTAAATCTCCGATCTCTGATATAGCAGAGATCAGATAGGGAAACGAAAGAAATTCGAAATTTACCACTGGGATATAGTCGATTTCAGTGCACTCGGTTGTTGGTCACGTTCATATTCGTAGTTATTTCGTTCAAGAAAATCTGTCTACTAAGATAGGTCTTTCATAAGGTAAGTCACTATTTTATTAGCTAGTTCGCTGATGGATTACAAGCTAATTTAATGAAATGCTACCTGCTAAAGTTAGCAATTAGCTCAACAAGCACTAGCTGTTTTGTTTAATAAATATGTGTAGATGGACAGTTAAAACCTCTCTTGATTTTCAGACGTGAAGACATCTAACATCTTCCCTGAATCGTGCTGCATATCTATGAAAGACTTAATCATGAATATCGACTAAACCATGACATCCTAATGGATTTCTTTGTTTCATTTGAGATAGCCTAGCCTGCGAACATGATGTTTTCAGTGCTAGTTAACATGATTTCAGTGCTAGCTGTTAACAGTGGGTTTGAAGATGAATTCACCTCCAGATCGGTTTGATGGCTTTCGTGAATGTTAGTGGCTCTTTTGATATTTCAGGAACCATCGCTTGATTCAGTCTTGGTCTGTATGTCAGGGCCTTTCTAACGTAGGTTAACACAATGATGCGCCGCAATTAGCAGCGCTGAACTCGTGTCGGCCTGCTGTAATCTGAGTGAAAACGTGCCATGTTTGTCAAAAAACCCGCTTAAGTGAGGTCTCTTTAGGATCTTGCTAACGTAGCGAAAATGTCCATGGTGTGTGATACAGTCGATTTATGTTTAGGACATATTCGTTGTGAGTAATTTTAAATGTCAAACTGACCCATTGACTGAAAAACAACGACGCCACAAATCCGCTAAAGCTAACCAAATCGTCTGCGCTCAAACAAGCTACTCTGCCGGTGCTCCACTCGCTTTCAGTGTCGCTTGCCATCACGGCTCTGCCCCTCCAACAGTAATGCTAGCTTTAGCATTTTAATGTTAGTAAAAGGGCTGGCAAGCTAACATTCATCATGAAATACTCGCGGCTGAGTATTTCAGATATCGTGAGCTGCCAGTGTTGCACTTAAGCATTGGGTGTGAATTAGTGACATGTCCTGTCATAATGAACGTGTTCATTGCTAATCAGGCCCTGGGAGGCCTGGTAGATTTACATCACCAAACAGTAGGCCCAGTAATCCATTAATGCGTTGGGCAAACGCATGCAATATATGCAACGCTTTACATTGTTTATATATTACAGTTATAATCGTATTCAAGTCCGTTTCACTCCTGTTTATTGACGCTTCCTGTTTTTCTCGTTTCCCTTGCATCTTCCGCCAGTCCTTATCATATGTGGTTAAACGTGATGGCGCAGTTGAACCGTAGCTAGCGTTAGCTTTGCTAGCTGCTAGACTATCAGCTGTCGATTTTGTACTGACTGATGTGGAGCAGAGGAAGAGACAAAGCAGGGATCGGACATTTAAAAAGAGAACCACCTCACGTTGAATTGTAGCTTTATTTTTCCTTTACCTAAAAAACAACAACAACAAAAAACAGCTTAATAATCCACTAATGGGGCCTAATTTACGTTTATTTCAGTGTATCCTGTGACTACAACAGACCCAGAGATCAAATGCAATTTTAACTGCTTCCTTTTTGTTTGAACAAGTCCTAATATTGTGTATTTCATAGATATTATTGTTCACGCAGTCTAACTTGCCACCAGTCTGATATGATTGTTGTAACACTGGAACCAAGTCATATCTCATCAGAAAGGTGAAATCACCTCCTTTATTTTATGAGTACAAGCTTGTTCCCCTGACTGTTATTGCTGTTTATTTTGTTTCAGCACTCAATATTGTTAACCAAAGAAATGGTGATGGAGAAGCCAAGTCCCCTGCTTGTAGGGCGGGAGTTCGTGAGGCAGTATTACACACTCTTAAACAAGGCACCAGACTTTCTGCACAGGTTATAAACCAAATGCTTTTAGTAAAAAATATCACCTTACTCTCTAAAGCTATTTATTGGCTATATTTTTCACTGTTGCTGTGATGTATTTCATTAGGTTTTATGGCCGTAACTCTTCATATGTCCATGGAGGACTTGACCCCAATGGGAAACTGGCAGAAGCAGTGTATGGTCAAGCGGTAGGTGTTCTTTAGAATGTATTTAGACATACTTCTCATTGTATTTATGAATGTTTGAAAATAATGGCTGTTATTTATAAAGGGGCCTGAGCCAAATCATACCTTCTGTGTCAAAACAGTTGTTTCTTTTAGTGGCTACACTCCAAAAAAATAGATTTAATTTTGGGAAAAAAAATTTGTTCAAAAGTAAATCTTGATCTATAGTGTTAGAGCTTTTGAAAATTTGCCTGAAATGTGTACATTTACATCACACAGAAAAGGCCACTTTGTTGATTGTAACACACTAGTTTTCTCTACTTAAAATGCCC
Organism: Lampris incognitus; assembly: GCF_029633865.1. Classification (NCBI taxonomy): domain Eukaryota; kingdom Metazoa; phylum Chordata; class Actinopteri; order Lampriformes; family Lampridae; genus Lampris; species Lampris incognitus. The sequence continues at coordinate 29,765,551 of NC_079215.1, forward strand.
CTAATTGGACCGAGCCTCCAAGGTAGGCATTCAGTCCAAACCAGAACTACACTTTGGTCTTTGTTACTTGTTTTAAATTGATAATTGCTTTTGGTTCTCTGATTGAATAAACTGATTAGTTTGTCTCCTCTACCCCTCTGTATTTCTCCAATAGGAAATCCACAAGAAAGTCATGTCTTTGCAGTTCAGTGAATGTCACACGAAGATCAGGCATGTGGATGCCCACGCAACACTGAGTGACGGGGTGGTGGTTCAAGTCCTTGGAGAGTTGTCTAACAATGGCCAACCCATGAGAAAATTCATGCAGACATTTGTGCTTGCTCCAGAGGTGAGAACGACTACCTGTCTACCCCGTTGATTTGCAGTGGTTTTACTTGTCAATAAATTTTGGTTAATGCAACAATCTTAAGCTGTTCCCTGGAGCGAAGTGCCCCTAAGAAGTAATTTTAGACCCCATATGTCACAGGTAGAGGGGAAGTGCTGGAGGGAATCTTGCTTAGAAATTATAAATGTGTGTTCCATAGGGCTCTGTGGCAAACAAGTTCTACGTCCACAATGACATCTTTCGTTATGAGGATGAAGTTTTCGGTGACTCTGAAGCTGAGCTTGACGAGGGTAAGGGCATGTGCATACTGCATAAATGCTTTGCTATTGGTTCTTGTGTGTGAAAGCTCTTGTTTTAGGTTTTGTTTGATTTGATAATTCTTTTTCTCCCCAAGAATCTGAAGAGGAAGTTGAAGAAGAACCAGAGGAAAGGCAGCAGTCCCCTGAACCCCTACAAGAAAGCCCAAACAGCAGCACCTACTATGAGCAACATCCTGTCACGTATGTCAAAAATTATGTGAATTATAAGCGTAGTTAGTATTCCCCCCCCCCCACACACACACACACATTGCACTATAAGGATTTTGCATTGTGGACTTCGTTTGCTCAAATATTTGCTTTTTTTTGTTTGTTTGTTTGTTTTTCTTTAAGCTTATCAGTTGATCGTGTTGATTTCTTCTCTGCAGCAATGGTGTAGAGGAGCCCATGGAGGAGCCGGCTCCAGAGCCAGAACCAGAGCCTGAACCAGAAGCCAAGGTAGAGGAGATCAAGCCCGAGGTAGACGAGAAGGTTTTGGAGGAGCTGGAGGAAAAGGCCCCCTCTCCAGTCCCTGTGGAGTCCCCACCCAACACCCAGGAACCTCCCAAGGTGAGATCAGTGTCCAGTGTGGTCTGCCTCTCAATGGTTCTTACAAGTTCTATCGGGTCATATTACTCGGAACACTGTTCAATACTTTAAGTGCACTTGGTACCTTTTTGTGGACCTTTTCTTTCCCCAGTCATTCATTTCCACTTTGAGAAGTATATTTGTGGAAGTATATTTGTACTGATGGTACAATGCTTCTCTCACAGACTTTCTCCTGGGCCTCAGTGACCAGTAAAAATCTGCCTCCTAGCGGCACTGTCCCCTCCTCTGGAATCTCACCTCATGTTGTTAAAGCTCCAAACACGCAGGTAACTGTCCTTGGTCACTTTCTTTCAGTGGCATGAACAAGTGTCAAGTAAGGTTTACCATGGCCAGTAAACAAGCACTACTTAGGAAAATACTGACTGAATTTGACCAAGGCTGATCAGCATATTTAACCCTGAAGTGGAAACCAGAATGTTTATCCTTTTAAAAAAGGGTTTTCTAATCTGTTTTCACATTGTGCCTTGGCATGTTAGCTTGGAACAGAGCTGGTTTTTAAACCACTGATACTACTGATTCAAGGTGGCCCCTAACGGGAGCAGCAAACGGTAGTGGTGGATTGATTCAGATACTGAGATGAAAACAGCAATTCTTTTAAAGAGCGCCAGTATTTTGTCAGTGATATTACTGATTCTTTAATTTCTGTGAATCATTTTTTAGCCCTGTTAGTGAGAGCGCAGGGCTCTAAGGGTTGCAATGTCGTTTAGTCAAGTCTGTCTGTTGGCCAGTCTGTTCACCACTTTGGTCACATAGGGTGTAGAGAGCTGTACACCTTTTAACTGCCGCTAGCGGCCTGAGTTGGGCTTTGCACTCACTCCAGTGCAGACTGTCCACAAATGAGGATTGGGCCTTTCTGTAAAATACCAAAGTGAAACTCATGACAAGAGTTGTGGTTGGCGATCCATGCCTGTAAACAAGAAAAAAAAGATAAAGGGGCACCCCGGTGGCTCACCTGGTAGAGCGCGTACCACATAAAGCTGAGTCCTTACCGCAGCGGCCTGGGTTCAAATCTGGCTCAGGCCCTTTGCTGCATGTCATCCCCTCTCTCTCCCCTGCCTTTCCTCTCTACTATTGCTATCAAATAAAGGCGGAAAAAATGCAACAACAAAAAAATCTTAAAAAAAATAAATAAAAAGATATATCTGTGTGTGCGTGTGAGATATATGTACGTATCAAAAAAATGTATTTCCAGTTCAAATCCCCGTGTTACCGCCAGCTTGGTCGGCGTCGCTACAGACACAATTGGCCGTGTCTGTGGGTGGGAAGCCGGATGTGGGTATGTGTCCAGGTCACTGCACTAGCGCCTCTGATCGGTCGGGGAACCTGTTCCGGGGGAAGTGGGGGGAATAGTGTGCTCCTCACAAGCGCTACATCCCCCTGGCGAAACTCCTCATTGGTGAAAAGCAGGTGGTGACTCCACATGTATCGGAGGAGGCATGTGGTAGTCTGCAGCCCTCCCTGGATCAGCAGAGGGGGTGGAGCAGCAACCAGGACAGCTCAGAAGCCCGGGGTAATTGGCCAAGTACAATTGGGGAGAAAAGGAAAAAAAAAAAGCATTTATTTTTAAGTGAATCTCTTTTTGCCATTATTGTGCTGCCAACAAGGAGTCGTGCACACAGTTATTTGTGTTTCCATTGGTGTTGGAGCTGAAATGAGGAAAACCACAATAACTTCAACAAATGATGCCTTGTAATGGTGTACATTTATGTAATGCACATGCAACACTGGTGTTGATTGACCGCAGCATGATTCAGAGATCCGCCCCCACCTCCCGATCGAAAAAGTCATGCCTGCTTGTTGCGATTTCAGTACATGGTGGAGGACCAATACAGGATATGGTGTTTAAGGTTTTTAACACCATAATTAAGGATGCTAACACCATACCAGATATGGCGTGACTGGATGTGACATAAATGTAAAGCCAATCATTGAATACCAACGTCACTAAGCCCTCCCACTGGCAAAATCTGGCAGCGTGGCGCAGTTATCAAATGATGCTAAACATCCGGAAATGAGCACGGTTTAGAATGCAAACCATGTGCATTATAATGGTATGCCATTGGATGTTTTTGGTTTTGGTTTTTTACCTGCACAGAAACTTTTTCATGGAAAAGTGCCGTTAGTTACAGCAAAGTTGTTCTTGTAAAACAGTTTTGTACTTGGATGACATCGTTATACAGTTTGTCATTTCCAATTCACTGCCATCTTGTAGATTTCAAATGGCAATGGGTGTTAAATGTGTTGTGGTTGATAACTGATGCATGGGGGCAAAAGATATTTTTTGCTCCTAACAAATTCTATTGTTTATATGCTGGGACATTGCTGACGAAGTGGGGAGTAGGCAGACTGTGGGGCTGTTTGACTCATACTCTTGTTTAACCTAAATACAGAGAGATTTAGGTCAGTCTTATCTTTCAAGTAGAACTCCATAATAAAACCACGGTGGATGACATGTGGAATCATCTCTTTCCTTTCTGTGTGACAGCCCAGAGTGGAGACCAAGCCCGAGACTCAGACGACACCTCTCCGGCCACGGGATCAACGCACGCGTGACAGACCTGCCTTTACACCACGAGGACCCAGGCCTGGTAATTCTAGTCCTAAGTATGCAGTGTTTCATGGGCTCTGCGATTTCAGCAAGTCCCACTGATAAAATTCTGTTCAATAAAGAGCAAATCTCTCATATCTCAAAATGTTTAGTTCCTTTCTGTGACTGTTTATGAGCTGCATGTCTCTGTCGCTTTCAGATGGTGTTCCTCCTTCAGAATCACAAACGGGCAAGCCACACTTTGGTTTTGTCAACAAAGGTAATGTTCAATTGTGTATTTGAAGTTTTAGGTTTAGGTTGAAATATTCCATTTCTCCCAGTTTATTTTTCCTATTATGTAATAAGACTAACTTCATAGTACACTCTCCTGAGTTCTGATGCTGATGATGCGTTCAGCCTGATGCCATTTGTAATGCTTGCTCTGTTGTTTTTTCGGACCCACAGGAAGGGCAGATTCCGACACAAATGAAATGGACAATAGGCGAGTTATCCGGTATCCAGACAGCCACCAGCTTTTTGTTGGCAACCTCCCACATGACATCGATGAGAACGAGCTCAAGGATTTCTTTATGAGTATGTCCACTCAGAACGCAATGGTTACCCTACACATTTTGCACTTTAATTACTAATTGTAGCTTACTGGATTTTACAGTTGGTTATTTCCACATTGAATAACTTGTCTTGCAGCATATGGGAATGTTGTGGAGCTGAGGATCAACACCAAGGGCGTGGGGGGGAAGCTTCCCAACTTTGGATTTGTGGTGTTTGACGATGCCGACCCAGTGCAGAGAATCCTGGGAGCCAAGGTGGAAGGGGCATGTATTGACATTTCATTATCCATTCTCATTCACTCTGGTGATGGTTTGGTGGCAAACATTAAGGCATAGCCTGGTGCTTAAAGTTTCATTGGGATGAACTGCTTTGGGACATGATGCTTATAGCTGGTGACCTAGTTTCCTCGCTGTCCAGACTGGGTAGCTTAATGTGCAAAAGTTTCATTTGTTGTAGTTGGTACACAACAGCATTGAATAAGGTGTGATTCTTTAAGAATGGAACCGGGTGATTTTTGATACGTTATCTTTGCTAAAGATTGCCAAAGTTCATCAATTGCTATTCACTGAGACCAAAAACATTCTGCATAGAATGATGGGAAACGCGGCTTATTTATTCCATCAACTGTCCTGCTTATGCCATTATTCTATTTGTCCCTCTAATTTATGAGTGTACCAGGTAAATCGTGTGTGAAGGCTTATTTCAATTTAGTATCACCATTTTTATTTAAAATTTCCAACAACGGAATCCCTGTTCTCCACAGAATTCTAGCAGGAAAATAATTTCGTCTGAGACAAATGGCAGCCATAACGAAACTTTGTGCAGACCAGTGAATGTGGTGGATTATGAAAGTGGCTGGGCTGGGACAATGCATTGATTCTGGTTAACCTGTGAGCATGTACTGACCACGTCTTCCTCCCGACAGCCCATCATGTTCCGTGGCGAAGTGCGTTTGAATGTGGAGGAAAAGAAAACGAGGGCAGCACGCGAACGTGAGACTCGTGGCGGAGGGGATGACCGACGGGATGTGAGGCGCAGTGATCGAGGCCCTGGAGGTCCACGAGGCATTATGGGGAGTGGCATGATTCGTGATCGTGAAGGAAGGGGCCCACCGTCCCGGGGTGGCATGGCCCCCAAGCCTGGCATAGGTTCTGGGAGAGGAGCTGGTGGCCAGGGAGAAGGCCGTTTCACAGCCCAGCGTCGCTGAAGAGCACCACCTGAAGTTTGGAAGTAGTACCATGTTCTTCATCTTCAACCATTTTCGTTAATGAAAAAAAATCTACATGTATAAACGTATATATTTGTTTTTTTTTTGTTATGTTTTTTTTTTTTAATTTTATTTTGGCTTTGGAATGTGACACAGCCTGTCAGCCATTTCTTTGTGAAACAGACAAAAAAAATAAGCAAACACTTATTTTGCTTACTAGCTGTGAGCTGAGCATCCTTTTTCAGTATCTCAAGAATTCACAAACATTAATTTGTAAATGTGTGGAAAAAAGGCAAACCAACCAGGAGCGATCTGCCACATTAAGAGGGGCTGATAGACTTTTACCTTCGACAAAAGGGCCCATCATTTGGAAGAGATTATACGACTTGACTTGTTAGGGCACTGTGTCACGAAAATCCCTCTATTGCACATTTTCTATGGTAGATCTCTGCCCGTTACTGTCGGAAAAAGTTTTGAGGTGCAAATTTCGTGCAGTTTGAGGGGGGGGGGAAAGCTTGCCTTTTTTCCTCCCCTTTCTTCAAAGAACACCGCTTCAAAGTTGCATAATGCACTCATCAGTATGCACTAATGGGTACTTTTTGTCAGGTTACATTGACATCTATCTCGGAGTGCAGCTGGAAAGACATCCTGTTAGTCTCAAAGCGATACGACTCAACGGAACGGGTTTCGCTCGCTGCTGTGACCAATGTACTCACACCTTTTACCCAAAACTATGCTTCAATTACTGCTGGATGAACAAGCAAATCTACAGATTCTATTTTTCCTCATTTATAAGTCAAATTAAAGCTCAAATCCTGGACTTTTTCACCAAACAAGTGGGGGGGGGGGCATAAACACAAGTTGAACAATATAGTGGTGGTAATGTTGACGGTTCGCTTTGTTTTCATTTGATTCAGTTTTTTGTAAGTTTTTTTTTGTTGTTTCGTTTTTTGTTTTTTTTTCTCCTACCAGCTAGACAGTGAAGCTGGGATCGGCGACATCTGTTCCTCTCACTCCCTGTCCAAGTGTGGAGAAACAATAAATGTACAGCAAAATTCATAGTTTACTGTATCTCATTGTTTTGTGTATACTTTGTTTTTCTTCCACTAGATAAAAGCATGATGGTGCCTTCAATTTTTCATCTTTCTACATTCTTACTAGTAAGTTAACGTGTGGTGTTCGCTGCCTCCTAGTCTAGAGCTTCTCAATTTGAATTGTCTACTGGGAGCACAGAAACTTGCAGTATTTTTCATTATTTAAGTTTTTCAGGTGCACATTTCATCCTTCCATACTGTTCTACTACCTAAGATGATCTGCTGTGAGCTTTTTGTACATTTGTTTATACTATAGTATCTGCTCTGGGTTTTGCAGAAACAAAGGTGCCTCGAGTTCTGTTGGATGTTAAATTGCAAAGAGGTGCTTTTTGAGGAAACTACTCATGGAAAAAGGTACATTAAACATGGTGGTGGTCCGAAATGGCCTTGTCCTTGCTCTGTCAAAAGTAAGCTTTCCACAGAAACAGGTTTATTGTAAAGCCTAAAAGTTTTGCATTGTTTAATAAAATGGTTATGATCAACATCGAAATGGCACACACCTAATCGCACTTTGTTATGCGGACATGAACGACATATCTTAGTCATTTTACAGTGAGTCTGGCCATTGTCTGTGCAGCTCATGTTGATGCATTGATTAGTTTTCTGGGCTCACGTCAGACTCGATCAATTCTGGGAAGCAATTTGTAATGTTGTGTGTGGGTGAGTTGGCTATAGTCCCAATTACAAATGACAATTTTTCTATCCATGGTGCGCCCCCCCCCCCACACACACACACAATTTATACCAATTTATATTTTTCAGTTTGGGGCATGTCTAATTTGAGAAATTGGACTATCATTGTCCATTTGTTGGATTAGATTTTTTTTTAAACCCTTATTACAGGGGAGGGAAGCTTTGGTGTCGGTTGGAAAGGAAAAAAAATGTGAGAAGCGTTAAGATTTTGTCTTGAATGTGACATCTAATGTAGCAGCTTGATGAACACAGTAATGAGGTCTCCCTTGTCTGCTTGGTGTTGCACTATTTCTAAAGTCCATGGGGACAATCTGCCAGGTTTTGAACACTCGTCCAAAATTAATACCTGTCAGTGAATATTAAGCAAGGACTCATCTTGACAACAGCCTGTACACAATGTTCTATTCCTTTCTCTTGCAACTGAAGTTTACAGACATGGCCTAAGTGCCAGTTTACCATAATAATATTGGACGCCATTGTCCCTTGTAGTTATAAAATCATTCCAGATGGGCAGGATTTATATGAGAAAATGGGAAAAAAACTTTTTGTACCATCTGCCTTCGGTACCGTCTGCAGTCGATTTAATATGGTAACTGCAGAACTAAAGCCCTTGCAGTGGTGTTGACAGTTGTCACCGATGGCTGCGATCCCCAGTGTTGAATTTTATTTTATTTTATTTTTTGTTGGTGCTCTACAAGGGCACTTAACTGCCATCACCCCTGTGTAATGTTGGTCAAGAGAGGGGCAACTGGAGCAAAGGAGAGCTGTCGAGTTGTCTGGTTAGTAATTGCTTTAACTATTGAAGGCATTAAATGTTTATGAGCATATGAATTTTGTTTTCAGTGTTATTCCTCAGAGGTTTTCAGTGACCTGCGCCTACCCAAACTAAAAAGGATTGCTAAAGCAAAGGTTGTAAACGTCTTTTTCCTTTGGTTGAGAGTGCGGTAGAGTGGATCCTCATCGTGACTCGTCTCAGTTTTCATTAGAAATAAAAACTGCCCTCTTGGCTTTAGCAGTTCTGGGCTGCTGCCATCTTAATTTACTCTGTTTATCTTCTACTTGTTGCTAGCAGAAAACTTGCAGGTGGAGAATTTTTTTTCCCTTCATTTTGAATGTGTTGGACTTAACATACAATAAACTACTGATATCAGCACTGCTCTTTTGTCCTGTTTTCAGGGTCTCCATAAGTGGTTTCACAGACCATGTAAATAAAGCCTGCATAAATGAAGAAAAATAAGATAATTGACAAAATAAAGAAAAACTTGAGCTTCATCTGTTGATATCACTGGATTTTCCTGGGCTTGAGTTTTGTAGACAGACAAACGGTGTCTCTATTGTGTTTTTCTCACTCCAAAGAGTGAGAATAGACAAGTTGCCACTTTATTAGATATACCCCCACTGTCACACAAATAGTAAATTCTAACGTTATACGTCATATGACTGAGGTGTTTGGTATAAACTTGGTAGACCAGTGTTTCCAGCATCATTCAATGTTCAAAACGAGTGACTTGGTGACTGAACGTGGCATATTTGGCGCTGGTTCTAGCATCTAAATGGCTGTTATGCTGCACTTTTCGCAGCTGTTTCAAGGGTTTACTGAGAATGGTATGAAAAACAAAAACCTACCTGCAATCGGCAATCCTGTTGACAAACCTTTTTGCGGATCAGAAGAGTCAAAGAAGAAAAGCGAGAATCGTGCAAGTGACCAGATGGGCCACAAACGGGTAGTTCACATCTGAATTCAACATTGTTGTGCAGAATGTAATCTCAGAACATACCACTTATGGATTTGGACTTTGTCTCGAACACTTAAGACCACTTCAGGTGCTGATGTCAACTAATAATAAGAAGTGGTGTCTTCAGTGGGCACAGGAGCATCAAAAAAAAAAGTTGGCTGGTTGTATGAATCCAGGTTCCTTTTTGCGTCATTCTGATGGAAGGATCAGAATTTGGTGCAAGCAACATGAATCCATGGAGCCATACTCTTTGGTGTCGACAGTGCAGGCTGGTGGTGGCAGTATAATGGTGTGAGGAATGTTTTCCTGGCACATCCGCCTGCTGCCCAATGACTGCTGGGATAGGCTCTAGTATCCTGTGACCCCGATTGGGATAAGTGGCTTGGATAATGGATGGATGGACAGACAGAAGAAAGAAGAAGGGGACGCCCTGGTGGCTCACCTGGTAGAGTGGATACCACATAAGGCTGAGTCCTTACCACAGCGGCCTGGGTTTGAATCCAGCCCGGGCCCTTTGCTCCGTGTCCCTTCTCTCTCCTCTGCCTTTCCTGTCTCTCTCTCTTGAGTATCACTATCAAATAAAGGCAGAAAATGCCCCCCCCAAAAAACAACAACAACAACACAAAAAAAAACCTTTTAAGAAAGAAGAAGAAAGCCACTTTATTCTTTTATTGTACAGGTTACAATGAAATTTGTTCTCTGCATTTAACCCATCCTGTTATATAGGAGCAGTGGGCAACTGCAGCGCCCGGGGACCAATTCTACTTCTTCTAACATGCATGTCTTTTGATGGCGGGAGGAAACCAGAGCACCCGGAGGAAACCCACGCAGACACAGGGAGAACATGCAAACTCCACACAGAAAGGGACTTGGATGGCCTGGGGTTCGAACCCAGGACCTTCTTGCTGTGAAGCAACAGTACTAGCCACTGGGCCACCATGCCACCCCTAACACCCATTGAAGAATGTCTTAACACATCATGTCTGAACATCATTGTTAACCATGCATCCCTTCATGGCGACAGTTTATCCTCACTCAGATGGAGGCATCCAGCAAGATAATGCACTGTCACAAGGCACGTATTGTCTCTGAATGGTTCCAGGAACAAGACAATGAGTTTTCATTGCTCCAGAGACCTGCAAAGTCCCCAGATCTCAGCCCTCTCGACCATTTTTGGGATGAGGTGGAAGGAGCTGCTCACAGCAAGACTGTGTTACCATCCAATCTGAACAAACTGCGCAACAGAATCATAGCCACATGGTACAATATTCCTGCAAAACACACCCATTATTTGTAGAATCCAGGCCCAGATGAACTCGTACTATTCTGAAGGCCAAAGTAGGCACACTATGCTACTAGATACGTGTACCTAATAGACTGGCAACTCAGTACAAGTTAAGTGGCAACATAATGAATTACTGCAAATCAATCATTTGTCAGATCTCAATAAATATTTTCACTTCTCTGGAAAAATGTACCGTCCGCAGATCGATGATACATTTTGTGGTTATATCATCAGCTCTGCGGCCGTATGTTTTGGACACTCGGGTGAAGAGAGGAGCAGAGCTGTCAACTGATCACCACCTGGTGGTGAGTTGGATCAGATGGCGGGGAAGGCTGCCGCACAGACCTGGCAAACTCAAACATGTAGTGAGGGTGAACTGGGAATGTCTGGCGGAGGCCCCTGTCCATGAGGTCTTCAACTCCCACCTACAGAAGAAGTTCTCGTGTATCCCGAGGGAGGCTGGGGGCATGGAGTCTGAGAGGGCCATGTTCAAAGCCTCTATTGCAGATACGGCAGGCAGGAGCTGTGGTCATAAGGTCATTGGTGCCTGTTGAGGTGGCAACCTAAGAACCCGCTGCTGGACACCGGCGGTGAGGGAAGCCGTCAGGCTGAAGAAGGAGACCTTTTGAGATTGGTTGGCCCAGGGGTCTCCTGAAGCAGCAGACGGGTACCGGGAAGCCAGGAGGGCTGTGGCTTTGGTGATTGCAGAAGCAAAAACTCAGGTGTGGGAGGAGTTCAGCGAGGCTATGGAGGAGGACTTTCAGTTGGCCTCAAGGAAGTTCTGGCAAACCATCTGGCGACTCAGGAAGGGGAAGCAGGGCTTGACTCAGGCTGTGTTCCGCCGGGAAGGGGAACTGTTGACCCGGACTGGGGATGTTGTCGAGCGGTGGAAAGAACACTTTGAGGAGCTCCTGTACCCGGCTAACACATCCCCAGTGGAGGAGGTAGAGTCTGAAGACTCAGGGGAAGCCCCACCCGTATCCCTGGCAGAGGTCTCTGAGGCAGTTAAGAAGCTCCTCGGTGGCAAGGTGCTGGGTGTGGATGAGATTCGCCCTGAGCTGAAGGCTCTAGACATTGTTGGGCTGTTTTGGCTGACACGCCTCTTGACTGTCACGTTGAGGTCGGGGACAGTACCTGTGGAGTGGCAGACTGGGGTGGTGATTCTCATATTTAAAAAGGGGGACCGGTGTGCTCCGATTATTGGGGCATCACGTTGCTCAGCCTCCCTGGGAAAGTCTACACTAGGGGTGCTGGAAAGGAGGCGCCGACCGATTGTCGAACCTCGGATCCAGGAGTAACAATGTGGATTCTGCCTTCCCCTTGGAACAACGGACAAGTCTTTATCCTTGTGGAAGTGCTGAGGGGGGTATGGAAGTTTGACCAGCTAGTCTAAATGTGTTTCGTGGACATGGAGAAGGTTTACGACCTTGTACCTTGGGCACTCTGTGGGGGGTATTGCGGGAGTATGGTGTATCGGGGCAGTTGCTATAAGCCATCCGGTTCTTGTATAACCAAAGTGAGAGCTGTGTCCGCATTCTCCAGACCTTGTCTCCGATTCTGTTTGTGACATTCATGGACAGGATCTCAAGGCCCAGCCAAGGTGAGGAGTGTGTCCGTTTGGGAACCTCATATTTGCTCCTCTGCTCTTTGCAGATGGTGTGGTTTTGTTGGCTTCATCAGAACGCGACCTCCAGCGCGCACTGGGGTGGTTTGCAGCTGAGTGTGAAATGGCTGGGATGACAGTCAGCACCTCCAAGTCTGAGACCATGGCTCTCTACTGGAAAATGGTAGATTGCTCCCTCTGGGTTGGGGATGAGTTGTTGCCTCAAGTGAAGCAGTTCAAGTATCTCGGGGTCTTGTTCACGAGTGAGGGTAGGATGGAGCGGAAGATTGACAGGCGGACTGGTGCCGCACCAGCAGTAATGCAAACGCTGTACCAGACCGTTGTGGTGAAGAGGGAGCTGAGCCAGAAGGCAAAGCTCTCAATTTACCAGTCAATCTTCGTGCCAACCCTCACCTATTGTCATGAGCTTTGGGTAGTGACTGAAAGGGTGAGATCGCGGATACAAGTGGCTGAAAGGAGTTTCCTCCGTAGGGTGTCTGGGCTCAGCCTTAGAGATAGGGTGAGGAGCTCGGACATCCAGAGGGAGCTCGGAGTAGAGCCGCTGCGCCTTCATGTCGAAAGGAGCCAGTTGAGGTGGTTCGGGCATCTGATTAGGATGCCTCCTTGGCGCCTTCCTTTGGAGGTTTACCGGGCATGGCCAACTGGGAGGAGACCCCGGGGTGGACCCAGAACTCGCTGGAGGGACTACATGTCCAATCTGGCCTGGGAACGCCTTGGGATCCCCCAGGAGGAGCTGGAGGGCGTTGCTGGGGAGACGGACGTCTGGGGTGTCCTACTTAGCAGGCTGCCATTGCAACCTGACCCCGAAAAGCGGCTGAAAATGAATGAATGAACAGAAAAATGTTGCTTGCAGGCTATGATTGGTATTTTGCAAGCATTATTTTTGTCTTAATGAGGTTTGAAAGTCAGCCTCCAAACTGGAAATATATGTTTGGAACCATTTGATTGTAGAAGTGGGTTTTTGTTTGTATTTTACAATTTTATAATTCCTAAAATGAGATGGTATCCATGCATGTTCAACAGATACAAGTAAAGTATACGTAAATCTGGCACCAATGATGCTACGCCGAAACCACTCCTCCTTTGGGGGTGTTATCAGTATTATAGAAAACTTGTTTGCTAGGAGAAGATGTTGTGGACTTGGACTTCCATTTCCTCCCACGGGGTTGTGCAAAATACCAACAAAAAAAAAGGCCGCTCTGATGGCCGAGCGGAATAAACCGCCGTTCTTGCAATTCACTCGTCATGTGGCTTGGAGGTTCGTATCTCAGACTCGCCGTAACCGGTCACGGCCAGAGCGTCCACATTCATTGGGCCATCCTTACCTGAAGGATAGTGGGTGTAGATCGGTGTAGTATTCGGGGACTCGTTGTTTTCCAGCGACCCCTCTGGCCCATCCGGGCGCCTGCAGCCAAGCGACCGAGAGCATTCTCCCTACGTCTCCTTCGCGGCCTGAAGGTAATGCAATCCATGCGAGGTTTCAGCGTGTAAAATAGCGAGAGCAGCCGACACGAGATTGAAGGAAGCTGGTGTTATGACTATCTCCTTACTGTGGAAACGTGAGCCAGGGGAGTTATTCGACAAGAGTTCTGGCCATATGCCATTGGGTTAATCGGGGGGGGGGGGGATTGCACCAACAATAGCAATAGAAATTATCCGCACACTGGAAGTGAAGCTGCCTTGTTATCAGTAAGCAATGTTATAATCACAGTGGTGATTGTCGGATAAGTGTACAGATAATTTCACATTTTCTTATCTTCGTTGTGGGAACCTAGCTCCCATCCTTTGGTAGCACCATGAACGAAAGCATGGTAGAGCTAAAATCAGTTGCACCTAAACGAACCCCCCTTATGGCACAAACCCAGCTCTATCAACACTTCAGATATGGCCTTGCAGTTGGAGGATTACATGTGAAAACAACCCTGTTGTAAGACAGTCAAGGCATAAACAAACAGCCTGGTCTGTTGTGTGTCTGGTCATTGGCAGGTGGTTTTGTCTGAGGTCGTTTTTTATTCTTGGTATATGGTCAACAGTAGCAGAGACATTTTTCCTCTTTCCTTGAGGTCAGCAATATCCCTCCTTCTCCTGGACTGCCACCTTGCCGTGGTAGAGAATTTTGCATGTACCAGTGATCTCAAGAGCTATGCCAGCCGGAGCTTGGCTCCTGGGTCACCCAAGGCGGACAGCTCAAGGGGGAGGTTTCAGACAAAGCGAGATCCAACAAAAATTTAACAAAGATCTCAACGGCAGGACTGGTGGAAGATATCGCCAAGCCATGATGGCAGTGAAGGCGGATGAAGGCTGCAACAGAGGGCGGTCCTCAATCATCTTGGTTCTCCATGCCATTGAACTCTGGCCACCCCCTGCCAAGGACCATGTGGTAGCTGCAGGTGCATCAGCCACTCCACGTAAAAAGCTGTCATGTGCAGGGATCCTCCCATTAATGTGGCTATAGGGTCGGCCTCTACGCCCACCTGAGGACCCAGAGGGAGGCTGTCCTCCCTCTGGTTGATTCTACTTCCGGTGTGGGAGGATGGCTGCGCGAATTCGCATTTGCAGCAGCCTCACCCAGTGCCGGTGTCAGAAGATGGCGGGCTGAATTCACATTTGCGGCGGCCTCACCCAGCACCGTCCATGCAGTGTCTTTGTCCACGTATGTGTCTAAGTTTTGTCTTCGTTTGATGGGTGGGAGAGCTGGCGTTGGATCAGCTGGCAGAGCGGGGCAGGCTAAGTTAACTGCTAGCCCATGCAGATCGGCAGTTCCGATAACACTGAGGGCGGTCTGGTGACGGCCTCACCCAGTGTTGACTGTAGTGTTTTGATGTCGTCGTGAGGAGTGTGGGCAGGTGTGTCGAGGGTGTCTGGCTGGGAAATCTGGTGCTGGATCGGCTTGGAGAGCTTGATCTGCTTTTTCCAGTGGGCCCGGGGACCACGGCCCCTGCCTGGAGCTGCGCCTGAGGAGGAAAGGCCGAGGGTCATCTGATAGGACACAGAAGGAGGGCGGGCTAAGTTAACTGCTAGCCCATGCAGACCGGCGGTTCTGACATTCATCCTGGCTGGCATTTGTTCCCTTGGACAGTAATGTTTTGTTTAGTTTTGATATGTGTTAGTTTGGATATGTGTTCTTGTAGTTTTTGGATGTGTTTTTGTGTTGTACTGCTGTGGGCTGGGGGAAATGGCATTTCGTTTCATTTCATGTAGCCAAGTGCATGAAGTGAAATGACAAATAAAGTGTTCCTGATCCCTGACCCCGAGTAACCGCTGATGATGATGATGAATATCCCTCACATTGGCAAAGAAATCATGGAAAGATTTCACCCATACAAATGTGCATGAGACATAACATTTTGTGTCACTCACTGGAGTTTGATAATGTTTGCCATCCCTTGGAAGTCCTGTAGCGGACTCCAGCCAGACAATGGTGAAGCACCCTGGTAATGAGACTCAGAATTTATCCTAAGAATTTATCCTCTTGGATGAGAGGCGAAATGTCTTCACGGATATACTATACCAAGTCCAGTTGCACTTGATTCAACTCCTTTGGATAACCATGACCTGGATGAATGAGAACATTCACAGACATGTCGCAAGAAAGAGATTTTTTTTAAATGTGTGAATACACTTAAGTGCCAAGAACAAGTAACAGGGTAGTAGTTCTTGAAGAGGTAAGTTTTCAACCTGCGCCGAAAGATAAGCAGCGACTCCGCTGTCCTGACATCAGTGGGGAGTTCATTCCACCACTGTGGGGCCAGGATAGAAAAGAGCTGTGACCGGGTCAATTGGCAGCAGGGGCCTGTCAGTGACGGGGCAACCAGGCGTCCCGAGGCAGAAGAGCGAAGTGGTCGGGTGTGGGTGTAGGGCTTGACGATGGCCTGGAGATAGGAAGGAGCTGTTCCTTTGGAATCATTTACAAGTCCTTGTTAAGGTTTTCCGATGTCAGCCTTGATGGCAACTGTGGGATTATCATTTATGGTTGATGTATTGTGAAGGGCATAATTCCATTGTTGTACTTTGTTACGTCATTAGGCCTATTTATCAAGATTACTAAGTAATAGTAAATGTAAAAAATATCTTTCTTCTGTACATATGGTATTCTAAAGATATTGTGTTAGAAACTATAATTTGATATACATAGCCTGTATTGTGTATACATGTGGAAAAAGGAGACCAAGAAGAAGGGACGCAACCATTCGGTCGGTCCCTGACCTCTGGATCTCTGTTGATTTTTGCTCTGTCGTTGTCTCTATTGTTCCTTTAGCTGCTGACAATTTCAGAAACGTTTGCTTGTTTTTATTTTGTTTTTGTTTTTATCTGACAATCCTGTGTGTTTTGGGCTACCAATTGTTTTATACCTGGCTGCTGGTTTCCTCGCCTCCCGTTGTTCTACTCCGGAGCCTACGTTTGGTACAACACCGGCAATAATGTGGATCAATGGACTGTTTTTAAGTATTATGTTCGCCTGGATTACCTTATCTTTGGTACTCTATCCAGTAACACCGCTACTTCAATACACAACAGTGGAACTTTTTCGACTACGACCCCACCTTTCTGAGTAGGGTTGCCAACCGTTTCTTAAAATAAAGAATCGTTCCTTATTATATCTTTCCTTATTTTTTTCTTCTCCCTGCTCCTTTTCAATCATGGAATGTGTAAATTGATTTGTGTTTGATTATGAATTGCTTGTTTCTGTCTGGAGCTGTGCATTACCATGAGTGGAATAAATCATGAAAAAAAAAGATGTGTGTGTGTATATATATATATATATAGCGCCCCCCCCCCAAACCGTCAATGGTGTTGTGAGTGCTCAACTAATAAGGAGTGGAATGTCAACATGGATATAGGAAAAAAGATTTTAATAAATTGCGGTTCAGGCCTGTTTCATGCATCTCACCCTCATCAGCTGCTCATGTGTTTCTCGGGAACCGCCGCAGCCGGGACGCGAACGCAGTTCTCCCGCACCACGGGAGACTACGTTAACCAGTCGACTAAAGGCTCCGACCGGTTAACCAAGGGCTACCGAGCCTATCTATCCGTGATCGTTACAATACATTCCTTCCTTACCTCTGGCCTTGTTCCGTCATCTCTCAAAACAGCTGCAATATCTCCAATACTCGTGAAACCTGGTGCAGACCCCAACAATTTGAATAATTTTCGCCCAATCTCAAATTTACCATTTCTGTCTGAAACACTTAAAAGAACAGTCACATCTCAGGTATATGCTCACTTGATGCACAACAATCTGTTTGAACAATTTCAGTCTGGTTTTCGCTCCATGCACAGTACCGAGACAGTCTTGGTGAAAATCACTAATGATCTGTTGATGGCAGCCAACTCTGGGCTCTTAACCATACTTGTCCTTCTCAACCTGAGTGCAGCCTTTGATACCCTCTCACATAACATCCTCCTAGAGAGATTAGCTTCCACTGGAATAACTGGCACCCCCCTTGACTGGTTTAGATCATATCTCTCTGGCCACGCTCAGTTTGTCCAACTTAAAAATTTGAGATCACAGTACTTTCCTGTTACTACAGTTGTTTCCCAGGGCTCTGTATTGGGACTCCTCCTATTTATTATTTACTTACTACCTCTTGGCCACATTTTCAGGAAATTTGGCATTCAGTTTCACTGCTACGTGGATGACAACCAGCTTTATGTATCCAGCAAGCCTACCTCCACTCTTCCACCCACTTCCCTTTCTGACTTACTAGAAATTAAATCCTGGTTTTCATACCACTTCCTCAAACTTAGTGATAAAACCGAGGTCCTCCTAGTAGGTACTAAATCTACTTTGGCTAAACCTGATAGTTTTTCCTCTATTTACAATTCTATAGTTCCTCCATCGCCTCAGGTTAAGTGTCTGGGTGTCATCTTGGAAAGCACATTCTTGTTTGAAGCTCACATCAACAATGTTACTCGGTCTGCATACTTCCACCTAACAGCACCGCCATACTCATTCACACCCTGGTTACACCCCGTACTGACTACTGCAATTCTATCCTCTTTCGTCTTCCCCTCAAGTGTCTTCATAAACTTCAATTGACCTTTCGCAAAGTACCGCCCCAGACCGGTGCTTGTCCAATCCTACCTTAGCAACGGTCCATCAAGCTTTCAAACACACAACAAAATGCTGAAACGGTGTGCCTATGGGATCTGCAAATTGGATACTAGCTATCTGAAAGGTTTGGAGGGGGTGTCATTTTCTTTCCCTTCCCGAAACCCAGAATGCAAGAAGCGCAATGTCAGCAATAGATTTCGCAGTATAGCAGACCCATGGCCAGCTTAATCCATCCAAAATCAACACAAATACCTGTCTGCTCCAAGCTAAGCTTGCTACTAGCTATTATTGATAGCTAATACAGCTAACGTATTATTACTGTTACTTTTACCCACACAATGCGCTGATTTCTTCCTTCATGTTTTGGTGTTTTCCGGCTACTTCCTGGATAGTTCTAAAATGCTTGACGGGCAGTAACTAAGGGGGTGGGACTTTGTGAAGGGTCAGTTGGTCCAGAATTCCACTGCCCGTATCATTACCAGAACTCCTTCCATAGATCATAACACTCCTGTTCTTCAGCAACTCAATTGGCTCCCTGTTAAATACCGTATTGACTTCAAGATCCTGCTTCTCACCTTTGAGGACCTTAATAACCCAGTTCCTTCATATCTTTCTGAACTCCTTCATATCCACACACCCTCCCACACTCTCAGATCCTCCTCTGCTCCCCAACTCACTACACCATTGGCCCGCTTGACTACCATGGGGTCTAGAGCCTTCAGTATAACGCAGTGTATTTGGACCCAATTGCAGAGAAGAGGCAGAGGCCGTTGGTAAAGTACCAAGTCTCTTTACTGGACTTCAGCAAAACACAAAATAACAAAAAAGACTACTGCCAAATGGGGCAGGCAATAATGCAAACTTGAATACTAAACTAAACTAAACAAACACTCTCTCATGCAGAGGAGGCAGATGAGGGTTCAGGATCCAAGCGCTTCCACGGACAAACGTGAAGCCTCTCCAAGACTCGACAGAGAATATCTGCAGAACAACCCGTTAAATAGTCCCCAACACAGGTGCACATAATCACCAGCTATCAATACGCAGGCGTGTATACCTACCTATGTATCTATATAACTATCTATCTATCTAATCATTCTGCCGCCACCTATGGAACTCTCTCCCACAAGACATTCACAACATTGACTCTTTCAACCTTTAAATCCCATCTCAAAACATCCCTTTTCAAACTGGCATATTCTGTCTGATCCACGTTTCATTGAGTTTTGTGCTGATGATGATTTTATACTTATCTGTTGTATTGACTTTTTATTGTCTACCCTGCTTTGTTTTGATTTTATGCTGTCTGATACAGTAATGCTTGTATTTTTTAACTGTGTTCTGTAAGGTGTCCTTGAGTGCTCTGAAAGGTCACCCTCAAATAAAGTGTATTGTTATTATTATCATTATTATTATTATTATTATTATTATTAATTTGAAGGGCTATTGTTAAAAGAATGTGTTAGGCCTTTTAAAATGAGAAGTGGATCGATCTCAATAAGTCACCTATTGCAATGTTGCTGAAAATATTGAACAGTTCCTTGTTTTTCTGACTTATGGCTTGTTTCAGTAACCATAAATTAATCTATGTAATTGTCATTTAAAAGAAATAAGGAGGACTATCCCCCCACACTACATGGAACCATCAACTGGCGACCTAAATGGGTTTTACTGCAGGTTTGAAAAGCAAACTTTCATACCCCTCACCCTCTCCAGCCACAACACACAACCAACTGCACTCCCAGCCAACCAGCCACTCCCCCCTCCCCACCGAACTCCCACCTGCCCTAAGGATCTGTGTTGAGGACGTGCACCAGTTCTTCCAGAGACAGAAGATCAGGATGGCACCTGGCCCGGATGGCGTGTCACCCTCCTGTCTTAAAGTCTGTGCTGACCAGCTGTCCCCCATTTTCAGACTGATCTTCAACAGATCACTGGAGCTGTGTGAAGTCGACTTCACATCCCGGTCCACAAGAAACCCTGTATCGCAGGATTAAATTACTACAGGCCCATTGCCCTAATATTTGTGGTCATGAAATCCTTTGAGAGACTGGTGTTGGCCCTCCTGAAGGAAATCCCAGGCCCCCTGCTCGACACCCTGCAGTTTGCCTACCAAGCAAACAGGTCAGTGGAGGATGCAGTCAACATGGAATTGCACTATATCTTCCAACACCTCGACTCCCCAGGGACATACGCAAGGGTCCTGTTTGTGGACTTCAGCTCAGCATTCAACACCATTGCCCCAGATATTCTCCACTCCAAACTCACCTGGCTCACTGTACCAGCCCCCATTTGTCAGCGGATTAAAAACTTCCTGACAGACAGGAGGCAGCTGGTGAGGCTGGGCACAATCACATCCAGCACCCAGACAATCAGCACTGGCACCCCCCAGGGATGTGTGCTCTCCCCTCTACTCTTCTCCCTCTACACAAATGACTGCGCCTCAGGTGATCTGTCTGTTAAATACCTGAAATTTGAGGACGACACAACCATCATTGGCTTTATCCGGGATGGTGACAAGTCTGCACATAGACAGGAGGTTGATCAGCTGGCCCTCTGGTGTGGCCATAACAACCTGGAGCTGAACATGGTCAAAACAGTGGAGATGACAGTGGGCTTCAGGAAAATCCCCCAACACTGCCTCCTCCCCACCATATTCAACAGCACGGTGTCTACGGTGAAAACCTACAGATTTCTGGGTTCCATAATATCCCAGGAACTAAGGTGGGTATCCAGCATAGACACAATCATCAAAAAGGCCCAGTAGAGGATGTGCTTTCTCCACCCACTGAAGAAATTCAACCTGCCTCAGGACCTGCTTAGTCAGTTCTACACTGCAATAATCCAGTCTGTCCTCTGCACATCCATCACTTTGGTTTAGATCGGCCACCACACAGGACAGGGAGTCAGGGACAGACTACGACATTACATTACATTACAGTCATTTAGCCGATGCTTTTATCCAAAGTGAATTACAATAAGTGCATTTAACGTAGGAAATCAGGAGAACTACTAGTCATCAGAAGTCATAAGTGTATCTTCTCTCTAAACAAGCATCTAAGAGCAAAACCAGTGCTAAAGTAAAAGCACAAGAAAGAGATTTTTTTTAAATGATTGAATACAAAAAGTGCTAAGAGCAAGTAACAGGGTAGTAGTTCTTGAAGAGGTGATTTTTCAACCTGCGCCGAAAGATAAGCAGCGACTCCGCTGTCCTGACATCAGTGGGGAGTTCATTCCACCACTGTGGGGCCAGGATAGAAAAGAGCTGTGACCGGGTCAATTGGCAGCAGGGGCCTGTCAGTGACGGGGCAACCAGGCGTCCCGAGGCAGAAGAGCGAAGTGGTCGGGTGTGGGTGTAGGGCTTGACAATGGCCTGGAGATAGGAAGGAGCTGTTCCTTTCACTGCCCTGTAGGCTAGCACCAGAGTCTTAAACTGGATGCAAACAGCTACTGGGAGCCAGTGTAGGGACATGAGAAGGGGAATTGTGTGGGAGAACTTAGGGCGGTTGAACACCAGATGAGCTGCAGCTTTCTGAATGAACTCCAGAGGTCTGATGGCCAACGCTGGGGTGCCAGCAAGGTGGGAGTTGCCGTAGTCCAGCCGGGAGATGACCAGAGCCTGGATGAGCACCTGTGGCGTCTCGTCGGTGAAGAATGGGTGACTCCTCCTGATGTTATAGAGGAGAAATCTGCAGGAGCGAGCAACCGATGCAACGTTTGCAGCAAATGACAGTTGGTCGTCCAGGATCACACCCAGATTCCTCACAGTCCGAGTTGGCATCACCACGGTGTTGTTAATGGTGATGGCCAGGTCTCGGTTTGGACAACCTTTCCCCGGGAGAAACATCAGCTCTGTCTTGTCCAGATTGAGCTTCAGGTGGTGTGTTGCCATCCACTCCCAAGAAATCAGTCACGCACGCAGCAATGCGTGTCTCTACTTATGTGTCAGAGGGAGGAAAGGACAAGATCAGCTGGGTGTCATCAGCATAACAATGGTAAGAGAAGTCATGCAAGCGAATAATAGAACCCAGGGATGTCGTGTACAGGGAGAAAAGGAGAGGACCCAGAACCGAACCCTGTGGAACGCCTGTAGTTAGTCTAGAAGGGGGGTGACTCTAGCAGTCTTGAAGGCAGATGGAAAGCATCCTGCCTGGAGGGAGGTGTTGATGAGGTGGGTCAGAAAGGGAAGGGGTTCAGGTGCTATAGACTGAAGAAGAGGGGAGGAGACCGGGTCAAGGGAGCATGTAGTGGGGCGACTGGATGTGATGAGGTTGAGGACCTTGTCGGGGGAGAGGGGAGCGAGGTGGGATAGGGTGGGACGTGGAGAGGTGAGGGAGGGTGCAGAGGGTGGGCTAGTGCAAGGAGCACTAACCGGGTGGTGAGAAAAGGAGGATCTGATGTTGTTTACCTTCTTGTCAAAGAAGTTAATGAAGTCATCAGGGAGAAGGGAGGAAGTAGAAGGAGGAGGTGGGGGTGGGGGTTGAAGAATTGTAGCGAAGGTTTTAAAGAGTTTCTTAGGATTAGAGGCAGAGGATGGCATTTTAGAGTGATAGAAAGCAGCTTTAGCAGCAGAATGGGAAGTGAAGAAAGTGGAAAGAAGAGACTGGAAGTTGAGAAGGTCCTCTGGGAGTTTGCCTTTTCTCCATTTGCACTCTGCCACTCTTAGGCTCCGTCTGTCAGTACGTACTGAGTCGGACAGCCAAGGGGCAGGTGGAGTTGGGCGTGCAGGCCTGGAGGTGAGTAGACGGAGATTGTCCAGAGAAGAGGACAGGGTAGAGAGAAGAAGATCAGTAGCAGTTTCAGAGAGTAGGAGAGAGAACGATTCAGGTGTAGGGATGATAGAGGTAACAGAGGAAGAAAGATCAGTGGCGGACAGCTAAGTCTGCAGAGAAAATCCTTTGTGCCAATCTGCCCTCCATTCAGGACTTATACACCTCCAAAGTCAGGAAGCGGGCAGCCAACATCACTGCAGACCCACCACACCCTGATCACAACCTGTTCCAACTCCTCCCCTCTGGTAGGCGCTATAGAGTACTGTACCCCAAAACAACCAGATATAAAAACAGTTTCTTTCCGCGGGCTGTCATTCAAATGAATGCTTAACACTCAAATAAATCCAACCATTTTGTATATACCGTAGCGAATTGGGGGGGGGGGGGCAGCCCGGGAACCGCCGCAGCCGGGACGAGAACCCGTGTCTTCCGCACCGCGGGCGACAACGTTAACCAGTCGAACAGAATACACGAGTTCGCGTCCCGGCTGTGGTGGTTCCCGAGTGCCCCCCGAATTCGCTGCATTGGTGTCAGAAGTGGGATAGGGCATCCCCGGCCGGACCGTCACAGCCGGGGATCCCACTTCTGACACCAATGCAGCGAATTCGGGGGCTGCCTGGCCGGACCGTCACAGCTGGGACGCAAACTCGTGTATTCTGCACCGCGGACGACAACGTTAACCAGTCGACTAAAGGGTCCGACCCCTTAGCCAAGGGCTAACAAGCCTATTTATCCGTGATCGTTACATTGCCCCCTTCCTTCGAGAAGGGCGTCCCTGGCTGGACCATCACAGCCGGGGCGCGAACTCGGATTTCCCACACTGCGGGCGACAGCGTTAACCAGTCGACTAAAGGGTCCGACCCGTTAGCCAAGGGCTAACATGTCTACTTATTTGTGTACGTTACACTACCCCCCTCCTTCGGGATAGGGCGTCCCCAGCCCGACCGTCAGAGCTGGGGATCCCACTTCTGACACAAATGTAGCGAATTCGGGGGACAGCCCGGCCGGACCGTCACAGCTGTTTCCTTGACAGCAATGCACCTGATCCTTGCTGACGCAAGGATCAGGTGCTTTCCTGGCATGTGGATCAGCTCAGTCATATCTCTGCACTTTCATCATGAGCCGTTGAATTCTTGGTGACATCTCATTGAGGTTCTTTTTGATGATGGCAACTAGTGGACGGTGGTGTGTCCCTACAGTGAAGGTGGGTAGGCCATATATGTAGCCGTGGAACCTCTCTAGGACAAACACTAACCCCAGGCATTCTTTTTCTATCTGAACATATCGACACTCAGTCTCTGTCATGGACCCGGATGCATAGGCCACTGGTTTCCAATGCTCACCTTCAGCCTGTAAGAGTACTGCACCAATTCCATCCTTAGAGGCATCAGTCAATACTGTCACCCTCTTCGTCGGGTCAAAGAATGTCAGCACAGGTGCAGTTGTGAGTGTGTCTTTGAGCTTCTACCACTCATGCTCATGTTTGGCTGTCCATCTGAACTCAGTGCCTTTGTGCGGGAGCTCACGGATGCAGGATGTTTTTGCAGAGAGATTAGGAATGAATTTACCTATAAAGTTAACCATCCCCATGATGCGTAGCACACCTGTCTTGTCTATGGGGCTTGGCATATCCTGTATGGCATTGATTTTTCTTGGTCAGTTTGGACACCTCGTACAGAGAGCTTGTTTCAGGGGAAAACAATTTCTTGGCTCCAAATTTGCATTTGCTCTTGTTGAGTTTCAATCCATATTTTAGTACCCGCTCCAGCACTTTTTTCAGTCTTTCGTTGTGTTCATGAAGTGTGGAGCCCCAGACAATGATGTCGTCCACACAGACTCTGACACCTTCCAGCCCTTCAATGATGTGCTCCATTGCGCTGTGAAATATTTCTGATGCTGAAATTATTCCAAAAGGCAGCCTGAGGAAACAATATCTGCCAAAAGGTGTATTAGAAGTACACTATTTGGTGCTGCTTTCATTCAATTTCAACTGCCAGAAGCCTTATAACGTGTCGAGCTTTGAGAAGAATCTGGCACCTGCCATCTCATTGGTGATTTCTTCATGCTTGGGTATCTGGTAGTGTTCACGCTTGATGTTTTAATTTAGATCTTTCGGGTCCATACATATTCTGAGGTCACCATTCTTTTTCTTTGTGCACACCATGGAGTTGACCCAATCTGTCTGTTTCGCAACCTTCTTTTCACACCAAGCATTGTCATCCTGTCCAGCTCTTTTTTTAGGCAGTCTCTCAGTGGTGTTGGAACTCTTCAAGCAGTATGCACGACTGGCTGTGCATTTTCTTTCAGCTGGATTTTGTATGTGAATGGCAATACACCAAAACCTTTGAAAACATCTGCAAAGTTCTGTATAATGGAGTCAACAGAGTTACTTGGTGTGCTCACTCATGGCTGTGTTGATGCAGTACACTCTTTTCACCAGCCCCAAATCTTCACAGGCTTTATCACCCAGTAGTGACTCAAGTCCTTCAGCAACAACAGAGAAGAATAGGTGATGTGTTTTATTTTTCACCATTACTTTCAGCTTGCATGTGCCTAAACACTCGGTTCTCTGTCCATTGTAGTCTTTCAATTTATGTGTTTTTCTCTATTTTGGGCCTATCTTTTATGTCAGATATGCTGATCAGGTTTGCTTTTGCACCAGTGTCCAGTTTCATTGTGACTAAAGTCCCGTTTATTTGCAGATGTGCTATCCATTTATCCTCTCTCACAGGATTAATTTCTTTCTCTGGCTCATTTTCACAGTTCACTATGCCAACAAAAAATGCCTCACCTAGACCAGTGTCAGCCACAATGTTTACAGAGTTTTCTTTATTCCCCTCTTTTCTTTTTGAGAAGCACTGTTTAGCAAAATGATTATTTCCCTGGAAATAAGAGCATTGCTTACCAAAGGCTGGACACTGTCTTGGCTTGTGCTGTAAACCGCAGCGTTTGCCGCTGAACATCCCATCTGTGCAGGTCGGGTCTGTGTGCGTTTTCTTCCTTGGCTTGAGGCCGCACCAACAGCCGCGCAGTCACTCACGGTCACTGTGCCCGCCGCCATCTCGCTGAACTTCCTCACATGCATTTGGGACAGCTCACTCGCCTGGCAGATCTTAATAGCTCCTTCTAGCATTAGCTCCACTTCCCTCAGTAGCTTTTCTCTGACCTTTTTATCCTCCACTCCAAAAACTCTCTGGTCCTGGATCATGGAGTCTTTTAGTGTAGCAAAGTTGCACAACTGTGCCTTTAGCTTCAGGTCAGTCAGAAAGCTATCAAAAGGCTCACGTTGTTGCTCCGCACGTGAACGAAATACACACCTCTCGTATGTTTCTTTATTCTCTGGACAGCAATGAGCATCAAATTTATCAAACACTTTATCGAGTTTCTTTTTGTCATCTTCATTGTCATACACGAAAGTATTGTACACATCAATGGCGCGTGGGCCTGCTGTTGTTAGCAGTAACGCTACCTTCCTAGCATCTCGCTTTGTTTCCAGTCCCATGGCCGCGATGTACGGTTGAAACTGATGATTGAAGGTCCGCCAGTTGCTGTCGACATGCCCGGTAAGTTTCCAACTCTCCGATGGTTTTAAGGAATCCATGTCGCTCGTCACAATTTACACCTCACTGTAGTTTTACTCCTGGTACCATGGTTTGTTGGTTGTTTTAGAATGAATGGACCGAGACCTTTTCCAAATTCACACCGAAGCTTTTATCTCGCATGCCAGATTGCGTGTTCGCATCTCCCGACCTCTGACCCGAGCACGTCACTAGCCTGCAACATAACATCTAGGATTCTGGGTGACGCAGTTCCTAACAAAGGCATAAAACAACACAAGGGTGTCACCTGATGACCCCGGGTTCATTACTGACGATGTGCCCAGGTTGCACCACATGGTGTATCAAAGAACTTGCACAGTCCTAATGTTAAGCTGAAAGCTAATGCGAGTACAAGCACAGTACAGTTCAAATAGTTAATTTTCTAAATGCTGCACCTTATTGGATTTTTATTTGAGAGAATGTTTATTATGATTTACTTTTAAGTAAAGTTGTGGAGTTAGAAAACAACGAGACACGAGACGTGAGAGTAGACGTAGTCGAGGTAGTTTACTAGCTCCAACTTTGCATGTCATACGTTAGACGACACTGAACTGACTGTGAACCGGAAGCGGAAGTGCATTATCTGACCCCTCGCCTCTTCCCTTAAAGGTACACCGTCCTCTTAGGTGAATGTCTCTCGATATATAGATGTGGGTCACCACAAAGTTGACCTTTTTTACACGTTAGCCCCTAGCTAACGGGTCTGACCCTTTAGCCGAGCGGTTCGTGATGTCGCCTTGTGGTGCAGTACACCCCGTATCGAATCCCGCACCGGGCAAGAAAATAACCGGTTGCAGCAGTATTGGCAATTGTTTTATTTAAGAAAGACAGCGCTGGGGCGTCCGGGTAGCACAGCGGTCTGTTCCGTTGCTTATCAACACGGGGATCGCCAGTTCGAATACCCGCGTTACCTCCGGCTTGGTTGGACGTCCCTACAAACACAGCTGGCTGTGTCTGCTGGTGGGAAGCCGGATGTGGGTATGTGTCCTGGTCGCTGCACTAGCGCCTTCTCTGGTCGGTCGGGGCACCTGTTCGGGGGGAGGGGGAATAGCGTGATCCTCCCACGCGCTGCGTCCCCCTGGCGGGAGTCCTCGTCAGGTGAAAAGAAACGGTTGGTGACTCCACATGTATCGGACGAGGAACGTCTGCAGCCCTCCCCGGATCGGCAGAGGGGGTGGAGCAGTGACCGGGTCGCTCGGCTCGGAAGAATGGGGTGATTGGCCAAGTACAATTGGGGAGAGGGGGGAGACAGCGCTATACCATAGTTTGTTCAGTAAACCAATGGTTGATTAAAAAAATAGAAGAAGCCGTTTTATGTTTTGAACCGCGACTTCAAAACCGAGGTACGTACCGAACCGTGATTTTTGTGTATCGTTACACCCCTGGTAGAGACCATAAATCCTAGTCCGTAATAAATAGTACCACACTATAAGTAGCTTCAACGTTGAAAGCATTTGTTTGGGTTTGGAGCACGTGTTAGGTAAACCAATACTTAATAGGGTAGACTTACACGGTTGCAATAGGAGCCGCTCTTGTGTATAAGCATGAAAACGCAACTGCTTTTTGAAGAACAAATCTTTCATTATATTCGCGATTGTTCTATTTTTGACAAAATGACATTTCAAGCAATGAAAACACTCTTAAAATCCATTATCCATAATTCTGAAGCACAAATTAGATTTTGGTCCGGATTAATTGACCGGTCCCTTTAAAAAAGTGAGAAGGTTGTCTTTAATAGGCCACGTATCGCCACGTCTGCGCGCAGGCGCAGTGGCAGCGGCCCTATGTGTGTCAAGTTCCGGGGTCGGTGGAAGAGGTAGTGTGAAGTGGGAAAAGTCAATATTTCTTTATTATTGCGTTTACCAAAAGAATAAACAGAGGCGTACAGTTTCATTAGGACAAGAAAAGTTTCGACCCCAGCCCTAAACGGACGTCTGAAACAATGAACTTCTTCAGAGGAGTGATGGGTGGGCAACCAGCGGGGCCACAGCCCTCTGGGGCTGAAACGGTAAGACACTGAGTTAACGTCAAGCTAGCTCCCTCTCTGCCTGTGTCACACAAATGCCATAACCAACCACATATTCAGCACTGTTATGTTCACACCTTCATTTCTCACATCAAGAGTGTATATGTACAACATAACTATATTAACTAAAACCGACACAGTGTAATATGGGATATCGCTAGCTATCAACCTTAACCTAATGCGTGCAATGCTACCAGCTAAGTATAAACATGGCCAACGCAGCAAATCCTGTCAATAGACCGAGGTGATGTCTATCCATTGTGATAACTCACTGGCGCTGCGCCTCTGTCATTGTATTGACCGTTGCTTTACGTTATCCAATCAAAGTTTTGGAACAAACGGAATCAAAATCTTACGTCCTTACTGCCTGACGGTAAATTCAGGGACCACCAACAATAGATCAGCTAGGCAACTGTCAGTCCTTTTGACAATTCCTGCATATTTGGCCGATACGAATTTTAGGAATGCCGTATGATTAAAACACAGTGGGTAACTTTCCATGAGTTATAACATGGTAACAGTCATA
This sequence comes from Lampris incognitus, assembly GCF_029633865.1. Lineage (NCBI taxonomy): Eukaryota > Metazoa > Chordata > Actinopteri > Lampriformes > Lampridae > Lampris > Lampris incognitus. The sequence continues at coordinate 29,794,498 of NC_079215.1, forward strand.
ATATTATATAATACGATCATATAATACCAGCTCCTTGTACATGAGTGTCACTTGCTCTGACAGATCTAAGTGGTGTTGATGTTTTTGTTTTTTCCCTGCTGGTTTGACCATGACAGGGTCATGCTCTTCTATCTGCCCTGTAGAGTACACAAATATAAACAGATGTAAGGATAAATCCTAATAGTTTGTGTCCCACAAAGTTCAGCTGCAAATTCTAGAGGGTGTTACAAACACTTGTATATCATTCTATTATGCTAAAGTAGTAGTAGATGTTAATATGAAAAACCAAACTGAGGTGACAAATCCTTTTGCTGCGCATGGAATACATTTCAGCAAGTGGCCTGTTGTTCATTTGTAGTCGTGAATTGTACAACGATTTTCATTAACCTGCCTTTGCTGTCATTCTGCATTGTGTTCTGCCTAAATAGATCTGTTTTAGGCAGAAATGCTCAATAACAAAGAAAATAATCAGTTAATCTCATCAACAGATCCAGAAATTATGTGACCGTGTAGCTTCCTCTACACTCCTAGAGGACCGCAGGGATGCTGTCCGTGCTCTGAAGTCCCTCTCTAAGGTAAGGTATTGTAAGGAAGAAGATGCATTTGGAATCAGTAAAGAGGAATCTGACTCGACCACTCTATTGATGCCTCCACAACTATTTTAATGATGTCAGCTATCAGTGGTTGTAGAGTTAGATTTGTAACGTCTTTAATACAGTCTTAAACACAGCATCAACAAAAGCTGTAAAGAATTGTTAGCAAAGCCTTACCATATTCGTTCCCATTACCTTAGTAAAGGGAACACGTGTGCTGATGGCATTGAAGCCATTGACATTGTTACTGTGATAACGTGTTACCTACTTACCCCATTGCAACAGACGTGGGATGCTGAGGGATAGAGTTTTGTCTCTGGCTGCTCCATCAACCATAAGTGATGAGTTTATCAGGCATGAATAAAGGGTTTAGGAGACATGGGCTTGAAAATTTAAACTCCAGTACAGTGGTGTCCAATCATGTGTTATGGAGAGCCATGTGTATGCAGATTTTCTTTCCAACCCAACACTAAACCACTTGATTTCACTGGTTAGTGCACCTTCAACCAGACATGGGAGGACTAATTGGGGAAATCAATTGGTGTACTGTTGGGTTGGAAAGAAAACCCACACACACATGGCCCTCCCTCCATTGCACATGATTGGGGACCACTGCATCATGGAGAGAGTGGTGACTTTTCTCTGAATGAGTATTGGACTGTTAAGAAACAACACCACACATATATGTATATATAATATGCATAATATGTACATTATTTAGCCTGAATAATGAAATTATTGAATTGAAAGTAAAACTGAAATCTATGTTGACATCTTTGCCTCAATGGGAGTTTAGTAGAAACCTATTAATAGTAGTTAGTAGAACCCTACTAATATAGTAAAGTAAGTAAATAAGGCCCATGGCCACTGATTCTTTTTCAGTTTAAGCCATAAGACAAGCATTGTTTTTACTGTAAGTATTTCTATTTAATATAGTTTCATTATAGCAACTCCAAAAACTTGTCAGCGTTTTTTTTCTTTTTCTTTTCTCATTTTGTATAGAAATATCGCATGGAAGTTGGCACCCAGGCAATGGATCATTTGGTTCACATCCTCCAGACCGACAGGTAAGGAGATCGGCTGTTTGACTTTGCTTTTGTGTATTTGTGTTTTGGCGATGCTGTTTGTTATTCAGTAAAGCACTCCCTGCTTATCACAATGCCCTATGCCCCTTGTGAAATTGACACGGAGCGTTTATGGTCAGTGTTAATGCTACAGCCATGAAGATTGGCGTGTATTGATACTTGTAACTATAGTGTCATTGGATCATTCTAAATTTCAGAAATCCATTTGAAATAAAACAGTCAACAGTGCTGTTGTCAGCACCTTCCCCACTGCTATACAAATAAAATATAGTTGACGCTTTAGTTGTTGAGATTTTAGCACTTGTTGGTAAAGGTCTTCCGACATTTTGTTGTGCCATATTTGCTTTGTTAACCACAACAAATGGACTTTTTCTTCAAACTCACTGCTACTTGCCTCCTTCTTCTTTATTTGGCTGCTATGATGAAGACACAAAATGTTGTGCATCATATAATTTTTTTCCTGGGAAAGTCCAATAATGTAGTAGCTATTAAAATGAGCAACGACAAATGCGTTCATGATTTGGATATTTGAGAATTAGCTATTGTCTTAAATTTGCCAGTGAAAGAAAGTATCAAAAAGTACATATATTTGCATTTAAATATCTAGGATTGTAACTTTAAAAAGTGGCCAATTTTTTTCAAAGATACATATATCTTGAACCCCAGCAAACAATGCAACTGATGTCTCCCATTTTAACAGGTCTGACTCAGAAATCCTAGGCTATGCTTTGGACACACTGTACAATATCATCTGCAATGATGATGAGGAAGAACAAGGTAATTGCCACCTTTGATAGACCATCGCAGAAAAATAAGAACTGGATAGCTTCTTCCCAGAGTACACATTATCAATCCTTTATTTTCTAATTCCCTGGAAAATGATTCTTGTGTGAGAGTTGCCCTGGGGGTTAAATCTTCTTTCTGAATAAACAAGTCAAAGTCAGAGTTTGTTTTGTGCAGCATGTATAATTGAGTTGAGCTAATGTTAATTGGTGAGGGATCAATTTGGACCACCCTACCTGTATACACTGATAATCACTGCTATATAAAGGTTTTCGTCTCTCTTCTCTTCCATGTTTTACCCCTACAGATGAATCAGAAGGTAAAACTCTTCTTGTGCATGCTGCCACCTCCCTAACCACTAGCAGCACTTACAAAATTTAGGGTTTTCCTGGGATAAGGGAATGGAGCACATTATTAAAACTTATATAGACATTATCACACATTATTCTTAAAATCCAGTCAGTGCCCAAATTTGAAATTGGTAAGGGTGGTGCAGCAGAGTATTTCATTAGCATCCCAGCACTGAGGTTCACAGTTCAAATACTGGTTGCCTCTGGCTTGGCACTTCTGAGTGGGGGGCCAGCAGGAGTAATGTGTCCTGGACATTGCAGCTGGTGACTCACTCCTACAGGTGTTGGGGCACCTGTTCTGCTGCTGGGGGATTCGAGGGAAATAGTGAGGACATCAACATATATTGCATCCCCCCTGGAGAAACCTGCAGCTGGCAGGTGAAAAGTAACTGTCTGCAAGTCCATGTGACAAAACTACACCCTCCCCTGTAAGAAGTCGTGCAATGGGGGGACCACAGGAGAACAAGGGAATTGTACATCTCAAATTCAGTTGAAGAGGGAAGAAATTAATTTTAAAAAAAGATCACAAATATGCTGGTTACAGCACTGAGGTTCTTGGTTGGAACATCAATGTTGCCTCCGACTTGACCGAGTGTCACAGGGAACACAGTTGTCAGTGTTCTTTGGTGGGGAGCTAGTTGAGGTAATATGTCCCAACAGCCCACCGACAGGAGTTGGGGCATGTAAAAGTGAGGCTGTAGGAGAACAGGAAATTGGACATGTCAAAATGGAATGAAAATGGAGAAAATCCAGTGAAAGTGTTCATTATTAAAAGTTTATAACTCAAGTTTATCACAAGGTCATGTTTACCATAAGGTCATGTTTAATATGTGTTGGCATGGCATGTGTTAGCTAGAGTCATTCTGCTGATTCTGCAAGATCTTCCTCTAAGGTTTCTGCAATAGTTGGAATGAATGCCAGCTTTGGGTGAAGCTTTACATTTTTTATTCCCCCACCCTTACAGACGCTGTTACACCTGTCCCTCTCTCATTGAAGCATAAGAATGTGTCCATGCCTGGTCAGTACTGAGGGCTAGCCATTTAGATTGCACCAATGGTAGCACTAGCAAACTAACTTCGCTAAAATGACTTGGTCTTGGAAAAGTGGTCTAAAGTGTTTGGGTGGTAACCAAGTATACTTTACTAATACCATCACATACCTCTGCATCTGTCCCTCCCCAAGTAATCTCTCTTCATTCATCTGGTCCTTCTACTCTGTTCTACCTTTTATGGTTGCATTGTTGTAGTGAAGTTATTGAGATAAAGGGTTTTTGCTTTTCATGTGATTTTGTAAGTGTGTTTTACTTTTTCCTTTATCGTCATTTGAGTTAGTGTGGGGGGGGGGGGGACCTAAAACCGTAATTCCAAAACAAAGAAAAATCTAGGACAAATGCAAGGATTAGTCATGTTGCCAAAAACTTGATTATAGACATGATTGAAACATTGCACCAGTTATCAGTTTTCTTCTATTCTGTGTTCCCTTACTAAAGTAGCTGAGTTCTGTTTCCCCCCTATCCAAGTACCTCCCCTCATCTCTCTTTTGCTTTCAGTTTCCTACAGTCCTGAGTGTCACAGTGAGCAAGAAAGAATTCATCGCACATATTAAAAAAAAATTTCCATTAAATAGTTGCATACACAGATTTTACACAAGATTTTGACAGTTTGTAGGCCTACTGAACTATGCTATTCGGGCTAATTCCTATGAACAAACCTACTGGTTCATTAATTAGCTTAAGGGTCATTGCTATATTAGCTTATGCAAGGGTTTCTGATCTCAGTTGTCCTTTACCCTTCCCAGATGAGAATGCCCAGAAGCAAGCAGATGACCTTGGAGTCCAGTTCACAGATAAATTCATCCAGGATTCTGAGAACGTGACTCTGCTGCTTAGTTTATTAGAGGTAGTCTACTGTTCCACATTAAGAGGCACACAATCAGTCGCACTGCATTGTCTAAAGAATTAGCTAGCGAAGGTGTGTGTGTGTGTGTGTGTGTGTGTGTGTGTGTGTGTGTGTGTGTGTGTGAAATTACAGGAGTTTGACTTCCATGTGCGCTGGCCTGGTGTAAAGTTGTTGACTGCACTTCTGAAGAACCAGTGTGCACAGGTCCAGGGGGTCATACTGGTCAGCCCTATGGGTGAGTGTTCTGCCTCAGCTACATTTTATCATTACAGTCCGCATTAAATTGAATCAATTTAATATCAGCAAGCTGTTATTCAGAACATAAGTACTCTCAGTTTTGTGTCGTCATTTAAACATCCATATTATTGGGCAATAGCCATTTCCCAGTTTTAAACTAAGCCTTTTTTTTACATGGTCTACCAGCCTAGTCAACATCTTCAGAACACCAAGTGCTTTCTCACTATTTCCTGGGAGCAGAATGGCCCACATTCTTAACTGGACTAGTAACGTTTTCTGTTTCTGTTTTGCCTCGACTCTGTTTACAATAGTCTGTTGTTGCAACAGCCAGGCTTGAGCAGTTTATAAAAAAGATATTGATGAAAACACTTAACAATCTCAGGTACAACATAACGTTGAACAGTTTGGTGCTCAGCCCTGTGCGACTTCCCATCAGATGGATCACACCATTTTCCCTCTTACCAAAAGCTCTTTGCAGCTCTTTTTAGTGAAATGTGCCCTTACAAGCCTATGGAGCAAATGTAGAAAATGAACTTGTGTTCTCTAGTGACTTTCCTCAAAGAAACATTTTTGTGTTAGGTGTTGCTGCCAGAGGTGAGCACTTGGATAGCACTGGTTGAAAAGCAGTTGCTGAGTGTAGGGTGGAGGTGCTGAGTAGTTGTTGTAATGCAACAGATGCAATTAAGATAATTTTCACAACAGAAAAAATATTGCTCCTTTCTCATTGTTCACATTGTGATAATAAGCATATAAAATGTATATTTAACTTGTTACCAACACTGTACGGATTCCTTTTCATTCGTTTGCGTTTCTCTTCCCTGCTTGGAAAGAGTAGAGCTAGCTTTTGTCTTCCTCTGGTCCTGCTCCTGTTTCATCTCTATTGTTTGGTGGAACTAGAGGTAGCACTGAGCTGTGTGCATCAGCAGAAATTAAAATTGATTCATCTTTAGGAAGAGGAGGCTCTAAAAAGTGATCAGGTTCTCACATTGAGTCTTGAGCACTCAAAGTGGGACCCTTCCATGGAAAACAACACAAAATTATTGGAATCACTTTTTGATATATGGCCTAAATCTACTGAACACAAATTCACCAAGTCCTTGCTTTCTTGGACTCAATAACAGTAATGCTTCACATCTCAGACACTTTGTTCCTCCTGCAGGTGTCTCAAGACTGATGGACCTATTAGCAGATTCGAGAGAGGTCATCCGCAATGATGTAAGCGTCATCTCTAATGTTTAGGTTTCTCTCTTATACTAAATCACCAAACTAGGATCAACAAAAGGGAGTCTCGCTTATTTGAAGGGATTCAGTAAAAGCTAAAGCTAATGATGATAGCCGGCCTTTATTTTCACTGTCCTGTGTCTCAAGATAAAGCTCTGTATCATCTCTTTGTCATTTCAGGGCTTGCTGTTGCTTCAGCAGCTAACCAAAGGCAATGGTGCCATTCAAAAGATTGTAGCATTTGAAAATGCTTTTGAGCGTCTTCTCGACATCATTACAGAGGAGGGAAGCAGTGATGGAGGTATAATTTATAATAAATTGTCCCAGCTTGGTCAGCTTGCCGAGTTTTATTGCAAGAAGTAATTTGTGATACCATTTCTGTGAATTGAAATGATGGTATTTTTTTCTTTAATATATGTGCTGTCATTCAATCTCTTTCTTGTGTGCAGGGATTGTGGTGGAGGATTGTCTACTGCTTCTGCTGAACCTTCTGAAGAACAACAGCTCCAACCAGAATTTCTTCAAGGAGGGCTCCTACATTCAGAGGATGAAGCCCTGGTTTGAGGTTGGTGACGATAACTCTGGCTGGTCTGCGCAGAAGGTCACCAATCTCCACCTCATGCTGCAGGTAATCAATTGGCTATCACTGTACTGATCCTCCATGGTGCAGTGACCTGTAATTCTTCAGATGCAAAGTAAATCTTTATTACTTCTATTATAGTTTATTTCTTGGCTGCCCTCTTTTCTGTTTACAGTTGGTGCGAGTCATGGTGTCTCCAGTGAACTCCCCAGGGGCCACTGCCAGCTGTCAGAAGTCTATGTACCAGTGTGGTCTGCTGCAACAGTTATGTACCATCCTCATGGCCACTGGTGTACCTGCTGATATCCTCACTGAGGTGATGATAGTAAAACCTCAATATGATTGCATGGCCTTTTCAGTGTATGGAAATGAATATAAAGTGCCTTCGGAAAATATTCAGCCCCCCTGAACCTGTTCACATTTTGTTCGTGTTACCCCTCCAGATTTTAATGAATTGAAATGTCTTTTCTCCCATCACTGACATGATAAACTCAACACATTTATGAATCTTTTTTTTTTAAATGAAAATTTATATTTCTCGTATACAGGAAGTATTCACCAAATCAATACTTTGTAGATAGGCCTTTTAGCAGCAATTAAATGTTGATTCTTTTTGAGTATGTCTACATGAACTTTGCATAGTTAGATTTTGGAATCTTTGCCCATTAATCCATGCATATTTGTTGCAACTCTTCCAGTTTAGGTAGAGAGCATCAGAGGATAGTAATTTTAATTCATACTACAGATTTTTAATGAGATTTAACTCTGGGCTTTGGCTGGGCCATTCCAGAATATCAATCATCATTTGTTAAATCAATTCTTAGTTTGTTTGTGTGTGTATTAGTAGTTTGTGTGTGTGTGTTTATTAGTACATTATGAAGAGACATTAGAGGACTTGGTTACATTTAGAAAGTCTTGTGTTTAAGTTTCTGATCTCACTTCCTCCTTTCAGACCATCAACACTGTATCAGAGGTTATTCGTGGTTCACAGATCAACCAAGACTATTTTGCCTCTGTCAATGCCCCTTCAAACCCCCCACGGTAAGACACACTCTGTAATAAGTGCATTATGGGGCATCCGGGTAGTGTAGCAGTCTATTCCGTTGCCTACCAACACAGGGATCTCCGGTTCAAATCTCCGTGTTACCTCTGGCTTGGTTGGGCGTCCCTACAGACACAATTGGCCATGTCTGTGGTGGCAAGCCGGATGGGGGTATGTGTCCTGGTTGCTGCGCTAGTGACCTAGTGCCTCCTCTGATTGGTTGGGGCACTTGTTCGGGGGGGAACTAGGGGGAATAGCTTGATCCTCCCACGAGCTACGTCCCCCTGGCAAAACTCCTCACAGTCAGGTGAAAAGAAGCGGCTGGTGACTCCACATGTATCAGAGGAAGTATGTGGTAGTCTGCAGCCTTCCCTGGATTGGCAGAGGGGGTGGAGCAGCGACCAGGACAGCTCAGAGAGTGAGGTGATTGGCCAGGTACAATTGGGGAGAAAAAGGGGCAAACATTTTTTTTAATAAAATAAACAAGTGCATTACCATGTATTACACCAAAAAAGACAAAAGTAATGATGTTCTGTCATCCCATATTCAACTGGTTTTAGTGGAATCTCAATCTGATCTAAGGCCCGTTGATGATGTGATTCCCTGTCTGATACGCCTCCTCATCTGTCCTCAGACCAGCGATCGTGGTACTGCTAATGTCCATGGTCAATGAGAGACAGCCATTTGTGCTGCGCTGTGCTGTTCTCTACTGTTTCCAGTGTTTCCTCTACAAGAATCAGAAAGGCCAGGGAGAGATAGTGGCCACACTGTTGCCCTCCACCATAGACGGTCAGTGACTCCAACTCCGAAAAGCACAGCTATAAGTTACTACTTGGCAAGGATCTCCAAGCATTTTTAAATTGTGTATCCCTAAAAAATTAATTAGTTTTCTCTTACAAACCATTATCCAGCATGTCGGGTCTATTGTCCATACACATCATCTAACAGTGAACCTAGGTTTCCTATGACAGAATGCCAAGGATGGCATATGAAATTAATGAAATTAACATGCACAGACCGCAGTTGCAATAACCTTAATTTCTCCTGTTTTATCCTGTTTTATATGTCCAGCCAATACCATCTCTGCGGGCCAACTGCTGTGTGGGGGCCTGTTCTCAGCTGACTCCCTGTCCAACTGGTGTGCTGCTGTGGCCTTGGCACATGCCTTGCAAGACAACCTCACCCAGAAGGAGCAGCTGCTTAGGGTGCAGCTGGCCACTAGCCTGGGCAAGCCCCCTGTATCCCTACTGCAACAGTGCACCAACATCCTCTCCCAGGTAGAGTCTGACTAAGCCACTTCAGTGATCCTAAAAGGGCTGTGTTTCCATGTGAGACTGCCACTAAAACATACAGGTGTAGTGATGACTCAAAGGGCTGCATAAGAGCATAACCAAGATTTTTGATTACCTAGTTTAAGTTATTGAATTTCAAATGAACAAAACTCAATATTAACAAAGTGTTAGAACAGTGGCACATGGCACCTGGGGCATTTTTTGGTGTTTTTTTTTTAAACTAAATGAAATCTGTAAGTGTAGGTTAAATTTTTCATTTAGGCTATGGTCACACATGCACAAATGCAGGCGAATGACCATCGCCTGCCAAGGCAAAATTCGTATTTTGTCTTGCTGAATGTGGGCAGTGCAGGATGTGACAACATGGAATTCAGTTTGCTGGTTTGTAGTCCATTTGAGTGGTTGTGGTTGTCGGTCACACATGAGCAGTTGTTGGTTTTGCGACAGGAAAATTAACACTGAAATCCAGAGAAAGATAAAGAAAAGCAACTTTGAGTATTAGAAAAGCGCTATATAAGTTTAATTTATTAATATTATTATTATTAAAAGTTTTCACTTAATTGTCTCAATTTTACATGTTATCATAGTTTTATGGACAAATACGGAGGAAGATCATTGGTGTACAAGTAGTGTTTGTATACCGCGAAATATGAACTGATGTTATTAATAAATGTTCAATTTTTTTTACGTTCAATGCCTGTCTCCCGACTCACTGCCAGACAGGCAGCATCTCTTTTGTGGGGCGGTTTGTAGTTTTCACGGGGAATGTCGTACAATACCGGCTGGTTAGACACAGCAACAATCAAAGTCTCCTCCATCCTGGCTCACTAATAAGAAAACTACAGCCAATTACAGCCAAGTGGGGTCAGCCACACACACTTCTTTGCTATTGGTTGAGGCTGCGGATTCGCTGGTCACCAAAGTTGAACTCCATGCGAAGTGAAGATGCAAATTTCTTTCGCCACCGGAAGTAAATGTTTTATTTGCCCCTTCGCTCGCATAGAATGGAAGTGAACAAGAGGTGAATATTCGCCAATGTTAATTTCGCATATGTGTGACCGTCGCCTTAGGCTTAAATTATTTTTAAGTCATACATTAGTAGTCTGGTCGGGCAGTGGCGGTCTTGTCTCCTTGTGTGTGAAAGTGGAATTGAACTGTTGTCACATTATTTTGGTTTTGCAGGGTGATAAGATCAACCGACGGGTGAGTATTGTGTGTGTGTGTGTGTGTGTCTGTTTGGGCAACACCTCTGGTTATTTTGGCTTGGCGTCAGTAGTTAGCGGGGTTTTATATTATGTGTTTGGAGATCTGGCTGTGTGGTTTTTGTACAGTCTGCCCTTTGCCTGTCCTAATGATCACCTCTGGCTATGACCCAGTCTTCTAGTTGTGGTCCTTGAGTACACTCATCCCCACACACACATCAGAAAGCTTTTAATTGGTGTTAGTCTCTTGCAGAAATCCATGACACAGCTTTCATTAGTCTGTAATGTTGGTAAGTACACATGTAGAGACATATACAGTGGAGGTATTCAGAGAAGGGAGCAGGCAACATTAGTCACAAGCAGACCTTTTGCAGCTCTCAACCCATGACCTCTCAGGGTGTCTTGTGAATCGTTACCTTACTGTTTTAGAGGGAACTTCAACAGTAAACTTGAGAAACTTCTGTCATCCCCAAAGAGACGTGTTCTCTCTTGTCATGTGTCCTCCGATTCCCTAAGTGGCAGCATAACTTGCACCAGAGTAACAACTGTTTGTATATTTGCATAGTTCTTTATGATCTTACTCTTGTTTTTTGTGGTTCTTATATGGATTTTTCTGATTTCATTTTGACTTTCAGTTTGTGTTTATACTTATTTATTTTTTGATTTGTTATTTTTGCCAGTTGCATTTTATTTTGTTTGGAGAGGTTTTGTTTGAGGTATTTAAATGTTCATTGTAGATATTGATATTATCTTTCAGTTTTATTCATAAATAACTTGTAGTCCGATTCATCTACCACTTTAACTATAAAGAATAATAATGACTTTTAATTTCAAAGGCATAAATCAGTTCTGTCTTTTGCATTTCAGTTTTTAAATGTCAGTGCCCAGCTTTAGCGTTCAGTCTCTAGTTTTAGTTGATTCAACAATAAAAATTCTTAATACTGTATACACACACACACACACACACACACACACACAAATTGACACAAAATTATTATTATTATTATTATTAAAATAATATTACACAACTTATTTGGGCCAAAATCTTCTAATTAATATTTGCGGTCATTATTCCTTCCATCTTTTCTCTCTTGAAATTTGTTTTTGTATTACATCAAAACTGGAGACAAAATCTGAAAAGGTGATTAACTGAGTTTCTGTAGAATGCCATACTGATCGATTTCGGCCCACCCTTTCACCCTCAAATAACTTTTTTTTTTTCTCCCGAAATTGTTTTCATCATCCTTCATTCACAACAGGAGAGAGGTCTGCCCTTCTAGCATGATATACATTAGCTTGTGGACATACCCTAGTAAATCCATGTGCTTTATACCTTTGTGCAGTATTTTATTTAACTTGTCTCTTCAGTATAACTTAATGAATATACATGCTCCTAATGGCTGAAAAAAGGCATCAATTAATTTGGACAAATTTTTAAAATTTCATCACTACTTGCTTCTATATTTGCCCTTCCATGATTGCATAGTCTCTCTATAGGAAGTAAAACCAAAGAAGAGTAATTTGGTCCCTACATCTCTTTCACTTGTCTCTAATACACCTTTCCCACTGGCCAAAAAACCCGCAAAAAAAACCGCTAATGTCCGCCTTTGGTCAATGTAAAAAGGCGGATGTTAGCGGGTTTTATGGCCAATGGGAAAAGGGTATAAAAGTTCTCCTCATTAAGGTGCATGGTCGCTTTTATGCCATTTTTTTCTTTTTCTTTTTTTCTTTTGTAAAATTAAGTCATAACCATCAATATCGTCATTATTATGACTAAGTTACCTTTTTAAAATTTTGAATGAAATGAAAAACAAAAATGGCACTTTCTTTTGCCTGTACCGTTGTCTGGAAGCAAAATTATGCCTTACATTGACATTTTCTGATCCTTTCAATAGAAAATCTTTTAATCCTCCCACTATTCATCAAGGCTGAAGAGTGTGAACCCCAAAAGAAAAGCAAACATTCGCACTATTCTTAAATTCGTTTTCATGCTTTGCCAGTGCTCTATCATTTCTTTTTTTGGGCCCCCTGGGGGCTATTGTATGGCCTTGGGGGTCCAGATTGGGCTTCAGGTTTTGTATGACTCATGTTCTAGGGGTGCATGTTCAGGTCATCCTCTTGGTTGTTTGTTTGTGATAACCTTATTACCTACTAACGGTGTGATGTTATCAAGGTGCTGCTTTTTAAATATGAGCATGGTTGGACTGACCATGTCAATGACCCAATACATTGGAGGAGGGAATGAGGCAATTTGAGATGTAATTTTTCTTTTTCCCCCTGCAGTACGTTTTCAAGGAGAAAAAAGTCCTACTTTATGAGTGTTGTGTCAACAAAATTGCTGCAAATCCATATATTGGCTGCCCTTGTTCCAGTGTCTGATCTGTGTCTTTGTTTGAATTGAATGCAAAGGCATTCATTTTGTTGACATTCTTTTTTATCTTGAACAGATTAAATCAAATGCATCTTGATATGTAATGGAAAGATGACAGACTTCATTGAACAAGTCACGAGAATTTTTGCTGAACAAAAAACAAAACATAACTGATGACTGAATAGTCTTTTGAAACCAAGGTAAATCATAGTAGAGATCCAAGATCGCAAAGTTGTTGGTAAGGATTTTATTTAATCTAAATATTGGTGTTCAAAACGTGCTCTACTATGGATCATCATCAGTTGGGATCTAGGACTGAACCTTCCATAGAGAAGATGACGTTCTCCATGGTCGCAGGTCCTGCATCTCAATTTGTTGTCATGCTCTCTGAAATGCTTCCTGTTTAGAGGATGGAAATTCCCGATCACTATTTTCAGTGCAATTCCCCACTCGGAGAATGTATGTTGATGTGTCCACTGGATGTCTTGTGTTCCACAGGGGAGTAAAGTACAGACCAGGGTGGGCCTCCTCATGCTGCTATGCACATGGATCAACAACTGTCCTATTGCAGTCACACATTTTCTACACAATCAGGAGAATGTCCCCTTTGTATCCTTCAACAAACAAAGATCACATTGTCCTGTTCTATCTGTTATAAGGTCTGTTTTTCAGTTGTGTGCCTTTATTGCCACACTGACGATGATATTGAGGGTTTATCGAATAATCATTTTGCTGCTGTCGAGGAAGAACCCCGTATTGCCAAAAAATCAATTTGTTGATATGGGGCTATGTTTTTTTTAGAAATACTAACGTGTATGCCTTTATGAATTTATACAGTAGTTTTCAAGCTCCCAGCATCCTCAATGTTAAATTCAGGGTAAGGGTGATTTGTCCCTGTGCCATTGATTTCGTGCCCTGAATTTTAGTTGGGACAGTGGTTATGCTCCCTGGAATAGTGTCGGTAATCCTTAACCCAGTAATATTTGAAGCTGACTGGTCAGATCTCAGAGAACCTGGGAGAGGACGAGAGGCTGGTGCAGGGCTTGTGTGCACTGCTTCTGGGAATCTGCATCTATTACAATGACAACTCACTGGAGAACTACACCAAGTAATATGACTGCACTCTCTACCCACACACCTTTCAAAGATGATCTGTACGATCTATAGGAAAATGTTAGGGGTGTTTTGTTTGTGTAACCACACAGATGCAGAATTCCTGTTCTACCTTAATGTGTAAATGTTTCATTCCTATTAGATTCTCTGTATAAAATGAGTGAAAGCCTGTTAAATCCCATGCCTGTCTTTCATTTTCAGAGAGAAGCTAAAGCAGCTCATTGAGAAGCGTATTGGCAAGGAGAACTTTGTAGAAAAGCTGTGTTTTATCACCAAGCATGAGCTGTACTCTCGTGCTGCCCAAAAACCACAGCCCGTCTTCTCCTCCCCAGAGCAAATGCTCTTTGATCATGAGTTCACCAAGCTGGTCAAGGAACTGGAGGGTCAGTCAACTACTGGTTTTCTTGACAGACAGTAATGGCTGACTTAACCCTTGTCGCATCATGGGATCTTCTCATAAGGATGACAACGTTGTTGCATCGTTTTAGATTGTTTGGTTTTGAAAAGAGCTCATCTTCACAGGTGTGATTACTAAGGCTGTACACAAGTCTAGTGAAGAGGAGAAGAAGGAGGAAGAGGTCAAGAAGACACTGGAACAGCACGACAGCATCGTGACTCAGTACAAAGAGCTGATCAGGGAGCAGGTAAAATAATCTACGCTACTGCTGAGTCAAATACTAGTTCCACACCTTACCCTGAAACCATTTCGATCAACTTACATTTGTAAAAAAGTGTATAATTATAGTACTATTCTTCTGCTCATTACTTGATTTCCTCTCATTTATACTCCACCAGGATGCTCAGATCCAGGAGCTTAAAGAGCAGGTAGCTTCCATGTCCTCACAGAATGAGCAGATGCAAAACACAGTTACACAGCAGTTGGCCCAGATCCAGCAGCATAAAGACCAGTACAATATCCTCAAGGTGAAACTAGGTGGGTTCATCTTACTAATGCTTTGTCTCTGCACTAACTCTCAGAAAACATTTGTCTGTTGTGTCTTCCACAAAGAACAGTAAGGATATCCCTTAAAAGAAGGAATATATTGCTTTTTTAATGGATGTTAAAATGTTTTTATTTTTTACTTTGAACAATGTAAACATTTAAAGCTGCTACAAGAAATTTTGGATTTTTGTTGACTTGGCACACTCCTGTGAATAATAGCAGTTTTATTTTGTGGGAAAATGACTTCATTTCACATGAGCATTGCCTCTTGTTGCAAAGATGTACATTCACCTGCTGGTAGTTCATGCATTTGCTTTGAAGTTAAAAGTGAACGATGTAGTGGTGTTCTGGAAAACAGGTGCTTGCAAGATGTACAGCAATGAGGTAATGTATCTCCTAATTATGGCTATATATCTCGTCAGTGTGCTGTAAATAGTTTCATCAGCTTTCATGAGGCATCCAAGCTGGAGACAAGCACTTGGAATCATTATATAGCAATATCTTGTCTTCTAGCTGATGGTCTCATATGCTTATCTCAGTCATATAGAAGCATCAAAATTAAATTGACACTGATAAAAGAAAAAACTCCTTGTGGCAACTTAAAATCCAGTTATCGCCTCTTCCTGATTGTTTGATTCATTCATTCATTCATTCACCATCAGCTGCTTCTCTGGGGTCGGGTTGCAGTGGCAGCAAGCTAAATAGGGCACTCCAGGCATCCCTCTCCCTAGCAACACCCTCCAGCTCCTCCTGGGGATCCCAAGGCATTCCCAGGCCAGATTGGACATGTAGTCCCTCCAGCGAGTTCTGGGTCTACCTCGGGGTCTCCTCCCAGTTGGCCGTGCCTGTTAAACCTCCAAAGGAAGGCACCCAGGAGGCATCCTAATCAGATGCCCGAACCACCTCAACTGGCTCCTTTCGACGCAAAGGAACAGCGGCTCCACTCCGAGCTCCTGCCGGATGCCTGAGCTCCTCACCCTATCTCTAAGGCTGAGCCCAGATACCCTACGAAGAAAACTCATCCGCGATCTCACCCTTTCGGTCACTACTCAAAGCTCATGACCATAGGTGAGGGTTAGAACGAAGATTGACTGGTAAGTTGAGAGCTTTGCCTTCTGGCTCGGCTCCCTCATTACCACAACGGTCTGGTACAACTGCTGATGCTGCACCAATCCGCCTGTCAATCTCTTACTCCATCCTATCCTCACTCGTGAACAAGACCCCGAGATACTTGAACTGCTTCACTTGAGGCAACAACTCATCTCCAACCCAGAGGGAGCAATCCACCATTTTCAGGTAGAGAACCATGGCCTCAGTCTTGGAGGTGCTGACTCTCATCCCAGCCATTTCACACTCAGCTGCAAACCACCCCAGTGCGCGCGCTGGACGTTTAGTTCTGATGAACCCAACAAAACCACATCAACTGCAAAGAGCAGAGATGCAATTCTGAGGTTCCCAAAACGGACACACTACTCACCTTGGCTGCGCCTTGAGATCCTGTCCATGAATGTCACAAACAGAATCAGAGACAAGGGACAACCTTGGCGGAGTCCGACACCCACCGAAAACGTGTTTGACTTTGTGCTGAGAATGCGGACACAGCTCTCACTTTGGTTATACAAGGACCAGATGGCTTGTAGCAACTGCCCCAGTACCTCATACTCCCACAGTACCCCCCACAGAGTGCCCCAGAGTATACGGTCGTACGCCTTCTCCAAGTCCACAAAACACATGTAGACTGGCTGGTCAAACTCCCATGTCCACCTCAGCACTTCCGCAAGGGTAAAGAGTTGGTCCATTGTTCCACGGCCAGGACGGAATCCGCATTGTTCCTCCTGGATCTGAGGTTCGACAATCGGTCGGAGCCTCCTTTCCAGCACCCCTAGACTAGACTTTCCCAGGGAGGCTGAGCAATGTGATACCCCTATAATTGGAGCATACCCTCCGGTACCCCCTTTTAAATGTGGGAACCACCACCCCAGTCTGCCACTCCACAGGTACTGTCCCCAACCTCCACGCGACACTGAAGACACATGTCAGCCAAGACAGCCCAACAATGTCCAGAGCCTTCAGCATCTCAGGGCGAATCTCATCCACACCTGGCGCCTTGCCACCGAGGACCTTTTTAACTACCTCAGAGACCTCTGCCAGGGATATGGGTGGGGCTTCCCCCAAGTCTTCAGACTCTCCCTCCTCCACTGAGGGCGTGTTAGCCAGGTTCAGGAGCTCCTCAAAGTGTTCTTTCCACCGCTCAACAACATCCCCAGTCCGGGTGAACAGTTCCCCTCCCCGGGTGAACACAGCCTGGTTCAAGCTCTGCTTCCCCTTCCTGAGTCGCCAGATGGTTTGCCAGAACTTCCTTGAGGCCAACCAAAAGTCCTTCTCCATAGCCTCACCGAACTCCTCCCACGCCCGAGTTTTTGCTTCCGCGACCGCTGAAGCGGCAGCCCTTCTGGCCTCCCAGTATCTCTCTGCTGCTTCAGGAGACCCCTGGGCCAACCAAGTCCGAAAGGCCTCCTTCTTCAGCCTGACGGCTTCCCTCACCACCGGTGTCCACGAGTGGGTTCTTAGGTTACCGCCTCGACAGGCACCGATGACCTTATGACCACAGCTCCTGCCTGCCGCATCTGCAATAGAGGCTTTGAACATGGCCCACTCAGACTCCATGTCCCCAGCCTCCCTCGGGATACATGAGAACTTCTTCCGGGGTGGGAGTTGAAGACCTCACAGACAGGGGCCTCCACCAGACATTCCCACTTCACCCTCACTACACGTTTGGGTTTGCCAGGTCTGTCCAGCTGCCTTCCCCGCCATCTCATCCAACTCACCACCAGGTGGTGATCAGTTGACAGCTCTGCTCCTCTCTTCACCCGAGTGTCCAAAACATACGGCCGCAAATCTGATGATACGATCACAAAGTTTGTCATCGATATTTGGCCTAACGTGTTCTGGTACCAAATACACTTATGAACTACCTTTTGTTCGAACATGATGTTTGTTATGGCCAATCCATGACTCGCACAGAAGTCCAATAACAAGGCACCGCTCGCGTTCAGATCGGGGAGGCTGTTACTCCCAGTCACTCCCCTCCAGGTTTCTCCAGCATTGCCCACGTGAGCATTGAAGTCCCCCAGCAGAACTATAGAGTCCCGAGGCAGAGCCCTATCCAGGACACCACCCAGACACTCCAAGAAGGCTGGATACTGCTATTCGGTGCATGAGCACACACAACAGTCAGGGCCTTCCCCCCCAGAGACTCGCAGTCTTATAGAGGCGACCCTCTTATTCCCCGGGGTGAACTCCAACACTGCGGTGCTCAACTGGGGACTTGTGAGTATCCCCACATCCGCCCGGCGCCTGTCACCTTGGCCAACTCCAGAAAAGTAATGAGTCCAGCCCCTCCCCTGGAGTTTGGTACCAGAGCCCATGCTATGTGTGGAGGTGAGCCCAACTGTTGGTACCGCTCCACCTCCCGCACCAGCTCAGGCTACTTCCCTGCCAGAGAGGTGACATTCCCCAATGCTCATCCCCGTGTGTGGTGGGTCCACGGGGTGGTGGCTCCATGTTATTTTTTCAGGCTTGACCCGACCAGTTCCCATGAGCCAAGGCCCAGCCAACAGATGCTCACCGGTGAGCTCCTTTCCCAGGTCTGGCTCCAGGAGGGGTTTCCCTTTTCCGGGCAAGGTGCTGTGACTCTGCTAGTGTAAATTCACTGGTTTTTTTGGGAATTGTGCTTAGTCTGGCCCCTCCCCTGGGACCAATTTGCCTTCGGAGACCCTACCACAGGCTATTGCCCCTGACAACACAGCTTCCAGGATCACCGGGACACACAAACCCCTCCACCACATGAAGGTGATGATTCTCGGAGGGGCTGATTGTTTCAGAAAAGCTAAAATGATATGTGTATGTAAACATAGATATGAAAGTGTCTGCCACTAGAGTGTGATGTTGCTATTCACGTCATAGTTCCCATTGAATTTGAGCTATTGAATAGTTCAGGTGTGTGTGTGTGTGTGTGTGTGTGCGTGTGTGCGTGTGTGCGTGTGTGCGTGCATGTGATGGTGGTTATTCCAGGCAAAGATAACCAGAGTCAGACCAACAGCCAAGAGGACAGCTCCCAAGTCAACGGGCTTCAGACAGAGGAACTCACACAGCTCCGAGAGGAGGTGGAGGAGCTCCGCAAGCAACAGGCACTTCTCCAGACACAGCTCAGAGACAAAGACACACTCATTAACACCCTGGTCAGTACACAAATTTGTATGTTTTTTTAGTATGATAACAGCTTTACTGTTATGATGTCATTTTTAAAAATGAGAGTTTAAATATGAGATAATACAGTAGATCCCTGTGATGAACTGGCAGCCTGTTCAGGATGTCTCTCCGCCTGCTGCCCAATGACTGCTGGGATAGGCTCCAGCATCCCCGCAACCCTGAGAGCGGGATAAGCGGTTTGGATAATGGATGGATGGATAATACAGTAGATTTTCACTTGTGCTGAGCAAATCTTTCTCTCTTTGTTGTTTTAACCTGTAGAAGTCAGAGGCAGCACAGACAGTAGAAGGCACAGCAGCTGCTTCAGATGAGGCAGAACTGCTGAAGGTAGGACCGAACATTAGAGTTGCATGGTGCTGGATTTTTGCTTCTCCTTTTCACATGATGCATGTGTGTGTTGTATGTATTTGGTAGCTAACCCTAACCCTTTACTGACTTTGTGGTTTCTGCCAGGAACTGGAGATGCTGAGGAGTCAGGTCCAGTCCCAGTCGACAGAAATCAACCAGCTACAGAAAGAGAGGCAAGAATTGCTCAAAAGACCTGAGGCAGGGGTAAGTGCAATCCAAATACCATAATAATGTGTCAGAATTAATCTTCAACACTAAATAGATGCATAGTTATATTTAAATTTAAAAAAAATACTGTTTCTTATGATTCTTTTCACCCTCTTCTCCAAGTCTTCAGAAACTGTCTCAAGCAGTGAGAGCTCAACAGACACAGCCAAGCAGGCAGAACTAGAAAACAGGCTTGCCGAACAGACATCTGAGGTTGAGAGACTCAAGGTGTGAACATTTAATAAAACTTTTTTTTCCAAACTCCTCTGTATGACCCAGCTCCAACTTATCTCGATAAGTTGAAAGTGAGAACTTGTTCTGATACCCTTCTGATGTTCATACAACAGTAGTGAGTTCTTTGATGTCAGTGAATTATTCATCTAGCATCAGGCCTTCCTTGCTTTCTTTGCCTTAAAGAGTTAGTTTGTAATTTCTCAAGTCAATTCCTATTTGATGCTCACCGCTCGTGTAGTACATTGGTAGGTTTTGTTTTCACTGTTGTCCATCCATTCCTTCATACTGGACATGCAGCTCCAGCTTGCTATCTACAATTCAATGCAATAAATGGAGGACAAATCCACAATTCATGTTCACTGCAAAAGAGCACTCAGTGGTTCTGCCAAAGTTAACAGGATGCTACATCAGTCTATCAAAGCAAATTTGAGAGTTGTTTTAATTGCTAAATTCCCTCTTACTACTTGCTTTGCTGTGCTATGGTCCAGTGATTCCTGCTGGTAATTGCTTCTTGGCTATGTTGCAGGAAGTAGCATGGAAGGAAATGACTGTAATCAACCATAAAAAAACTACTGTATATTTTAAAAATGATAATTCGACCCTGCTATGTTGGACTGCTGTACCATGAACTGTGGATGTTTTTTGTTTTTTTTTTGCAATGAACAAGGATTGGGGATTTGTCCTCCATTTTGCATTGAATTGTAGATGGCAAGCTGGAGCTGCACGTCCAGTATGAAGAAAAGGATGGATGACTGTGAAAATGAAACCTACCTATGTGCTACATGAGCACTGAGCATAAAATAGGGACTTGAAAATTTCAAGATAATTTCTGTAAGTTTTTTTAAGAGTGGTAGTGAAAGATGATCTCTGTTAATAAGATCAAATACAGCCTTCCTAACTGCTTTTTTCATCATGCCTGCCATCTGCTACATCCTTTTTCCGCTTCCTTGGCCTAGGAGGAGGTGAGGAACATGTCAGAGGGCCGGGTAGGGCTAGAACAGCAACTGGCGGCAGCTACCAGCACAGTAGCCGTCTTACAGACTGAGAAAGACAAGCTGCAGACAGAGGTGCAGGAGTCTAAGAAGGAGCAAGATGACCTGTTGATGCTGCTGGCTGACCAGGACCAGAAAATCCACAGCCTGAAGAAAAAGCTGAAAGACCTTGGAGAGATGGTAACAAACCTTTCATTTTTTGACTTTGCAGTCATACAAGAAAAGTGTTTTGGTCTAAAATATCTGAATAAAATTCCACTCTATTGTTGGAGCCTTACCTTGCATTTTGCCAGTATTGGTCCTTACTACTAAATCTCTAAAGACAGGCAGGTTTGTGAGATAACAAAGTTGACCTGATTGGAACCGAATGATGATGATGTTGATGGAACATCATAAAAAAGTGATTTCATTCATTGCACCTGTCACACATAAAAATTCAATTCTTGTAAGTTGAGACATGTTTTCTTTCATTCAGTGTATCTACTTAGCAGAAGTCTGAAATTCAGATGAAGAGCTACTCTTGTGGTCATAACTAGTATATATTTTAGTTTTCTACCTATTTAACTGTGATGATGGTGGAAGCGTGGGGATAAGTACCTTACTAGAGTGAGAGGAATCCAGAGGCTGGCTTTGGGACATAATGGCTTACTTAGCTGTGCTGTGTGCTCGCCTTAGTTGAACTGTGGCTCTTATTTTAAAGGTCGATGATGAAGATGACCTCGATACCAGAGACCAAACAGATGACGATGATGAGGAAGAGGACGACGAAGACAATTAATAGAGATGTTAAAGAGACAGGATGATATGGAAATATAGCTGACAAAAGGCAAAAAGACATTGCTGGATCGATGAATTTCTAACACACTAAGTGGAGAAACAGAAGGATAGGACTAATGCCGAACAGTTTCTCTTGCCAGCTGCCATGCTGTCTTCATTCTTTTTCACCCCTCTGTTCCCGTTTCTACATTTTATTTGAGGATGAGATTGATTCATTGGATTCAGTATTTAATAACAATAGAACCACATCCATCTCTGCCACTTTTAGTACCAGCACAGGAGATACTCTTGAAGTTAACCAGACGTTTGTTAACTGTAGTTGTGTCACATAATTATAACCCTTTCAATCTCAAAAGGCATCTCCATTTAAAGAGAGTGAATTGCAGTGTTGCAAATAAAACTGCAAACTGATTTGATATTCTACCTTTGCTACCATACCTGAACTGGAGGACCCATTGAACCAGACATCCCTAATGGCTGTGCTGCCCTGCCCTACACATGGCACACCTTGTTGCTCTCATGCACACCTACAGTAAAGGGATCACCTTCGTCACTGTGCTGTTACTTTCACAACTCCGTGTCCTCCGAATTCGCAAATACATTGTTTTGCTTAATACCTATTAAGTTCAAATTTCATGTTGCATTACAGAATCTTGACACACAGTCGCCCCATTTCACTCTCATGTTGCAACGTACTGCTCTGCAAAATGCTGCAATAGTAACAGAGGAGATGTAAAAACAAAAAATATTTTTGCAACTTTTTGTCCCATACTACCGTTCAGCTTCCGTATGATTTTGTGTAACTTATCAATTTATGGGCAACACAGAAATGAATAAAGAATCTATGAATCTGTAGTCATTGTTGAATATCTGAGCATTCACTGTTTATGTAAATGAGCTTTATTAAATCTCAATTTTGATAGGTTTATATATATATAAAACTTTGTTAAAAGAAACACTTAACAGTAGGAAAAGTGCTCAACAAATAAGGAGGGAAAAAATATAAGTTAAAATGTCCTAGCCATCATAGCTACAGTTTGAGGGAAACCTAGCCATTTTAAACAAAAAAAATGGAAAAAGCCTGTGGACAACATGCAATCAAAAGGTGCTGACAAATAGCAAAAGCAAAATCAAAATCGGAATACTTTTTTTCCATCCCTGAGGGGAAATTGGGTAAATAGAAAAAAATGCCAAATTCTGTGACAAAAATGCAGCATTTAAGACTCAGGACGAGAATACTTACTGACAAAAGTCATCTCATTTATTGAGCTACACATTTCACTTTCACAGCTTCTTTTTTTCAGAATCAGAATACTTAAGTCATCCTCGAGGGGAAATTGGATTTTAGTACATATTCTTGTCCAAAGTCTTCAGTGTGAACCAGCCATTTTAAATTGAAGGTTGGAAAAAACAATTTTACTTTTTTTTTTTGATTGACGCTACATTATAAGCAAGTACAAGTTTGATTATAAGCAAATTATAAGTTGGTTGCATGTTGGCACAGTGGTTAGTGCTGTCGACTCACAGCAAGAAGGTCCTGGGTTTGAACCCCGGGGTTGTCCAACCTTGGGGGTCATCCCAGGTCATCCTCTGTGTGGAGTTTGCATGTTCTCCCCGTGTCTGCGGTGGGTTTCCTCTGGGTGCTCCGGTTTCCCCCACCATAAAAAAAAGACATGCATGTTAGGGTTAATACTCCTTGTCTGTGCCCCTGACTGAGGCATGGCAAGATGAACTGGAGTTGGTCCCCGTGTGCTGCACGCCGGCTGCCCACTGCTCCTAGCTACACAGCTAGGATGGGTTAAATGCAGAGTGTAATTTCCCCACAGGGATCAACAAAATATATGAAAATTAAAAAAAATATATAAAATCAAAAAAGTACAACATTACCAATCTCTCTATTTTTAATTCCCTTGATTCTTCTAATAAAAAAAAATAAAAAAAATGCAACTTGAGTTCTAGTCGGGAAATTTTACGTGATCAACAATTCTTTTTACTGCCTTTCCCCAATTCGTAAAGGGATTCGGATCATCTCTGGCCTAATGTGATACTGAATTAGATTAAGCAGTGATGGACAATGAGTCATTGATGAATTTGATTGCAGTTCTATTAGTTGTTTGGTTGTAGACCCTCTCAGAAAGCTTGTTTTGAATTACATATTTGGAGTGCCCATAATAAACCCCACAAGTAGGTTAAAGATGCCTCCACCCAAGTGAGCACTAATGTGAGGGAACCTTAGAGCCAGCCAACCTGTACCAGCATCGGTCCACACCTGGTTTGGGTAAACCAGAGTCTGTAGTGCTGAAGGCAGTATGAGTATTCCTCATGCGGCAAACATCCTCCAATCCACCTTTCCAAAGAGCCCTGCCTGGCGCCAAGGCACACTCCTTCACTTTCCACTCGGATAGCCAGCAGAGAGCTGGAAGCAAACCTACACATATACCAACTCCCTGGCTCGTACACAATACAAAAACCTGTCTTGGACATGATGTTTGTTTGGGTATAGACCAACGAGTGAAGTCACCATCCAAACATTTCAAGTCTGATGGGATCTACATAAACCACGTTTAACGAGAAATTTTACAAGTGTAAGAACCAGCCACGATTACGTATGTACATGTGGATGTTAAGAAGTAAAGGAATAAGGTGGGGGTGAGTAAGTGTAAAAATACTTTTATTGAGTTCCGCGCTCCACAGTACAGGTAGCCTTCTGTGCGTGGTGGATTTAAAATGTCAAACGATACAGCAGGGGTCGATGCAAAGAGACTGATGCCATAGTTGTCAAAAACCCAAAGTACAGAACAATCCTAATGTACTGTCTGTTGGAGTGTATCTGAGCCACTCCCTTACCTATTCCTAACACTTTACAGGAAGGGTACACTAATTAACATGAGCTAATGCAGTGATAAGCATTAACCAAACCTAACCCTAATAAGCTGTTACAAATATGACTCCCACCAGTAAAACACTGCACACAACAGATGACGGTAATGTGGCAAATGACTTGAACAACTTCTACATTAGCTTTGATTCATGTGATTTCTCTTTAGAACGTGACGGTGTCATTAACACCATAACTGATGAGTGTGTTCCAAAGAAGTCACAAGACTATTTAAAAGGAGTTGTTCCTTATCCGATGAGAGGGTCTAAGGACAGGATGATGTGTTGCTGTTAAGCCCACTGAGGCAAATTTGTAATTTGTGATATTGGGCTATACAAATAAAATTGATTTGATTTGATTTGATTTAAAAGAACAAACACCAATCAGGCAACCGGCCCTGACGGTGTCCCAGCTTTCCATATGAAGATGTGCAGAGGAACTGACACCAGCCTGGGTCTCTGTCTGTCTAACGTCTGTTGATTCACAAATAGATCCATCTCTCTGGGAAAAGGCAATTATTATTCCTCTCCCAGAAAAAGCCTGTTCCACCAGCAAAATAGTGACTATAGACCAGTAGCCCTGACCTCTGTTGTAATAAAGTGTCTGGAAAAAGATGATGGTGTGGAAGCTGAAGTCAAACATAAGCGGACAGCTAGATTCTTCTCAGTTTGCCTGTAAAGACAGTCATGGCACTGATGATGCAATACTAACCACAGTACACTTTATTTTGCAGCACCTTGAAAACCCCAAGGCTTACGTCAGACTGCTGTTTGCAGACTTCAACTCTGCTGTTGACACCCTGCAGCCACACATCCTTCTCAGTAAGCTCAGACAGATGTCTGTTAACCCATATACCATCAGGTGGTATCACTCCTCTTTTGACCAACAGGACCCAGCAGGTCTGAGTGAACCAGACGTTATCTGAGTTTAAAGTCATTACCACAAGCGTTCCTCAAGGATGTGTGATTTCTCCTGTTCTGTTTACATTATATACAAATGATTGTACAAGCAGTCATCCCAGCACATTTGTTGTCAAGTTTTCTGATGACACTGCCATCTTGGGACTTATGGGTACAGACACTGGCATTTCTAGCTTTATTTTAGAGGTTGAAAAGTTTGTATTCTGCCGAAATACAGTACAGAGTGCCACAGGAGGTCATTCCTGCCTGTGGCCATCAAAATTTACAACTCCTCCCTCAGAGTCAGACACTCTCAGTCAAGTCATTAGACTGGCCCTTCGACTTCTTTTACCCTGTCGGGTGTTTGTTTGTGCTGTTTGTTTCATGCTGCAGTAATACAGTATAGATAGGGTGTTATATGCTGAAGCATGGTACACATATGTTTATATATTTTATCTTCTATTTCTATTTATTTCTATTTTCTTTTTATCTTGTTGGTTTTTAGTTTTTCTTTACTAGAGCGTGAGTGTCTGTAATAGGACCCTATTTCCCCTTGGGGATGAATAAAGTATTTCTGATTCTGATCCTGATAATGGTGCGATGACCATCATCTCATTGTAAACACTAAGAAAACAAAAGAAATGATTTTTGATCCAGGACATCTGCGGGATCCTTCTCCACTACTGATCCATAACGCTTGTATTATCCCGGTTCATTCTTCCAAGTACTTGGTTGTACATATTGACTGTAATCTGTCTTGGGACATCCATGTGAATTCTGTATGTACCAGGATCCAACAGACACTCCACTTTTTGGTGTTTGTGGTTGGACTGAGGGTAATGATGTTATTTTATCCTGCTGTGATAGAGAGTATATTACGTTACAGAGTCTCACCTTGGTTTGGTAACATATCAGTTAAGTTAAACTCACAAATAAACAGACTGGTCCACACAGCAATGAAAGTGATGGGGGGTGAGGGAGCATCCCTCCCTCCAAATGCTCTCTGAGAAGACAAACGGGCCAGGAAAATGATCGCTGACCCCTCTCATGTCCTGTATTCAGAATACAATCTGCTCTCATCAGGTAGACACTATAGGGTTCCAATTAAATACAGGATATGATACCTAAACAGGTATAAAAATTCTTTCATGCCTCTATCAGTGAATCTCCTAAACTCGGGACATAAGGACGGTGTGAAATGAGGGGCTGTGCTGCATGTATTTCAATGCACTTTGTCTGCTATGCACTTTATGTCTATTACTGCACTATAATTTATGTAGTTTTATGTGGCAGCCTTTATGTCCAAGACAAATTTCCTCAGGACAAAGTAATCTTGAATGCTGAATCTTGAAGACAGTGCTTATTTTTTGTACATCTGTGGATTATGTTGAAATATTTCCTTCAGGATTCATCGTGTTGCCATTCAGATAAGCATGAAGGAAACTGTTTCAACAACTTGTGTAGTGAATTGTTTGGGAGGTTGTGTTGGTACAGAAGACAGTCACATAGACGTTAAAACCAGCGACCCCTGGCTTTGTAGTTTCTATATTTCAACACTAGAGGGCAACAAACCCTGATAAACCTGCCGGCGCCCTGAGCCTCTTCACAACACGGCACAGGTTTTTATAAAGGAGGACGAATAAAATAATAGGTTATTAACTACGACTACAGAAGGATACTGTGGTTAAAGATATAGCTACACTTATAAATGGACATATAGGGTACAGTTGAATCTGATGTAAGTCTGTTTGAGAAAAATATATTATGTATTTGCCGGATACAGAAACTAATCCTCCTGCTTCTGCTGTACTGGCGCTGTGCTACTACCTCAAATAATGCATTACAACAACTATGTCATTATCACTATAGGTGGCGTGATGAGTACGACTGGATATCATTCACAAAATATTTCATCAGAGGAGGAGACTGTGGCCTAAATGCAAAGCTAGCAACTCAACACAGTATTTATTACGACCCCCCGGCCTACAGTAAATAACCCTGTTAACCTGAGTGGGATCACTGCCCGGGTTTGCATGTCGCCTGCCAATAAACTATGGAGGAGGCGACCGAAAGCATCAATGTCAGTCAAAAGATGGGTAAACTTGTGACCTTGTCATCTCCTCCGAGTCTCCCTTGAGGCTTGAGGTCACCGTCCAGCACTCCGTATCATAATCTTTGTTGAGGACATACTTCGCCCCACCCATCCCCTCTCATCCTACTCCCACCCTCCCTTCCAACGATCGGCGCATCTTCTTCATCCTCCTCCTCCCACCCAGCTCCTCTCATTCCCGACTGCGGTGCCGTGCACGGACACACTTCATATACATACGCACACAGCCGGTCAATGACTTCACATACAGTTTTGTCTGTCTTTGTGTCTGCCGGATTTGAAAATGGCCCTATGACCGGTGTGTTGACAAAACAACAACAGCAAAACAAAACAAAACAAAAAAACGACTTGCCATTAATATAGACCAAGAATTGGGGAAGCTGCTCGGTCGCCGCACGAGTCGAACACCGCTGCCGTTCGCCAAAGGTCCTCTTCAGGGATACTATTGCCACCTGCTGACACATCTTGCATGACTGTCCAAGTAGAAGAAGAAGACGACGAAGAAGAAGAATAAGAAAAGAGAAAGAAGAAGACGGGGAAGAAGAAGAAGAAGAAGAAGAAGGTAAGTTGACCGTCCTCCAACCGTCGTGTCCGACGTGCAGACCGATCTGCGGTCACGGTTGCGGTTGTAGGGGTCGTGTTATTTCGTGTCGGGACAGCTCCGTGTGGTGGGCTCGTCGGCACACTTGCAGCGTGCGTCCACCGCCGCTACCATGCGGCTGTGTCTTTATGCCATGGATTTTCATGGAAACGTGAAATCCGACTTTAGTTTATCACCACGAAAGAAATAATAATAATAATAATGATAATAATAATAAAAAGTCAACAACGACCCCTTACTCGGTGTTTTACGTGACACACCGCCTTAAAATTTGAGGGAGACCAAATTCTGTCTCGGTCGGTCGGCGTGCGCGTGCGTGCGTGCGTGTGTGTATGTGGGGGGGGGGTTATCGCGTTGTTTCTGTCTGTCGGGCCGCAGTTTCTCCACATCATATGTTATCTGTTCGCATCTAAGGACCCGAGCAAACCTGCGAAAACAAGCACACCCAGGGCGACAAGTAGTAGTGGTGGGGGTTTGTTCAGGCTCTGTCTCACGCACGCACACACACACACACATCCCAGTATAATGTCCTGGTGCATGCTCAATAATCCAGGTGAGGAAATCCCAGAAAGTTGTATCAGTTCATCTGGACAAGGTTTGCGTCCAGATGAACTGATTCAACTCTCTGGGAATCCAGTCTCATGTCCATCCTATGTTGAATTTGTGGGAAGACTCGTGGACTTTTACCAATACTTCTCTGGTTGTATTAAAGTGTTATTGGGACTCATTTGTTTAACACAACTGGCTGGTAAAACTGCTGGTGTCAAGACACGGCCGTCACCTGCTGCCCTGGTTTACAGTCATTTGCCCACAGTGTTGGGAAGGTTACTTGAAATGTAATAGGTTACAGATTACTAGTTACCCTGTAAAATAATGTAATGTAACCAAGGGTTTAACTTTAGTTTAAGAAGTGGCGGGGACACAATAAAGATAGGGGTCTGCCCCCCCGCCCCGCCCCTCAGAAAAAAAATTGCAACTTGAATTTCATATCCTGCATTTCTACATACATTTAGGGTCTACAGTAACCACTAAAAAAATCTGGGAAACAATTAAGTTGGTCATCATGCTGAATTCTGCCAGAATAGTGCTAAATAAAGCTGTCTTACTTTCTGTATTGTTTAACCCATAAGTTTACTGAACTTCACATGTTGAGTTATTCAATTATGGATATATATATATATATATATATATATATATACACACACACACACACACACAATGGCAGGGAAAGTGCTCAACAAATAAGGAGCAAAATAATCCAGTGAGTCAAGTAAACTCTTTATTAGACAGTACCAGGCTTGTAATAAAGAAATTACTTGACTCACTGGATTTTATATATATATATATAAAACATTTCATCACTCATCTAAGTGACCTCTGCAGTCTAAACCGACTGCAGGTATCCCCACCCTTATAAACAATACAGTGGCATTACGACCGAAACCAATGATCAGTATCCTATGTACATTACCATGACCATTAACTAGAATTACAATGGCCATGTGAACTATTCGCATTGTAAGATGGCAACAGATGTATTCTTAGGCCCCCTCCTCGGTTCAGGGACGGTCGGTCCCTCTTCACATAGATGGCCTCTTTGACTCCCCGTTCAAACCAGCATTCCACCCTATCAAGGATGTGCATATTCTCATACTTGAAAGGGTGGCCACTGGCCTTTAGATGGGTGTAGACTGTGAGGTCCTGGCCTGACGTGTTAGCTGTCCTGTGTCGTGCCATCCTCTTGGCCAGTCTGTTTGGTTTCCTCGATATACAAGTCATGGCAATCCTCCTGGTACTTAACAGTGTATACTATATTGCTCTATTTGTGCCGGGGGACCTGATCTTTGGGGTGGACCAATTTCTGGTGCATGTGTTTTGGGGTTTGAAAACAACTGAGACGTAGTGTTTGGAAAATACGTGTCTCAACTTTTCCGAAACCCTCGCCACATAAGCAATCACACTGGTTTTCACTTAGGCAGCTGTTGTCCTTCTCTTTTCGATTGGCTGGTGTACTGTTTGGGCATCTTCCTGGCTTTGACAAATGCCCAGTTAGGATAAACCACACTTAACCAAGGCCTGTTTAATGTGGGGGTTCTCCCCTTCTCTGGCCGCTGTGTCGGTGAGGACGTTGTCAGCTCAGTGGTTCAGTGTCCTGATGACTCCTAGTTTGTGCTCCAGTGGATGATGAGAGTCAAACCTTAAGTACTGATCAGTATGTGATGGTTTACAGTAAACATCAACAATCAAATGTCCCCCATCACCAATGGCGATTTCACAGTCTAGGAAGGCTAATCTGTCATTTTTCACATCCTCCCTGGTGAACTTGATGTGGTTGTCCATTGTGTTAATTTGGTCGGTAAAATGTGGTACATCCTGAGATTTGATTCCAACCCTGGTGTCATCCACAAATCTGAACCAATGGCTTGGTGGTGTCTCTGGATAGGTCATCCGAGCCTTGTGATTGCAACCATTCCCAAATCTGTGAATAATTCACATGGCTATTGAAACACTAGTTAGTGGTTGCGGCAATTTGCGTATGAAACCAATCGTTGTTTTCAGTCGTTATGTCACTATATTGTTTATAAGGGGCGGGGATACCTGCAGTCAGTTTAGACTGAAGAGGTCACTTAAATGAGTGATGAAACGTTTCTGTCAATAAACGTTGTATCCAGATGAACTGATTCAACTTTCTGTGATGTCCACCTCCACATTGCTTTGAACTAAGGTCAAAGAAAGAAAATACACATCAGCTCTTACTTGGTCTCAGTTTCAATACTGGGGGTCATGGGGAATTTTTTTGTGTGATTCAAAGGCCCCAAGGCTCATTGGAGTAAGAATTGTGTAAATTTCTTTTTTAATTTTCCCCTGGCCAACATCGTGTAAAATATACGTGTCTTAGATGACCAGAAATGCATTCGCTCATGATGACGTAAAGGCACTGTGAATTAAAGTGTCAGCCAAATGACAAATGTTAATGTCATGTTACAAACGCCTCCTTTTATATTCCCCCTCTGTCCGTTTGATATCTACACTGACTTCCATGTGAGGCCATAAAAACTCGCCCCATATCAGTGACGTTTTATGATACAGTGTGTGTAAGTGCATACCCGAGATTGTCCCAGTGTCTATGACTTACACGGCACGACCTCGCTGTCCAGAGTCTCACAATCTAAGGACAGCACACCCTTTTTAGTGAACTCGGTTTGATGCAGTTGCAAAGGAGCCTAGTTGTGCCATAATGTGTGTCGATAGCTGTAACATGGATGATGAGGCTCGTGTAACAGCACACAGGTCAATGAACCGTGAGCAACTCACTAGAAATGGTTGATTCTAAAATTAGATAAGCTTCTGTGAAGTTACTCTGCACCCAGCACTGGTATCAAAGTCCTCGCTGCAGTAAAAAGTGGTTTTTGATTGAAGGTGTGCCTTTAAAACAAATACGCCTTTGATCCTGCAGGGCTGATTGGCAGACAGTCTCATTACTAGAACCTCTCATTGATTGTATTGCACAGCAAAAGGTGGTCAGTTACCATTCTGGGGTTCACTGTGTTTTTTGGGGGGGTTTTTTACGTTGTACCCTGCTTACCTCAGGGATTGTTGACATTGCATACACAGTTTGTGATTCCCCACACGTCGTTGATGTTTTGGATAAGAAAGGGCACTAATGGCATCGCTGTGCATTTAGATTCACGCAGTCCACTTTGTTATCCAAAAGCATTTGTTAAAACCAATTGTACGATTTGACCTTTCTTGATCCTTTTTTTACCCCCTTTTGTTCTCCCCAATTGTATCCGGCCAATTACCCCTCTCTTCCGAGCCGTCCCGGTCGCCGCTCCGCCCGCTCTGCTGATCCGGGGAGGGCTGCAGACTACCACATGCCTCCTCCGATACACGTGGAGTCACCAGCTGCTTCTTTTCACCTGACAGAGAGGCGTTTTGCCAGGGGGACATAGCCCATGAGAGGATGACGCTATTCCCCCTAGTTCCCTCTCCCCCCCAAACAGGCGCCCTGACCGACCAGAGGAGACGCTAGTGCAGCGACCAGGACTTATACCCACATCTGGCTTCCCACCCGCAGACACGGCCAATTGTATCTGTAGGGACGCCCGACCAAGCCGGAGGTATCACGGGGATTCGAACCGACGATCACTGCGTTGGTAGGCAACGGAAGAGACTACCAGGATGCCCCTCATGATCCTTTAAAGTACATATTCCAGTTTGTTTCTTAGCAGTTTTCACACAACAGTGTGACGTTGGGAGTTTTCAGATGAATTTTTGCTATGTTTTACTCTGAGGACAAGAAACCGAGTCAAAGGTTATGTGTCATGATGTTATACAGACAGACTTTTAAACCATTCATTATGTTTTGCAGTAACCTACTGCAAAAAAAGGAAAACTTTCAGTGCCAAGTAGGATTCGTTTAAAGTGATTGATGACTTTGTGTGTGTGTGTGTGTGTGTGTGTGTGTGTGTGTGAGAGAGAGAGAGAGAGAGAGAGAGAGAGAGAGAGAGAGAGAGAGAGAGAGAGAGAGAGAGAGAGAGAGAGAGAGAGAGAGAGAGAGAGAGAGAGAGAGAGAGAGAGAGAGAGAGAGAGAACAGCCAAGCACCTAATGGGTGTTAGGTTCATAAACACACACACGCACACACACAAAATAGCCTCAGGGTTAATGCTATCGTCTTATACGTCCCTATGCTGCATCTTTGGTATCAGAGTGAAACCTGATTGACTGCCTTTCGGTGATGAGAGAAATTGACTTTGGCACTTAAGTGATGCTGCCTGTCCATCTAACCTCCAGAACAGCGCCAACTCACCTCCTCCTTTCACACCATTATAAGCGTGCCCTGCTACTTTGAACAATTTTCAAACTGTACTTTTCTTGTTAGAAACCTCATTGGTCTCTTGATATTAGCACATGCACTGTAGATTAGATTTTCTAGAAATTGGTTAAAAAGATCTTTAAAATGGAGTTGGTGTGATAAAAATATAGCCTTTAGTTAAGACTGATATCCTATCCCTGCATATGAAAACGAAAGTCAAGTCAAGTAGTTCTGGTTGATACCGTCTAGCCTGTTGTTCGCCCTAAGGCGTTATGTCTGGTACATTTCAAAACCAGGAAGTCCTTGAATGTTAATATGCTCTGTCAACACTATAATAATTAACTAATAGTTTGTTGTATTTGTTTTTTTTTTGTGTGGACTATCCATGGGTTGTAAAAAGCAACCTCATCCCCACTGACTGCCCTAATCCTCACATTTTATCTTGCCCCGTGGTTTGACAATTTAGCTTTTCTATGATGACTACTACAGTGACATTATTATTATTATTATTTTGCAATAATCAATCGCTGGTCGATCTCCCATGCTGAGTGCCAATGCATTCAATTAGTACCCAGTTTAAAAACAAACAAATTCAGCCATCTTCATGCAGAAAGGCTTTGCAGACCAATCTGCTGGTGGATGTTAAGAATGATTACTGTACTTGTCCTGACAATGGTCTGAAAATCCTAAAATGCTCTTACGCAACAATGTGGTCTGCACATGACGGAGACCACATGCCTTTGACTGACATTACCTCACAGCTTAATGTCCCCTGCCCCCATTCACCACCACCACCAAACTGTCTCCTGCGATTGTAATTACAATGACATTACAATGACATTCCTGCAAAATGTAACCACCGTGATATTTTTTTGATCTTTTTGAGATTTGTTTGTCACGTTATCTGCTCATGCAGGGGATGCGGTGCCAGTCTGCAGTCCCCCCCCCCCCATGTTAATGTTGCTGTCACTCATATCAGCCATGGAGGCTGTCATGCATGTTTGTGACATGACAGCTGTCCAACTCTCGCGGATTATCTGCTGCTGCGTCCACGCGGGGGGGACAGTGGGAAGGGATTAGTTGAAAAATAAAAAGTCTGTGGATTTCTGCCATGCGTGTCTCCTGTTTCCCATGGACAGGTTTTCCAGGCTGTCAGCCTGGAACACAACACAGGCCCAGGGCACTGAGTAAACCATGCCACTCCGTTATGACTGAGAGATGGGTGCTTGTTTAGTTAAGAGGGCTTCAAGTTAGTGAACCTGATCAGAGTCGTTCTTTCAAATTTGACTCCTGTTAAAGGATAACTCAATTTTTTTTTTACAACCTGGGTCTTATTTTAGGGATTTTTGCCATTGTGCATGTATACGATATGATGTCATTTTACTCATCGCCTTTCATCATTGTGATTTTGGATACGTAATCACAGCTAGACTCAGCTTTACAACGGCGTCTTGTGGGGCAATTGAACACGAGCATCAGACGTGTTTTAACAAGTCCAACTCAGCCCAATTATCTCAACTATGTATCTGAAAGTGAAAATGAAAGTGCATGTTAAAAGTTATTACCCGAAATGTCCAATATTATCAACAATGGTCCATCACATTGATGAGTTACTTCCTGGTTCAATGCTCAGGAATCTTTGTCTATAACCTGGGTCTCATTTCCATAGTTTTTGCCGTCGTACATATCAGTAATATCATTTTAATTATCAGCTTCGTGTTGGAAATTCTGGACACAGCAGCATTGCTAGAAAGAGCTTTACAACGGCATCTTACAGGACAACAGAACACGAGCTGGAAATTTGTCCTTTCAACAACAACAAAGGAAAACCCCTATTACCTAGTTAGTCTTAGAAACTTGGGTTCATGATGAATCACTACATGAGTTCCCATTTTTTATTACTTCTCAATTGCACTGGTACTTTGATAAGTACTATTAATTCCTGCAAGTTGAACCAGGAAGTGTATAGTAATATATAGTAATTTATAGTTATATTGGACATTTTGGGTAATTACTTTTAACTTGCACTTTTGTTGTGACTTCCAAGTATGTGGTGTAGGTAAGTGGGTTGAATTGGACTCGTTGAAACATTGTCTGATAAACAAACACAAACATCAATGTCCGATGTTTGTGTTCAGTTGCCCCGTAATACGCCATTGTAAAATCCAGCTGTGGCCACATGTCCAATATCTCCAAAATGAAGCCGGTGAATAAATTGATACCATAACAGTGGCAAAAACTGCCAAAATAAGACCCAGGTTTGGAAAAACCAGAATTGCCCTTTAAAATATCTGCCCTTAAAGGGACAGTTCACCCGGTTACTCCAGATAATCCACAGACCTTGTAGTGAGCAGTTTCATGTAGGTGTAGTTTGGTCTAAGAAAATAGTTCCTACATGAAACTGCTCACAACAAGGGCTGTAGATTATCTGGAGTAACCGGGTCATGATTTCTGGAATGAGACGCTGCTGTTGAGTCTTTGAGCAACACAAGCCGAGTCCCACCCAGTTCCATTGTATTTGAGCGAAGGCAGGCACCTCTACGGCCAATATCTCCAAAACTCGGCAACTCGCACCAAAACGATCTAGATGGATAAATAGCAGTACTGTTAAGAGGAAAAACGTGTATTTTTGATTTTGGGGTGAACTTTCCCTTTAAAGGCCTCTAGATTGTAGCATTGATTTGAATTCTCTCACATTTACTAGAATTTCAAAACCTCTGAGTTGATGTATATAAATCCTCACACGGGCGTTACTCTTCATTTGAGATGTATTAGCATACAAAATAGTATGTTTATCTTCACTGAAGAGGTGCTCTGCCAGACTGGTGCTGTTTCTGAAGTCAGTATCTTTGTGTCACACAACCATCAGGCAGTGATCGCTGCAGACTTTATTAATTATTCATGAAGAAGGAGCAGTGGGCGTTGGCCTCTGGTGTGTGCCTCCCTCATATCAACCCCAGAGACCCAAAGTGATCCAAATAGTCTGTCTCCAGAAAAAGGATGTCACAGTTAATACTGTCAGACAAAAAACAAAAAACTGCTTACGGCGTTTGTTACACTCGACACAGTGTTTGGCTCTGTTAAAGAAGGCAGTTTTATCGGTTGGTGCAGTATTACTATGCGTGTACTTGGCATTTGGCGGGAACGGCTGCCTTTGTTGTGCAGGAATGCAGCAGGTGAAGTAGCATGTGCAGGGTCAAACATTTTGGCCATAGAAACTCATGTGTCAGGGTGTCAGCTAGCACCGGTGTGAGCGGTGGCTGACTGCAGACACGTACTGTATGCGGGATATCATACGTTCAGCTAATGGAGGTGATCCGATTAGCAGTAGCATTACTCAGCAGGGTGTGCAGCATCATCATATGCTGTGTTGTTTATGGAGAGGCTGAGCCTATATAAAGGCAAGCTAATCCCCTTGTGGCTGAGAAAGTGAAACTCACCTTGACAACAGTTGCTGTGGTAAAAGGTTGGAGTGGAGTGGTAAATGCTCATGGACGTGGTTATATTTTGCTGTCCTGATAAGGATCCTCGAGATTTGCCGTGTCGGTCACTGAGAAGAGGCTTTTTTTTAATCCCCTTTACTGAATAATTAATCATCTTTGAGACATTTTGTCGTTGAATATTTATCACTGTACGATTTAGGACAAAGTCAATTCTACAGGGGCTTTGCTGTCCCATTTCCACACTTTATTATATCTCGAACCAATATTAAAACATCAGACCTTTATTTATTTATTTTTTTACACATTCTCTTTCTTCCTTTTGCTTTAACATGGTGTTGATTTTGATAGCTATAGCCCAGGTTTTAGTGTGAGTAGCAGCTGGTGGAGTGTTTCAGTGTGACAGGGGGTTTGCTACAGTGCATAGACCTTCTTCGTCTGTCTGAAGAGAAGCTTAGCTGTGTCATAATTAATACAGATAACAGAAATCCTCCCCCAGGCTTTGACCTTAATGTCGCTCTAACTTGTACGTCATGACTTGATATGATAACCAGACTTATCTTCAGCTTTGCCGCAGGTTATCAGATGCCCAGAAATATATTCAAGCCACAAGAGTCAAGTAATTTTAGGCTCTTCTCTGTCAACAAGTCACACAGATAATCCGCAGACACTCTCTACCTGAAACCCAGGTATTCAAGCCTGGCCTGTTGACTTACCCCCCCCCCCCCACACACACACACACACACTCTCTCAATGGGTCAGCCTTTCCCGGCCTCTTGGTTTCTCTCTCTGATGTGATGATTATTTGCTGAGTGCATTACACCCTATTGTAAATCTCACTTAATGAAGTGATTAGGATGCTCTTAAATTTGACAGGTTCGTCTGGTATTTTTTATTGTAACTTTGGGCTGTGTGTGTGTGTGTGTGTGTGTGTGCGCACGTGCGCACATGTGCGCGCATGAATATATATGGTGTTATCGTAACGATTGAAAGTTTATCATCGTCTCGTTGTTGTTGAACGTATCATGTATATTCATGTAGACATTCTTTTCTAGAATTGCACCCATTGTCTTTGTCCAACCCCACTTGAAACGGATAGAAAGATCAACAGCACTCGTTCATTTAAAGGCACGCACGAGACCACCAGGATTTGCAGTCACTATCAATTTCGTTTCAAATCGAGACAATGCATAGAAAAATAACATCTTATAGTAAACAATCTCAACGTTTGGAGTCCATTAAATCTTTTTGTCCTAATTTGGCCCTGTGAATGATTGGCTGTGAAAACAGTCAGGTATCGTAAGTGTAAGGCTGTGATCTCGCTGAAAGGGGAATGTGTCAAACGACCATGTCAGTACAGGCTTTTGGGTGAATCAGCCCTGTAGGTAAAGGGTAGGGCATGGGCATGCTAAGATGTGGCTTAATACCTTCAGGCTGTCAGAGGTGATATCATAATCACAATGTGTTCTTTATCCATGAGGTGTTACTGCAGAAACCATGCAACAATTGCTTGTTCACATCACCTTTCTTTCTTTCTTTTTTTTCTTCCTGTGAGCTACTGGAGTTACAGAAAGGATCACTAAAATGGAGAGTGATCACCAAACTGAAATGCATCACCCCTAAGATTCTATTTGCCCCCAAAATTCAAGTATGCAGTAACTCAATGAGTGGATCCAGACTATGTTCAAGGCCACCTCTCATCATCAGTTTCCCACTTAACTACAAAGATGGCTGTTTGACAGTGAAGTGGATGGTGACACTGAAAACCAGCTGTGTGTGTGTGTGTGTGTGTGTGTGTGTGTGTGTGTGTGTGTGTGTGTGTGTGTGTGTGTGTGTGTGTGTGTGTGTGTTTAAGTGTTCTGTGTCAGGTCGAGGCTTGTGCAAATATAAAAGCCCAACCCTGTGATTACATCAGTGCGTCGGCTCTCAGCTGTGGTTGTCATTTGATTCAGTGCATTTTTGTATTTTTGAATGAGGATCTCAACATAAACTTGTTAGTCATGTGGTTTAGCAATTGCGCTGTTGCTTTTAATATTTGCAATGTTATTGTCATCAGCAAAGTTGCATTCGGTTGATCATCACTGGAGAGGGGTTGATTCAGTTTCGAGACTCATCCCGTTCATTTACATTTGCTTGTACTTTGTCTCACTGTTAAGGCTGGAGGTGGATGGTCAGGGATGTGTCTCCAAAGCCTCCGAGTTCCCAACATTAAGATTGTGCAAGGTGTTTTGTCTACCGCCTCGCTGAGCTCTGGCATACTAAGTAGCAAAGTAGACCCAAGACAGAACATCTGTATTTGTCTGCATACTATGAAACGGTAACTACAAGCAGTGTCGGCAAAAGGTATTCCTACAGATTTGGTTTACAAAGAAAAAAAAAAGATAAAATTGTTGAAGTTCGGGGAGGAAATGACTGTCATGTTTTCAAATTGATGTTATTGTCTGGAGGTAATGCAACACACAGAGGTGTCCTCTCTGACATCCAATTCACCATCAACCGACATCTCCGGATTTTTTTTTTTTTTTCCCATACAGCCTCACCACAGAAAGGTGTTTTTATTCACTGGCTCAAATTTAACTGCAGCTTCATGCGTGGACTACACATCAACTCATTTGATGGATAAGAGCACTTTGTGTAACCCTGCTGCATGGGTGTGGTCCCCTGATTTGCACAGTCAACCATCCAAACCATCAAGGAAATTCACATGCAAACATTTCAACTCATTTGAAAACTTAAAACTTTTTTTTTACTATGTATGCCGCTTCTGCTCACTGCTTGTTTGTTTGTTTTTTATTTTACAATGCTCCACAACAAGAATGCAAAACGATTAACATTTCAGTTCTTCTATCGATGTGTACCCAAATTAATCTCATTCATTTTCCTTCACTAGAAATCACACAAACGAATCTGGTTTTAATTGAGGTTATGTGTACACTGTGGACTACAATAGCTTTCAACTCACGGATGACTTATGCAACTACTGACTGCACCTGTCCAGTAAGGCATGTACTTGAAAACGTGGACACCTTATTTGCTGATTTGGTGAATACTTAAACATTGACAGATGATCTGCCCAGTGGTGAATACACAGGCCGAGCTGCAGAACAACAGTTTAGGGCATCGAACTGAAGCGTGTGTGTGGGGGGGGGGGTGGCACTGAAACCAGGTGTCTTACTGTCAAAACAGAGTCAGCCTGCTAATCAGCAAAGACAAAGAGAAAGAGGGGAAGGCCCTCACAAGTCTGTAGTCTGGAAGGGACTCGCCTAGCCTTTTCACAGTAACACAGCAGCTAGCTGCTCTGTAATCACAAAGTCTGTGTCGATTTCTGATCTGTGATTATATAGTGCAAACCTTTGGCTTTGGATCTGTGGAAAGACTCCCAAGGTATTACGACACTTGCTGTGTCTTTTGAAGCGATTACGACACATGCCCCGGTGCACAATAATGTCCCAGAGATATGTACTTAACGCTCTGTTACTGTAAGTTTACTGTAAGTCTGCAAAGTGAGCTAATTTAACATTTGTATTAAGTGTAGCTTTGGTGCAAGCAGGACTGACAAATCAGTGCTCTTGTCAGACAGCAGACAAAGGGAATCATAAAAGGCATGGGTCCTTTACTCCTCTGTACATTCCTCTGATATCTTAGTTTGTACCTTGACACATAGTTTGGTCAAACTTGTACCATTAGCACAAAAAAACCCCTCCTCAGATGTGAAGGCTCTCTAAGAATTACCAAACCATGTTGGCATTAATTCAGTCAGA
This sequence comes from Lampris incognitus, assembly GCF_029633865.1. Classification (NCBI taxonomy): domain Eukaryota; kingdom Metazoa; phylum Chordata; class Actinopteri; order Lampriformes; family Lampridae; genus Lampris; species Lampris incognitus. Next base: position 29,834,544 of record NC_079215.1, read on the forward strand.
GGACATGGAAACATTCATTTGTCATGGTTGTTCGTGTGTGTTTAATGTACAAACCGATAAATGACGCGGCCTATGTTTTCAGACGGTAAACAGTAACCCAGATCCATACCCATTCAAATTTCCTGTTCTTTATCTGATTCACTTTTAAGTAGACACTCCATGATGAACTTTGTGTATGTGTGTATGGGTGTTTGCTTGCTCAGCCGCTATGTGTGCAAGTATGCATGTTTGTGCGATAAACATGATCGATATGGCCTTCCACCCCACCCCCTTGTTACATCATGTGAAGGCCAGCTTTCCTCTCCCCTGACTGACTCCGCTCTTATCGACCACTTACTCCAGCCTATCTGCCCCTCTCTCGGACCTTGCTGCTAATTGGTCCTTATGTAAGGCTGCTATCCAGCAGGAGCCATCCAGATGGGTTTTGTAGAAGTTGGGCATGTTGCCTGCCAATCCAAACAACCTAATTTTGCACGCATTGTGCACCGTGTACTTTTTTTTCTTCTTTTATACAGGCTTGAATTTTACACGCACATGCACACACACATACACACACCAATGTTTGATCAGAAGTGATAATGTTAACTTGGTTAACGAGGTCTGTCTGACTCGTGGGACTATTGTTATAAAAAAATGGATGAAAGCAACTGAAAAGAAAGCAAGCCCTCTGGTTTCTCTTCCTCTTCCTGGTCTGTCTATCTCCAAGATAGAGGGAGGAATCCTGATTGAGCAAATACTGTGGAGGAGGGAAGAGAGGGAGTGTAGCTCGGAGGGAGAGAGGGAGCGTGATTACCTGTCTCTCTCTCTGTCTCTCTCATAGGCACCACCCTTAAAGGGAGTGTACACACGCCAGTGCTCTCTCCCCTACTTGTTCACACACGCTCTCTCCTACATACAGTGCACATACACATTCTTCTCTGTCTACCTCTGTTTGGTTCTGGATTCCAAACAAGAAGATTTAGTCATTTAATTTGAGAGTCTGTGGTTGGGCTCTTTCTGGACCCTCTGGACGAGTATAATTTTGCTGAGGGTTGGTGGGCTGGGTTTGCACATACAGTGCACTCTCTCTCTCTCTGTGTCCATCTCTAGTTTTCTTTCTCGTGACCGTGAATGTGTGCGAGTTGGTTCCTGCATGTGTGAGACAGTCATTCCATGTGTTTGAGACAGTGAGAGAGAAGAGAGATTTGTGGCCAGCCTCTTGGGGAGCGGAAAAAAAAAAAAAGACAGGCAGACATTACCTTGCCTCGCTCAAGGACCCGCTGTTCTTTCATCTCAGTGTCTGCCTGGCACCTGACGACTTACTAGACAGGGTGAGTACTGGCACACTCTCTCTCGTTTGCAAGCTCTCTCTCTCCCAACCGCTTCATCTTGAAAGGTTTTCCCTCTGTGCCCTCTCCCTGACCTGCTCTCTGCTTTATCGAAAGTCTATTATTGCTCTTTGCTCTCGTTGTAAGGGGTTGGTGGGTGGGAATTATGTCCAAGATTGTGTGCGTGCTTGTGGGCAATTGACCTTTGACCTGGGGGTTGAAAGGCAGAAGAAGTGGGTGTATATACGTGTGCACGTTACATGCTCCTTTTTTTTTGTGTTTTGTGTGCATATCGTACCGAGACGGAAGATACTTTGTGTGAGTATACTTTGGGTGTGTATTTGAAATTCAGTGTCGTTTCATCAGAAGTGCTTCAACTTTAAGGTGTGCGCACATTTACCTTCATACGCTGTCTGGGAGTTCTTCTTATTCTGTTTTGAATAGAAAAAAAAAGGCATGTCAACTTGAAACTGAGGCTGTTCCAAAACAGTGAAAATGACATCATCCGCTGTCCTAGTCAAGTGTAAAATCACTTAGGCTTTTTTTTTTTTTGGTGGCATCCAACCCACTATTGCATGCTGAAATGCTTTCCATGTGCTTTGGTTTGCAGACTGCCGAAGTCTATACATCAAGCTCAGTATCTTATTTCCCCTGTCATCTATTGGTTGAGTTTGTCTCGACTTTGAGAGGTCTGTACAGTGTTGTGTTTGCAGTTTGTGCGCCCTAAGGCTGTTTGCGGTGGAGTTCTTTTGTGTATTGTTCATCCATGTGCATTGTGACTGTTTCGCACATTACGTATGCATGCTCCTCAACAGTCGATAGATTTTTACCGGAAGACTTGTGTATCTCCTTCAACAGGAGGAAATTCTGTGGATTTGTGTCATTCATATTACCACTCGCCGCCTGCTAGATTCCTACACTAGTTAGTTAGTGTGGGTTTCTAAATTCATACACCCTGTAAAAGCTACCAATAGGCTTTCTGAAGATCCTGAAGTCTCTTTAAAACATGATATGGTGTAATGTAACGCAAAGAGCAAAGAAGTCTGGCCACGTTTTGCTTTCAGACATAGCTGCTTACATTAACACACACACACACACACACACACACACACACACACACACACACACACACACACACACACACACACACACACACACACACAAGCACTGTAAGGACATAGCCTCTTATAGCTGAGTGCATGCACATCTACACATGCATTCTATAGAGTGGACCCGCTATTGTATTACCAGCGTAGCCATTATTCCATTACAAGACAAAGCTATAAGACTGTCATCAGTTAGGCTACACCAGACGTGTCTCACAGACATATGTTCTCATACACTTGTGCATATGTTCGCACCTGTGCATTCCCTGTCTGGAATTTCACTTTGAGTGCTTACAAAACAGTGCAGCCAACCAAAAATGAGATTAAAGGGTGTGTGTTTGTGTTTGTGCGTGTGTGTGTGTGTGTTTGTGTGTGTGGTGTGTGTGTGTGTGTGTGTGTGTGTGTGTAGTTTGAGTTGTGTGTATAATGGGTTTTGGGACGGGGATGTTACTATTGTTATGATAAGAGGGGGGTGAAGGGCATTGAATGGTGATATTGATGGGTGATTTGTAGGAATCTAGAGATCAGGAGAACTCATTTGTGAGCGTGAGTTGTCACAGGACTCATTGCCATACGTACCACACTTATACGGCATCAGTGTCTTTACACCGTGACTGAACTTCAAACTTTCTGTCTAGACAGCACTCATCCTTCGCCCCCTCCTACAATAGCGAGCTGAAGATGACAGTGGATGTACTTCTTAAGTGTTTGGAAGGCAGTAGGTCAGAAAAGGTGAAAATGGGGTGTCTGGGTAGTATAGTGGTCTATTCTGTTGCCTACCAACACAGGGCAGTTCGAATCCCCGTGTTACCGCTGGCTTGGTCAGACATCCCTACAGACACACAATTGGCCGTGTCTGCGGATGGGAAGCTGGATGTGGGTATGCGTCCTGGTTGCTGCACTAGCGCCTCATCTGGTCGGTTGGGGCTCCTGTTCAGGGGGAGGGGGGACTGGGAGGAATAGCGTGATCCTCCCACATGCTATGGCCCCCTGGTGAAACTCCTCACTGTCAGGTGAAAAGAAGCGGCTGGCAACTCCACATGTATCGGAGGAGGCGTGTGGTAGTCTGCAGCCCTCCCCGGATCGGCAGAGGGGGCGGAGCAGCAACTGGGACAGCTTGGAAGAGAGGGGTAATTAGCCAGGTACAATTGGGGAGAAAAATGGGAAAAATCCCCCCAAAAAAGAAAAAAGGTGACCACATATGCTCTGCTTATTTACATATGGGCCATACTAACATGCATACACAGGCCTTGTAAAGGACAGATGTAGCCATAATAACCTAAAATTCCCCTTTTTTTTGTGCTTTGAGTTTATGGTGATTTTTTTATGGCGCCCATATCATATTTACCATCGTGACTTGGCTATAGATTACTATGTAATCGTTATCATAAATCAGTTCTTTTCCCACTGAAATAAAACCTGTCAAAACAACAATGGATGTATCACACCAAAGAAAGCACTGTCAGAGAAAGTGTATTTTTTTCCCTGATCAGCGTGAAGGTGAGGTAAAAATAGCCGGAATAGTGTTTTCGTCATCAGTTCTGTGTGGAGTTGAAATCCGCCGCCCACCGTGCAGCACGCTGTGTACCTGCTGCTAAACCCAGCTGAAAGGGTTGTGTCATGCTCGGCCAACACGGCCGTCATTACCACAACCTTCTTTGGATCTGTCAAAGGGCTTCAGGGTTTTGCCTTAGGAAGTCTTCGCCTCCTGTCATGTCACAGGCTTAAACTGTCGCCGTACGCTGACTCCATCAACCCAAATGATCAAGAGTTCTTTTGAACCCCCCCCATCACCACCCTCTTGATTCGTAACTGCAGGTAGTTTATTAGTGCATCACATTCAGTCCTCAATTAAAGAATTTGTAATTTTACTTCCATGTTAAAATGAAGTGTAAAGTGGCTTACTCTTTTGGTTTCGTCAGCTTCTCCTCGTTGTTTTGAAGTTCCCAGAAGGCAGTGCTCTCAGGTAATGTTTTGTCATGGCAGAACAGGGTAGGCGGGTTTTAAAGAGGAACAGAGGGTTCGTAACGATAATGAAGGCTCATGAATGTGTTACTGATGTTGATGCACTGTAACACCCCCCCAGATATAGAAAGCATGGATAGTTTTGTGTGTGTGTGTGTGTGTGTGTGTGTGTGTGTGTGTGTGTGTGTGTGTGTGTGTGTGTGTGTGTGTGTGTGTGTGTGTGTGTGTGATGACCAATCTGAGTTTTTAACCATGGGAGTGAGGACATTTTGGCTGGTCCTCACTTCTTCAAGGGGTTATTTTTGGGTTAGGATTTGGGTTTAGTGTTAAAGTTAGAATCAGGATTAAGAGAAGGTTAGTGTAAGAGTTAACGTGAGGCATGTTGGTCTGATGGTTATGGTTAGTGTTAGGGACTAGGAATGAATGTAGTCAATGAGGGTCCTCACAGGTATAGATAGAGAAACGTGTGTGTGTGTGTACGCGCGGGGGGGGGGGGTCATGAATTTAGTGGTTGGTATTTGTAGGTGTTGGTTACCCAAATTCATCCCACAGTGTGCATGCAGTTATTTTTCTTTATGTTTGGTTTGGCTAGTCAATGTAAAACCACGTTTTTGCTGTTGCTCTTTGCTGTTTGTTTCAAGTAGTTGAGTATTTGGATAGATCAAGTGCAGCTGCTGGGATGTTTTGTATGTGTGTGAAAGGCAGTGTCTTGGGGGCAACTGGACCCACACACCTGAGAATGTTATCGAAGCCTTTCCTCAGGTGAGGAAAACATTCCAGCGTGACAGCACCTGGCTCTCTCCACCAGCCCGGGGGCTGGAAGAAGGTGATGTATGGAGAAGTAAACCGAGATGTAGTGTATCTAGAGCTCTGCCCCTCCATCTGTTTCTCTCTCTCTCTCTCTCTCTCTCTCTCTCTCTCTCTCTCTCTCTCTCTGAGTGCATGCTGGGAGCAGAAGTCAGTGAGAGTGTGTTTCAGCGTGTGTGTTTTCTATCTTTTCTATCTTTCGTTGTTTCTTCTTTTTTCTTATTTGTATTATCCCCCCCCCTTTTTTTTCTCCGCAATTGTACCCGGCCAATTACCCCACTCTTTCGAGCCGTCCCGGTTGTTGCTCCACCCCCTCTGCCGGTCCGGGGAGGGCTGCAGACTACTACATGACTCCTCCGTTACATGCGGAGTCGCCAGCCGCTTCTTTTCACCTGACAGTGAGGAGTTTCGCCAGGGGGACGTAGCGCGTTGGGAGGATCACGCTATTCTCCCCAGTTCCCCCTCCTCCCCCGAACAGGCGCCCCGCCCGACCAGAGGAGGTGCTAGTGCAGCGACCAGGGCACATACCTACATCAGGCCTCCCACCCGCAGACTCAGCCAATTGTGTCAGTAGGGATGTCCAACCAAGCTGGCGGTAACACGGGGATTCGAACCAGTGATCCCTGTGTTGGTAGGCAACAGAACAGACCACCACGCCACCCGGACACATTTTGTATTTGTATTTTGACAGATTTACTGTCGTAGTGGTGTTTGTGAGTCTGGCGTGGTTTCGGCTGTGAGTCATGCAGATTGGTGGAGTCAGAGGCGTGGGGCTGGAGGAGCTCACATGCCGACACGGGGTTAACTCTGTCCGACTTTCACTTGCTTGGTGGAAGATAGCGGTTTAGCGGTCGGTGAAATTGTTGGTTATGACAGTGTAAAGTTCGTATGTAGAATGAATACTTGAGTCGTTTTTTTTCTTTTCTTTTCTGGACAGTATTGATAAAGTTAACGTGCAGGTGGCTGGTGTAACAGAGGAAGATGCAGAGGACAGGAAGAAATGGAAACGGATGATCCGCTGTGGCGACCCCCTAACAGTAGTAGCCGAAAGTAGTAGTAATAGTAGTAGATTGATAAAATTAACGTGGTTGTGGAGCAAGGCGTGGTAACCCAAGACACCTTAGTTCAGCTGGTGCTGCTGGTTAATCCGGCCAAAAGGTCATTTTTTCCAAAGTCCCTCCGTTCATTAGCAACGAAATGTTGAGGAGAGAACTGGCGAGACACGGGCAATTAATGTCCCCTATAAAACTGATTCCTCTGAGCTGTAAATCTCCGCATTTAAAACATGTTTTCTTCAGAAGGCAGGTCTTTATGATTCTGAAGAACATCACAGAGTTAAATTTGATGTTGAAATTCAGAGTAGATGGTTGGAGTACAATGTTTATGTATCTTTGGAGATAATGAAATATTTTGGCTGTGGAATGGAGGGTCATCTCATCCATTACTGTCCAGAGAAACCAACTACTGAGTCAAGTGAAGGTGAGGCTGCAGCACAGAGCCCTGAGCAAACTGGTACTGCAGCACTGAGCTCAAAGCAGGGAAAAACACAGCAGGAAAAAAAACAACAGTGAAGCTGAGTTTCAGGCTGCTGGTTCAGGTGCTGCTGATCCTGGTTCAGCTAATCCAGGGGCTGCTGGTTCAGGTGCTGCTGGTCCAGTTTCTGCCAATCCAGGGGCTGCTGGTTCAGTTGCCGATTATCCGGGTTCGGCTAGTCAGGGGGCTGCTGGTTCACTTGCTGATGATCCGGGTTCGGCAAGTCAGGGGGCTGCGGGTTCAGATGCTACTGATCCAGGTCCTACACATAAAGATACTGTTGTAGAGGTTGTTGAAAAGTGTCCCACAGATAGTATTAACTGTGATGTAATGAACACAGACTGAAACAAAGGGAGCAGAATGTTCTCCGGAGGAGGAAAGTGAGATGTTGATTAAAAAAAAAAAAGACTCCTCCAATGTCAAAGAAAAGAAGAGGAAACCTGATGAGGTGTTTCAGCCTTCTAGTCGGAGGAGGCATGTGGTAGTCTACAGCCCTCCCCGGGTCGGCAGAGGGGGTGGAGCAGCAACCGGGATGGCTCAAAAGAGTGGGGTAATTGGCCACATACAATTGGGGAGAAAAAGGCAGGGGGGGAATGGACAGAAAATGTTCATTCACAGCTTAAAATCTGACTCTGGGCAGGTGCTGAATGACCGTACTGCAATTCGTAAATGTGCTGTCAGTTTTTACAGTAACCCATTTAAATGTGAGCATAGAGGGGAGCAGGCAGTGTCTCAGAGCTTTTATATCAATCTCCCTCAGGTTGAACAGCACAGTAATGTAGAGTTGGAAGCAGTGCTCTCTTTCGATGAATTCTATGCTGCTCTGAAGACTATGCAGAGTGTGAAAGCTTTTGGAATTGATGGTCTACCTGTTGATTTTTACAAATCTTTCTGGTCGGTGGTTGGGGGGATCTGCTGGCAGTACTAAATGATAGTCTCGCCAGAGGGGGTCTGCCATTAAGCTGCAGGAGGGCGGTTCTCATTTTACTGCCTAAGAAAGGTGATCTACAGTCCATTAAAAACTGTAAGCCTGTGTCACTTCTTTGCACAGATTATAAGATCCTCTCAAAAGTGTTAGCAACCAGGCTGAGTAAATTCAATTCAATTCAATTCAATTTATTGTCATTAAAAACAATGTGCAGGCACATGTTCAAAATGAAATAAGGGCTGCGGCTTCGCCAAACAGTGCAAGACAGACACAGATAAGCACAGCAAAAGTGATTGAATAAGTGATTCATTGTGACCAGACCTACTGTGTACCTGGCAGGTTGATTTCAGATAACATTCTGTTGCGAGACTTTTTAGAGATTAGTAAGCTTTTTGGCCTCAAAGCTGGTATCATATCACTTGATCAGGAAAAAGCTTTTGATCGTGTTGAGCATGAATATTTATGGCTCACGCTGAGTGCCTTTGGTTTTGGTCCTGGCTTTATTAACAAAATCAAGGTTCTGTATTGTGACATTCAGAGTGTGCTGAAAATTTATGGTGGTTCTAGTGCTCCTTTTCATATCTAAAGGGGGATTAGACAAGGCTGTGCCCTCTGGCATTTTGTATTTCCTAGCATTTGAGCGTCTGTTACACAAACATAGATCGTTGACCTTCAGGGTATAACTATCCCAGGTTGTAATGCACCCTTAAGACTGTCAGCCTGTGCAGATGATTTGGTAATTCTGGTGAACAGTCAGCAGGATACTGACATGTTGGTGAAGGACATCGTCCCGTTTGGCTTAATATCTTCAGCCAAAGTTAACTGGATCAAAGGCAAAGCTCTCAATGTTGGGGGTGTACTGGAGAAAAGGCTCCGTTTGCCCAGGGGCACAACGAGGGGGGGTGCAGAGGGTGCAGTGCACACAGGTGCCGCATCAGCGGGGGCCCCAAAAGATTGTACGCTAAAAAAAATACTATAATTAAAAAAATATAACATGTAACTATATATTCTAATCCAAAATTCTCATCTAAGTAATAATATTTATAAATATTAAACTTTTAAAAAACAAATAGGCCTATAACCAGATATTGTTTACTGTACATTGTACTTTTGGCACCCCCGCTGATTCGGCACCTGTGTGCATTGCACCCTCTGCACCCCCCCTCGTTGTGCCCCTGCGTTTGCCAGGGGGGTTGATTTGGAAGGTGGGGGGGGGGGCTGAAATATTTAGTAGTATTTCTAGGTGATCAATCTGTTCTTAAAAACTGTGAAAATGTTCTTGAAAAGGTCAAAGGTTGGTTAGCAAAGTGGAAGTCGGTTTTAATCAAGATGTCCTACAGAGGTAGAGTCCTGATCACTAATAACTTGGTATCATCAATTTTATGGCATCGCCTGTCAATTGTTGACCCCCCCACCAGACCTGCTGTCCAAGATCTAGGCTCTTCTTGTCAACTTCTTCTGGGACAGACTGCACTGGGTGCCTCAGAGTATGCTGTATCTGCCGAGGGCTTGGAGGAGGATAGGGCCTGATCCACCTGAGCAGCAGGGGGGCTACCTTCCACTTCCAGTTCCTACAAAGGCTTCTGTATGGTCCTTCTGAGTTAGTGTGGAGGTCGCTGGCTTGCACCATTCTGAGTCAGCTTGGTGGACTGGGACTGAACAGATCTTTGGTTTTGATGGACTTAAAGCAGCTTAACATCAAGGAACTACCTGGATTCTATTGTGGACTGTTCAAGGTGTGGAACTTGTTATAAAAAGAAAGACTGAGACAACACAGCTCTTTGTTTTGCCTGCTCCGGGAACCAATCATACATGGCACCCGTTTCACTGCAGTCAAATGGGGCTAACTCTGCTCAGGCAGTTATGTGTGTCTAACGTGGTGACTCTGGGATATATAGTTCAGCTTGCAGGTCCAAACATGGACAATGCAGCTCCTGTTGCCTCACGCTTAGAGCTGAGATCGACTCATATTATTACTCTGCTGCTTAACAAATGGAGGGAAGCTCTCACGAGTGGTGAGTGAACACTGTTAAATCAGTATTTTAATGGCTCTGTTAGACCTAATGAGAATGTTTTCCCTTCAATTAATGTTTCCCCAGATTTTAAGGATTGTACAGGACCTCTTTTTAAAGGGGAGAATTCCTCTGCCTTTTCTTTTATGGATCCAAATGGAAGGTCAATGTATAAAATGTGTATGTTAACGTTCTGCACAGGGACAAATTCAATGGTAAAACAGGCACCCCATGGAGAGCTCACTTAGGTCTGAGTGACAGTGTTGGACCTGAGTGGAGAGCACTGTACAAACCACCATTGATCAAAAGAGCTGCAGACCTGCAGTGGAGGGTTTTACATGGTATCGTGGCTGTTAATGCTTTTGTCTCTGTCATTAATTCTGATGTTAGCCATGATTGCCCATTTTGCACTAATTGTGAAACTGTTTTTCATTGTTTCATGGAATGTTGTCGACTGCTGCCACTGTTTTACAATGCTGGAAAATGTTTTTGGTTTGTTTGGGGAAGTCTTTTCTAAACCCATGTTCATTCTGGGCTACAGGTACTCCCAGAAAAACAAAGGCAAATGCCAGCTTTTTAATTTCATTCTGGGGAGGGCAAAGATGGCCGTGTATCTGAGCAGAAGAAACAGAATGGAGAAAGCTGGGGATGATAATCCTGGTTTTGTATTTATAAAAATGTTAAAAGCACATTTTAAAGTAGATTTTTACTCTGTGTGTGTGTGTGTGTGTGTGTGTGTGCGCGCGCGTGCGCGCACACACTTTTTCCAGACATTCTCCTTTAGATTTCATTCCTTTCCTCTTCTTATCCCCTGCTTTCCTCTGCCTCATTCACTTGAGGCCTGTGACCATTCCAGCCACACCCGCATCATCCTTATTTTTCTCCTCTGTCTCACCGTGAGGTCACTCTGTTTGTCTCCTGGGTACTGTCGTTTTAAATACCATCCATATGGCCGGGAGCCAGCTCCTCCCCTCGAAATTGAGAAAATGTTGTCGGTTCTGGCGATATTTGTTTTGAGTTGACACATGATGAGAAAGACAGCTAGACATGTGATGACTTTTCACACACCTGCAACCTCAGCATTTGTCCTCTCTCTCTCTCTCCCTCTCCTCTTCTCTTTGTTTGTGAAACCTTTGGACCATGTTTTTCTTAACCTCGTGCCCATCGACCTTCTCCACCTCTAATTCATAAATAATGACCGTGCAGCAGGCAGGCAGAGGGCCAGCTAGAGAGGCAGCGCAGACAGCCTGGCTGGCCAGGCTTGGTCCCAGCGAACCAGAGCCACTTATCATTCACGCTAATAACATATGCATCGACGGGCCTGAAGAAAGCGCCCTAAAACGAGGTTTCAGGATTTCGGCAAATCTCCAGCTAGAGCAATCCTTACATTTCTCCCAGTTTCTTCATTCTGTACATGGGTGTCTCTCACAGTATTAAGACAGGTTTTAGTGTGTAGGCAATTTGTATGAAAAGTTCCTGGCGTTTTTGTATGCCTATAGGTTATTAGAAAGGGGAATTTATACCTCTATTTATTTATTTGCTTTTTTTGTAAAGGACAAGTACAGCTAACATTGACAGTTGCGCTGACATTGTCCGTATATGTATATATGCATATATGCCATATATGCATGCCGTACATGCATATAGCTGAAGGTAATTTCCAATACTATTCCCTTAATGGGCATTGAAAACCCACAATATATAAAATGTACATTGTTCCAATTAAAAATCAGTGCATGAAACGACAAGGAATAAAAGAGATCATCACAATAATGGGGAAAATAAAGATTGATTTGATGGCACGAATATATTAGCCCAATTTCACCCTAGATTTGATTGCTCTATATTTTACTTTCAAATCTGGGATCTGATTCAATGTATAGCTGAAAAATCCCAGTGATTTCCATTTTAAATTGAAATTGCAGTTTGACTAAAACAAATCCTGCGATATATATATATAAAACTTTGTTAAAAGAAACAATGGTGGGGATAGTGCTCAACAAATAAGGAGCAAAATAATCCAGTTAAGTAAATTCTCTATAAGACAGTACAAGCCTGTTTCATGCTATAAGCAATCATCAGCTGTTTATATATATGTAAATATATATATACATTAAGCTTGATATTCCGCTCATCATTTGTTGAGCACTTCTATCTACATCAGTGATGGTTTCCAGTAAAAAAAAGGCTTTATTTATTTATTATGAGTTGATGCCTCAAGTGAAGGAGTTCAAGTATCTCGGGGTCTTGTTCACGAGTGAGGGTAGGATGGAATGGGAGATAGACAGGCGGATTGGTGCAGCATCAGCAGTAATGCGGACATTGTATCGGACCGTTGTGGTGAAGAGGTGGCTGAGCCGGAAGGCAAAGCTCTCAATTTACCAGTCAATCTTTGTTCCAACCCTCACCTATGGTCATGAGCTTTGGGTAGTGACCGACACGGTGAGATCACGGATACAAGTGGCTGAAATTAGTTTCCTCCGTAGGGTGTCTGGGCTCAGCCTTAGAGATAGGTTGAGGATTTCGGACATCTGGAGGGAGCTCGGAGTAGAGCCTCTGTTCCTTCACATCGAAAGGAGCCAGTTGAAGTGCTTCGGGCATCTGATTAGGATGCCTCCTGGGTGCCTTCCTTTGGAGGTTTACCGGGCACGGCCAATTGGGAGGAGACCCCGGGGTAGACCCAGAACTCGCTGGAGGGACTACATGTCAAATCTGGCCTGGGAACGCCTTGGGATCCCCCAGGAGGAGCTGGAGGGTGTTGCTGGGGAGAGGGACATCTGGAGTGCCCTACTTAGCTTGCTGCCACCGCGACCCCACCCCGGAGAAGCGGCTGAAGATAAATGAATAAATGACGAATATATACACTCACTGGCCACTTTATTAGGTACACCTTGCTAGTACCGGGTTGGACCCCCTTTTGCCTTCAGAACTGCCTTAATCCTTTGTGGCATACATTCAACAAGGTACTGGAAACATTCCTCAGAGAGTTTGGTCCATATTGACATGATAGCATCACCCAGTTGCTGCAGATTTGTCGGCTGCACATCCATGATGCGAATCTCCCGGGCCACCACATCCCAAAGGTGCTCTATTGGATTGAGATCTGGTGACTGTGGAGGCCATTTGAGTACAGTGGACTCATTGTCATGTTCAAGAAACCAGTCTGAGATGATTCGAGCTTTATGACATGGCGCGTTATCCTACTGGAAGTAGCCATCAGAAGATGGGAACACTGTGGTCATAAAGGGATGGACATGGTCAGCAACAATACTCAGGTAGGCTGTGGCGTTGACACGATGCTCAATTGGTACTAAGGGGCCCAAAGTGTGCCAAGAAAATATCCCCCACACCATTACACCACCACCACCAGCCTGAACCGTTGATACAAGGCAGGATGGATCCATGCTTTCATGTTGTTGACGCCAAATTCTGACCCTACCATCCGAATGTCGCAGCAGAAATCGAGACTCATCAGACCAGGCAACGTTTTTCCAATCTTCTATTGTCCAATTTTGGTGAGCCTGTGCGAATTGTAGCCTCAGTTTCCTGTTCTTAGCTGACAGGAGTAGCCCCTGGTGTGGTCTTCTGCTGCCAGAGTACTATTTCTCATAAAAATCAATCAACCCCATGAAATTCACTTCGAAAGGTGAACACTCCTCCTCAACTAACCTCCTCACTCTGTTTTCCTCCCACCTTTCAGATGACATGGCGTCCTCAGTACCGCAGCTCCAAGTTTCGCCACGTGTTTGGTAAGGCCGCCACCAAGGAGAACTGCTATGATGGCGTGCCGATCACACGCAGCGTACAGGACAACCACTTCTGTGCAGTCAACCCACGCTTCTTGGCAGTCATTACCGAGTGTGCCGGTGGAGGCTCTTTCCTGGTCCTGTCTCTCCATCACGTGAGTGCCTCATGAAGCTACCTGATGCAATCTACATCATGCTGGTACATTGCATCTCCATCACTATTCAATATTGGCCTGTTGTAAAGTTCTCATGAAACGGCTAGCAGAATGCTATTTGATTCTGCATATTTACGTGTTACCCGTAAAGACAGGAAGCTAGGGAGAGACTTGTCGCAGATATTGATTGGCATATACAGTGAATGATAAAATGGTAAATGGACTGCATTTATCCAAAGGAGTTGAATCAAGTGCAACTGGACTTGGTATATATCCATGATATATACCAAGTCCAGTTGCACTTGATTCAATTCCTTTGGATAACCGTGACCTGGATGAATGAGAACATTCACAGACATCTCGGACTGCATTTGTATAGCACTTTTCTAGTCTACCGACCACTCAAAGCACTTTACAATGCATGCCTCACATTCACCCATTCACACACATTCATACACTGATAGTGGAGGCTGCCATGCAAGGCACCAACCTGCTCATCAGGAGCACTTAGGGGTTCAGTGTCTTGCTTAAGGACACTTCGACATGCTCTCTGGAGGAGTCGGGGATCAAACCAGCAACCTTCCAAATATTAGACGATCCATTCTACCTCTTGAGCCATGCCACCCCTACAGTAACCCCCTTCTGTCTGTGGCGCTGAATGCGCCACAGATGGAAGGGGGCCCCGACGCCATGCTGGAAGGCAGGACAATGGAGGGGACTGGGTATGGTTGTGTGTGGCAGTGACTCTAAACACACACCAGGGCCTTCTCACAGATCCCCCCCAGCTGAAGAAACCCACCCGGGGGTTCCCCAAGAGGAAAGGGTAAATAAAAGATTATGGGAGTTAGCAAACTAAAAACACAGAGATGACCCATAACTGCTAGCTAGCTAGCTCGTAGGTCCTGTGCACCGATCGGTAACTAACTGGCAGAATTTATAGTCATGGGAGGGACATAAAAATTCGAGAAAGTGTTTCATTGGATGCAAAATTAGTATATGCCCCTGAGTGCATGATGAGTCAACATTTTTTATCGTTTTCCAGGAAATTAAAAACTAAAATACCATTAAGAATACCTACAAAATGACTTTTTTGTCATTGTTGGGCCAGATACTGGTATAGATGACGATCAATGCAAGACAGATGTGATAAAACAAAAAAAATTAAACCTCTATTTTGATTTCATGGGAACTTTAAAGGGCTTTCACACTTTGTCCATGCAGATCTTCTCTGATCTTTTACATTATAAATTGGTCACTAGAATTCCAGAATTCCAGCAGATGACTGGTTACTTTGTAATCATTTGTAATCATTTGAACTGATACAATGTAGCAACAACCAGAAGGAATGCCCACACCTGGCAACGATTATTCATCAGGTTTGTTGAGGTGGATGTGTCACGGTACTGATCCCAGGCTCTTTTTTCCAACAGGCAAGGCTGAGGGGGAGATTTTCTTGTTCAATGTTTTTCCATGAGTCGTTGGTAGCTAGAGCACTGTGGGGAAGGAGAAATCCTCTGTTTGGTGGGATTGCACGTTGAAAAATGTCTTTAGCAAGAGAGATTGAAAGATGAGTTTGTGGTGGACACGTATTGGGGACAGAATTCAACCCAGGAACTAAGGGTTAAGTCATGGTTGCCCTGGCAGGTTAACGCAGGGTTAAGTTATGGTTGTCCAGCCAGTTTTCTGGTTATTCTTGCCACCGCCGCTCAGTCGAGCTGGGTTTGGTTGTCTCTCTGATTTACCGTGGATTAAAGAAAGTTGCCTACACGGCTAAAGTGTGAACCTACGGTCTTCTCCGTTCCTTCGGCTCTACACTGGTGACCCCGACGTCGGTTTTCGGATAAGTTTTCTGAAACCACACACATTATGGCTACGAACGCCGTTGCAATTAAACTGCCGGAGTTTTGGGAGTCTTCCGCGGCTACATGGTTCGCGCAGGCTGAGGCACAGTTCGCGCTCAGAGACATAACAGCAGACGAGACCAGGTACTACTACGTAGTGGCAGCGCTGGGGGGCGCTACGGCTTCCAGGATAAGCGGTTTCATAACCAACCCACCGGCCGATGGTAAATACGCCGCACTTAAACATCTCCTCCTTGAAACTTTTGAACTGTCAACAACGGAGAGAGCACGTCGCCTCTTCGCAATTCAGGGCTTGGGAGATGGCAAACCATCGGAGCTAATGAGCAGGATGTTAAACCTACTGGGTCAAGAAAAGCCATGTTTCCTGTTTATGGAGCTGTTTCTGCGCAACATGCCGCCCCACGTCCAGACTGCGCTCGCTAACTCCACCATCACTGATCCCCGTGAGCTGGCAAAGGAGGCTGACCGATTCTTCGTCGCTACACAACGTTCCTCCCATGCCGGGGTGCTGGCTCCTACCTTCACTGGCCCCCCGCCGACATCGCGGGCGTGGCCCGACGGTGGCGCCACAGCATCAGACCGCTACAAGCCCTCTGGACTCTGTATGTACCACGCTCGATTTGGTACGAAAGCTAAACGGTGCCGTTCCCCCTGCAACTACAGGCCGACGGGAAACGAGAGGGCCAACACTCAGTAGTGGCCATGAGTGTTGGGGATACGAGCAGGCTACTCTTCATCCTCGACACCATCTCCGGTCGGCGATTTCTTTGTGACACGGGCGCACAGAGAAGCGTGCTCCCTGCTACTGACGTCGACATCATGGGCGGGGAGCGGGGCCCCCAGTTGGCGACGGCTGACGGCAGCCCTATCCACACCTACGGCGTGCGGTCTGTAGAACTGTGTTTTGGTGGACAACGTTTCACGTGGGAGTTCGTCATGGCCAATGTAACGCTTCCCCTCCTCGGAGCTGATTTTTTGTGCGCTTACGGTTTGCTAGTGGACATTCAGAACAGCCGTCTGGTCGATGCCTTAACCTTCTCCTCCTTCGCATGTACGCGGAGGGAAGCGGCCTATGCAGGTCTAGCCAACTCTCTCTCAGAGGCAGACAAGTTCAACCGCCTCCTCGCTGAGTTCCCTGACCTCACCCAGCCTACCTTCTCTGCACCCACCGCTAAGCATGGGGTGGAGCATCACATTGCTACGAAGGGGCCCCCGGTCTACGCCAGAGCCAGGCGTCTCGACCCCGCCAAACTCGCCATTGCCAAGTCTGAGTTCGAGCACCTGGAACGCATGGGGATCATCCGCCGCTCTGACACTCCGTGGGCGTCCCCACTCCACATCGTCGCTAAGCCTGATGGAGGTTGGCGCCCATGCGGGGACTACCGCCGACTAAATGACGCCACCACGCCCGACCGCTATCCTGTCCCGCATATCCAGGACTTTTCTGCAAACCTGTCTGGCAAATGCGTCTTCTCAAAAGTCGACCTGGTCCGTGGTTATCATCAAGTTCCCGTGCACCCCTCAGACATCCCCAAGACAGCGGTGACTACCCCATTCGGCCTATTTGAATTCCTACGAATGCCATTTGGACTCAAAAACGCGGCCCAGTCCTTTCAGCGGCTGATGGATTCAGTGCTCCGTGGCCTTCCTTTCATCTTCGTCTATTTGGACGACATACTCATCGCCAGCGCCTCCGAGGAAGAACACCTGTCCCATCTTCATGCCCTCTTCACACGCCTCAGCCAGCATGGGCTGATCCAACCCGGCGAAGTGCCGGTTCGGGCTGACAGCCATTGATTTCCTCGGGCACCGCATCACTGGGGACGGGGCAGTCCCCCTGCCCTCAAAGGTGGAAGCGGTGGCGGCCTTTCCGCGCCCCCAAACAGCTCGTGCGCTCAGGGAGTTCATCGGGATGGTGACATTCTACCACCGCTTCATTCCCCGAGCCGCCTTTATCATCCGGCCACTGTACGAGGCGCTGAAAGGCATGTCCCCCAACCAGGCGGTCGACTGGACAGCAGAGCGGGACCGTGCGTTCACCGAGACTAAAGCTGCGCTCTCCCAGGCTACCCTGCTAGCGCATCCTTCACCTACAGCGCCTATTTCCATAACCACGGATGCATCGGACTATGCTGTTGGTGCGGTTCACGAACAGTGGGTGGGGGGGGCTTGGCAGCCTTTGGCCTTTTTCAGTCGCCAGCTTACACCCCGAGAGCGCAAGTATAGTACTTTTGACAGGGAACTCCTCGGTCTCTGGCTCGCCGTCCGGCATTTCCGTTTCCTGCTAGAGGGCCGCGAGTTTACTGCGTACGTGGACCACAAGCCCCTCACGTTTGCCATGTCCAAGACGGCCAAGCCATGGTCCGCTCGCCAGCAGCGACAACTCTCCTACATTTCGGAATTCACTACCGACATCCAGCACGTCGCTGGTAAGTCTAACCAGGTAGCTGACTGCCTCTCTAGGGCAGTGATTGGAGCGGTCCACCTAGGCCTTGACTATGCACAGATGGCTGCTGACCAGGCCACGGACCCGAGCATCCTCCGTCTCCGGGCCTCCGACACGGGGCTCCGCCTGCAGGACGTTCCTTTCAGCGACACAGGTGTCACCCTCCTGTGTGACGTCTCCACAGGACAGCCCAGGCCCATCGTCCCGCACAGCTGGAGACGCCCCGTATTTGAAGCTGTGCACGGCCTCTCTCATCCAGGCGGTAAGCCATCCGTGCGCCTGACCTCTGCTAAGTTTGTGTGGGAGGGACTTAAGAGAGACGTGAAAGCGTGGGCCGACTCGTGTGTTGCCTGTCAGCGGGCTAAGATACACCGCCACATTAAGGCGCCCCTGGAACGCTTCGCAGTGCCGGAGAGACGATTTGACCATGTCCACGTCGACCTGGTTGGTCCCCTACCCCCCTCCCATGGGTTCACCTACCTCTTCACTGTGGTGGACAGGACTACGCGCTGGCCTGAAGCTGTTCCCCTGGCATCCACGACGTCTGCTGATGTGGCCCGGGCTTTTATTGGGTCGTGGGTCTCACGTTTCGGTACGCCTTCCGACCTTTCATCTGACCGCGGGCCACAGTTTACCTCAGAGCTATGGAATGCTGTGGGTGAGGCTCTGGGCGTCAAGCTTCATCGCACTACCGCCTACCACCCTCAGGCGAACGGCCTATGTGAGCGCTTCCACCGGTCCATGAAGGCTGCGCTTCGGGCTACTCTCAAGGACTGCAACTGGGTCGACAAGCTCCCATGGGTCATGCTGGGCCTGCGGACCGCCCCGAAGGAAGACCTACAAGCCTCCTCTGCGGAGCTGGTGTACGGCACGCCGCTGCGAGTCCCAGGCGATTTCATGCCCAATGCAACGCGTCCCTGGTCAGCTGTGGACCAACGAGCCTCCTTGCTGGACGGGGTCAGAGCTTTCACACCCGTCCCTACCGCCCAACACGGCGCTCCGGTGTCCCAGGTGCCCCCAGGTCTGCAGTCAGCGGACTACGTGTTCATCCGTCACGACGCACACCGCCCCCCTCTGCAACCCCCTTATGACGGCCCCTTCCGCGTCCTGGAACGGGGAACTAAGCACCTGGTGGTGGATTTTGGGGGCACGGCCGAGCATGTTTCAGTGGACCGAGTTAAACCCGCACACCTGGACTTGACGCAGCCGTTGGAGTTAGCCCAACCTCCTCGTCGCGGTCGTCCCCCGGCTCCGCCTCCTCCCCCCGTGGAGGCCCGAGCTGCCTCTTCTGCTCCTCAGGCCGACCTCCACAGGCCCGCGTCAATGCCTCCCAGAGACACTCCGGCCCCTGTTATCCGGAGCCGCCGCGGACGGCCTGTCGTCCCCCCGCGCCTGCCTGACTTCGATTACTAGGGCGAATTCTGGGGGGGCTTATGTGGTGGACACGTATTGGGGACAGAATTCAACCCAGGAACTAAGGGTTAAGTCATGGTTGCCCTGGCAGGTTAACGCAGGGTTAAGTTATGGTTGTCCAGCCAGTTTTCTGGTTATTCTTGCCACCTCCGCTCAGTCGAGCTGGGTTTGGTTGTCTCTCAGATTTACCGTGGATTAAAGAAAGTTGCCTACACGGCTAAAGTGTGAACCTACGGTCTTCTCCGTTCCTTCGGCTCTACAAGTTTAAATGTATGTGGCATACATTGGAATGGAAGACTGGACGGACTAACGCACGATTTCGCGGGAGAGAAAATTAAGTTATATTCATAGAGTCGCCAGACGAGTTTGGGCTGATAGTATTAAAATGAAAACATCAGACCGTTCACTGGTCCTGCATGCACTGCGGCGAGACTTGCGGCGATCTTGTAAATTTTTATTATTGAGCATGCACAAAGACATTGTAACCCCCTCAGTTTAAAAAAAAAAGTTTCCTCCCCCCAAATTTCAAGCAACATGCTTTTCTCCTCAAGGTCCGACACTCTGCAGCCAAACCCACCAAGCCTCTTTCATTATGAGCTAGTAATTAAAAAAAACCACTTTATTTCTTTATTGTTGCTAATGAAACAAGCATTCTACCGGATATGGTAGAGTGGAGGCATTCACTCGTATTTACACTTAAAAAAGCGGATGGTGGGGACTTCCGGTTTTGACATGACCGAGTGACTCTCTCCACTGAACGTTATATATTCAGGGGCGAAAATCTGATATCAACTTTGGAGGGGACAATTACATGAAATTTTCTCAACCGCAATTCCTGAGGGGGCACCAGAAGTAGTGCTGTAACACAGCCTACGTTGTAATATGTTAAATGTATATTGAGGAACCATACTTGCATTGCTAGTTTCTCTCAAATTCAAACAGCCACAAACACTGGTTGATGCTACTGTAACTTAGCTAAATTAGCTAGCAAACGTCCGTTAACCACTAGCTAACATAAAGAGTGACCTGTAATTCAATGTAGCGAAAATGAAGACTGGTCACGATTATAAACGTGTTTTATTGTATTGAGTGGTAGAAGTAAAGAAATGGCTAACATAGTGTAACGTGCATGCATAAGTAGACACGCTGGTCCTTGACAAACGGGTCGGACCCTTTAGTCGACTGGTTAACGCTGTCGCCCGTGGTGCGGGAGCCACGAGTTCGCATTCTGGCTGTGGCGGATTCCTCCGTCGGATGCGCTTCCCGAAGGAGGGGGGGGTGATCACGGATGAATAGGCTCGGTAGCCCTTGGCTAACAGGTCGGACCCTTTTTAAGCTCAATTTATGCTCCAAATGTCGGCTAGCAGACAAATGTCTCCCGGCAGACAAAAAAGTGTCTCTCGAGTTGTTGCATTTATGCTTGTCGCAATGTCGCTGACTGTCTCCTGGTATCTATGGAAACGTTTCGCGTCACGCGCTGTGTTGTAAACAGTAGCGAGTGTTCTTTTTATGAATGAGCGCGCGTAATGTAAACAACGCTCTCAAACAAAACCATGGCAACGCTCGAACGCCTCGTCCCTTCAATCCAACTATCCAATCACAGCTAAGCGACATAATGTGCGCGAGTCTGCGACATAAGAAAATGCGTCGTGTACACGACAGCCCTGGGCGACACAAAATGTGTCTCTCATGACGTCAAAATTGTCGAGAGACATCTGTCTGCTAGCCGACATTTGAGTATAAATTGGTCCTAGTCGACTGGTTAACGTTGTCGCTTGCAGAGCAGGAGCCCCAGGTTCGCGTACTGCCTGCGGCAGTTCCTGTGTTTGCAACCCCCCCCGACTTCACTACAATATTTTGCATACATGCACACACAGTGTTGTTTTTTTTCTTCCCTTTTTCATTTTCTGCAGGAACCCTACTTTAATGGCATGACTTTGTATGAAATTCTGTCTTCGTTATTATGATTTTCACCAGTACCAAATTTTTTTTTCCTGTTTATCTCTGCTCTGGGGATGGAAGGGAGGGAGGTAGAGGGAGGGCTTGATTGTTTGTTTGTATTGTTGGGGGAAAATTGCAAAACCCAATAAACAGATTAAAAAAAAAGAAAGGCGGATGGTACCAGACTGATGTGAGCAGGGCCATCACAGGGGGAAGTGCCAGGCTCTGCTCATTGACATGAATGCCCATGAATCACGGTCACATGCACACAGCTATTGTAGTTCTACTGCATGCGTAATCTCGGTGCAATACATTTTTAACAAGTAGAATAATACAGCGTCATCATGCACATAGTCTCAGCTATGACTTCAAAGGAAAAAAATCCGCTGTAAAACTATTGGCTTTACGTCAAGTCAGCTCAGCTGTCATTTTATTTTGGCATGTTGAAGTATGACAGTATGTGACAATTCAACATTTCAGGTGTATAGCCTACATTTCATTCAGATTTTAGAACATTTTTCAGACTGGTCATTACATGTAGTCAATGGTCACAGTCACATGAAACCACTAGCTTTGGACACCTGCTCAGCCATCTGTTGTTGACAGATTTATCCAGCAATCCTCGCAGTGACTTAAGGAAATTCTACCTTGTTTTTAATTTTTTTCCTTTTCTCAGCACCTGACTCATGTTTACAAAATTGGTCAAGCTCTCTTGCAGTCGACATTATTTCCAGTTTTCCTTCTTCCTCGCAGTGAGCAGCAAGATGAAGCATGCACTACGTAATGACGCAATATCGAAAATGAAAAAACCTGAATAATTTGTTAGATTTTTTTTCCGGATTTTTTTCTCCCTAATTGTATCCAGCCAATTACCCCGCTCTTTCGAGCCGTCCTGATCTCTGCTCCACCACCTCTGCTGATCCGGGGAGGGCTCCAGACTACCACATGTCTCCTCCAATACATGTGGAGTTGCCAGCCACTTCTTTTTACCTGACAATGAGGAGTTTCTCCAGGGGGATGTAGCATGTGGGAGGATCACACTATTCCCCCCCAGTTCCCCCTCACCCCTGAACAAGTGCCCCCATCGACCAGAAGTGCTAGTGCAGCGACCAGGACCCACATCCGGCTTCCCACCCACAGACACGGCCAATTTTGTCTACAGGGATGCCTGACAAAGCCGGAGGTAACACGGGGATTTGAACGAGTGAGCCCCGTGTTGGTAGGCAACGGAATAGATTGCCACGCCACCTGGATG
The DNA here is from genome assembly GCF_029633865.1 of Lampris incognitus. Taxonomy (NCBI): domain Eukaryota; kingdom Metazoa; phylum Chordata; class Actinopteri; order Lampriformes; family Lampridae; genus Lampris; species Lampris incognitus. The sequence continues at coordinate 29,857,020 of NC_079215.1, forward strand.
CCCAATCTGTTAAGATTTTTTTATGTGACCTTGACCATGCATAATGGAATTGACACACAGGAATTTCATTTTAAAAGCATATTGGGTCAAGAACAGTCATCATTTTTTTGTATATATTTAAAAAAAAAACTGCAGGATTGCAGGCCAGTCATGAGGCCCTAGAGGTGCAAGGCCCTGTGCGGTCACACGCTTCACACAGCCCGTGCTACTGGATGCAAATGCATTTCATAGTATAAAAACCCTTACAGGTAAATCAGGACTGGCAAAGCTTTCACTCCTGCAGGTGATAATAGATTAAAATAACCAATCTAGTTATCTTGACATTATTGTTCATTGAATTTCCTCTGACAAGGGCCAATGTAGAATAAAGCCATCATGATAAGGAACTTAGAAGTCTTGGTTGAGCTGAGGCTAACCGAGACATTTTTATGGCGTGAATGATTTCACGCACATGATTTTGAATTGTATCATCCTGTGAGACTGGCCTGGCCATCTCTCACTATAACGAGGGAGAAACACTGGGAATTATAAAAGTTACCACAGAAAAAAACTCATTTTATCCCGTCTTCGACACTAGAGGACCAAACCTTTTAAAAACGTCCTCTAAAGAGTCAAATTCTAATTCTCAGAAGTCTCAGATTAAGCACCGGCAGTCAAAGTCAATGGTAACCAAGGAAAGGGCTCAGTTTTCCCTTTTTTTACAGAAATGGTTTGTATATTATTTTCTTCTGATATGCTTCAAATGTTTCTGGGGTGTTTTTTTTTTCTTTTACGTTTTCTTTTACTTGATCTATTTATTGTTTAGTAGGTCATGTAACGTTTCTTTGTTCTTGTGCACACCTGGAGTTGTCAGCTCTGCTCTGAGTGAGTGTACTGCTCTCTATAAATAGTACAAGGCCAGTCGAGCCAAAACTGTCTTGAAATGCCAGGAATCCCCTGGCAGCTAATCTGACACTATTTTCTACATTGTATGTGGTCCTTTTCCTCTCATTTCTCTGTCGTATCTCCCCTGACCCTCTGGTCTGCATGCAATTTATCCAACTGAGAGGTGCTGTTTATGCTTATTAACAGATAGACAGGCATTCCTCAGAGCCACGGTGATCTCTCAAATGCACTTGTCTCGTCACTCATTGTGTTGTGCAGGACCTTCTCAGTTGGCGCTGGTTAAATTAACAATCTTCCCCAGACCAAAGTGATTCATTCATATCTCTCTCTCTCTCCCTCCCTCTCTCTCTCCAGCTTTCCCTGTCTTTATTTCTTTAAAGGAGGTCAGTGAATTTATCACCGCCCTCCTGTTATGAGCAAAAATTGCATCAACGCTCAGGAATTACATATCTCATTTATTACCCGCGTTTCAGGAGGAGGTGAAACCTCACCACCTTTCCTTTCCCACCTATGAACATTTACACAGCGTTGTTCTGTGCTGAATGTATCACACGCAGGCACGCATACACATGCGCCATCCCTGTCATCAAACAGAATTATTACCAGTTGTTCTGAGTCACTGATATATTGATGTAGACCCCAGCATGCGTGTGTGTGTGTGTGTGTGTGTGTGTTATTGTGTTTGGGGCCATAATGGACAAACACACACACACACACACTCATCTCTGTGTGTGTGAAATACCCATTTCTGTCTAAATACCTTGAAGAAGTGTCCGTCCAGACAAAAGCATAGTAAAACCACAAGTAATATTCTGCGACTGTTCATTTAGCATGTAGCAGGATTATGAAATTCCACCGTTTGTGCTTCAAACAAAATCATCTGAGTGAGTGCAAATTCTCTCCTGTTCCCCCTGCATTTAAGGAAGCCCTGCTGTAAATCCTGTAGACACTGACAGCTTGCAGGATGGGGTCAACTGTCTTAATCTATGGAGAAGAAGCTGTCTTATTCCCATTCTTGAGAACCAGGGAGGTAGTCAGACAACTGCCAGATGAGGTCACCATTACCAGAAGGAACCGTTTGAAATCTGATAAGAACTATAAGAAAAGCCCTTTAACAATACATATAGATTTATATTTATTTGTTTGTTTCATGCTCTGTTGAATTTCAGACGGGGAAGGTCGACCCTCACCATCCCAGAATATCAGGCCACAGAGGCAATGTGTTGGACATCAAATGGAACCCATTCAATGATTACTGCATTGCCTCCTGCTCTGAAGACACAACAGTTAGTCAACACACACACACAGATGCACACATGCGCCCACACAAAAACAAAAATATGTAACATCTTCACAGTGATTCACTTGAGTGTTGTGGTTAGGACACTATGGTTAATCCTTCTCTCATACACAAACGAGCTCACACACACAGACATTCACACTGACACGCACACATATTTTCACAGTGATTCATTATGAGTGTAATGGCCCCTGTGCAATAGAAGCATGTAGAAGCAAGGTGATAATTTTATTGCATCGCAGGATGGCTTTGCAGAACTTGTTGAAGCCATTCCATGCATACCACCACTCTGAGCAAGCAGAGCAGGTCAAAACCAGACACTCTTCAAGAGAAATGAAAGAAAGACTCAACAGGTTTTCTCACCTCTATCATTTACTGTAAAAAGTATACCCAGGATTGTGTCATCCGCCTCATCTTCCTTATTAGAAAGACCATGTAACCCAGTTTATCTGCATTTCACACAGTTTAAATATTTGTAAGTGTTAACGCCTGCTTAAAATAAAATGAATCAGAGGGAATGCAAATCAATTTGATGGCATGTAAAAATTGCGTCACAAAAAATTATTATGGTTAAATATAAATACACCTAAAGAGATTTATAAGTGCTCTGTGTGGTTGGTTGATTGATTGATTTTTGATTCTGCATTTGTAATAGGTAAAGGTGTGGGAGATCCCTCCTCATGGTGTGCTGAAGAACCTCACTGTACCATGGAAGGAGCTGCAGGGTCACAGTCGCAGGGTGGGCCTCATTGAGTGGCACCCCACGGCTAACAATGTGCTCTTCAGCTCCGCCTACGACTACAAGGTTACACATTAATGTCTTGCTGTCACTCACACACACACACACACACACACACACACACACACACACACACACACACACACACACACACACACACACACACACATGTCCTGAGTCTAGCACTTAGGAACGCATAACATTTAACATATAGGCATTCTGTGGTGAAATGTAGTCAGACAGGTCTCAAGTATTTAACTGCCATTTAGTTCTTGTATGAAGATTATCATAATGATTATAAGACTTACCATCACTGACACACACTACCAGGCTCTTAGCATTCATTAAATTACCAATCAGCCACATCATCATGAAAAGGTGTTTATATAGCTGCTTTTTGCACAGTAGGTCAGATGGCTGATTGAGGTGAGGTGGAAAACATAACATAACAGCACTTTAACAGTGCACAGTTTCAGATACTCCTCACGTTACCTGTTTCACTCATGTGGTTTCACAGTGCAGCGTCCAATCTGTGCCGTCAGCAGCTCATCTGTGTGTATCCTCCACCAGGTGATGATCTGGAACCTGGACTGTCCAGAGCAGGTGATAAAGAACCCAGTACGGACCATCAGTCAACACACTGATGTTGTCTTGTCCATGTCCTTCAACACGGATGGCAGCCTCTTGGCTACTACATGCAAAGACAGGAAGATCAGACTCATAGAGCCACGCACAGGCAATTTATTGCGGGTAACTGCTCTATGGGTGCATATTATATGTATGTGTGTGTGCATTAGTTTGAGATTGTCTGACTTGCAAAATCCATGAAGTCGGATTCTGAAGAGGGGAAGAAAAACAAATGTACTTTTCAATGTGAGAGGCGAAACATGAAGTGAACCCATTGCATGACAACCACCATTGCATGGGTGGGATAGTCATGCCTCTTTACCCTTCCCATGTAATGGACTCCTCCAGCACCTTATAGCCAAAACTGACACCTCTACCTTGGCCTGGCTCACAGCATACTTCCCCGGACCCCTGGGTCAGCAACCCATGACTCATGCACTTAATATTTGTCTTTTCTCACCCTCTTGGGCCGTCAAACAAGCTTACGTGTCAGTAGAAAGTGCCACAACACAGTGCCATAGTTAAAGTTTAGCGCTGAATGCATATTTTTGACAGTAGAATTGAATTATATTTGGTTGAAAACCATCTTCAGAAGTTTATGGTTTTCTACAAATCACCCAACTGCTCATGTAGGTCAGAAGATGTGTGTTGCTGTACATACCTCATTTACTGTTTGTTGGGGTTTTTGGTTTGTAGGATGCCAACTGTAAGACACATAAAGCCAGCAAGGTGCTGATCCTTGGCAACATGAAGAGGCTTTTAACAACAGGTTCTTCACGCTGGAATGTACGACAGATAGCACTGTGGGATCAGGTGAGGACTAGAACATTATTTTACATTCATACATGCTAATTCGAACCAATGTCAGCCATACCACTCGTCGCCTGAGATCAGGCAAGACAAGTCGAAACACTACCTGAGAACTGAAATCAGAGCACAGCAGTGACTAAGAAAAAGATGAAAAGTAAAAAAAGAGTTGTTACAATCTTTTTTGTCAAGCTCTTTTTTCTGCAAATTAACGGGAAATTCTGTGATGTTTAAAATCCAGTCCCTCGTACTGCTTAGTGGTACCTGTACCACACAACTACACCATCTAGTGGACAAACTGGTGAACAGGCCAATGAGCCCATCAAGAAACCATCATCAATCCACAAGTACTCTGACACTAACTGTTGGAAGTTGCACCGGGCTGAATCTATTATCAGTGATTGATGCTTTGATGTGGATAATGGTATCATGTAGGCTAAGCATTTACGATGCAAAAAAAATGACGTGAAAGTCCCTTGTGCCATATTTGTGAGCAAGCATTTACGCAAAAGCCCAGTTCTGCCAACAAGCTTATACTCTATCCGATGTACCAAGACATTGACAAACCTGTCAGTGGATACCATAAAGGAAGTCTGGGTATGCTGTCATGAATCCACAAGACTGATTCACGGGCAGCGTGTCTTTGGAGTTATCAGTTGAGCACCCTTCTTGACTGTTTTTTTTATCAGTTTTTTTGTTTTGATTTTCGTTTTGTATCATCCCATCACAACTCAATTGATGGAGATGATAACCAGCAAATCTTACTGACTGGGGCATGGTCTATGTGTTCTAGCTACATGTCATTTGTGTCTGTGTACTGGATTTAGGTGTATATTCAAATCTGTGTGTGTGTGTGTGTGTGTGTGTGTGTGTCTGGGTGCATGCGTGCGTGCGTGCGTGCACACAGGATGATCTCTCTGTGCCTTTGTTACAAGAAGACTTGGATGGTTCATCAGGGGTCCTCTTTCCTTTCTACGACCCTGATACACACATGCTATATATTGTCGGGAAGGTGGGTCTTTCTATGGAAGCACTGGTTCATTAACCATCAGCTGCTGACCACAATATATCCCTGAATAACACACTGCTCAAATTTCCCCCTATTTTTCTCAGGGCGATGGAAATATCAGGTACTATGAGATCAGCTCAGAGAAGCCGCACATACACTACCTGACAGAGTACCGCTCGCTCCTACCTCAGAAAGGAATGGGTAAGGATCACATATGTTCAAATACACACACATGCACATCAGTACTAAAATACACACCGTTGGGGCATCCGGGTGGCATAGCAGTCTACCAACACGGGGGATCGTTGGTTCGAATCCCCGCGTTGCCTCCGGCTTGGTCGGGCGTCCCTACAGACACAACTGGCCGTGTCTGCAAGTGGGAAGCCGGGTGTAGGTATGTGTCCTGGTCGCCACACTAGCACCTCATCTGGTCAGTTGGGGCACCTGTTTAGGGGGGAGGGGGAACTGGGGGGAATAGCGTGATCCTCCTACTCGCTATGTCCCCCTGGTGAAACTCCCCACTATCAGGTGAAAAGAAGCGGCTGGCGACTCCACATGTACTGGACGAGGCATGTGGTAGTCTGCAGCCCTCCCCGGATTGGCAGAGGAGGTTGAGCAGCAACCGGGACAGCTCGGAAGAGTGAGATAATTGGCCGGGTACAATTAGGGAGGAAAAAAAAATCCTAAATAAATAATACACACCGCTGCAAATACACTGACGGCCATTATGTGTTTTGTCTGGAGAGATTTATAAATATATAACTCTATAAATATACAGATAACTCAGCATTATTTGAAAACTGAACCTGCTGATCATGTTATTTGAAGTGACACAAAGAAGACCACCTAAAGCCGTGGTTGCCATGAAGAAAGACATAGTTATAGTCAGAGGTGCACATAAGTGGTGCGCAGGTGCGCATGCGCACTTAAAATATTCAATGAGCACCAGATTCAAGTGTTTTACCGCGCATTTGCGTACCAAACATTTTGCAGTGCAGAGTATGAGCCACTAATTTCTCCAAAATGTCAAAGAAGCAAGCGACATTGAGTAATTTCTTTGGTGTTCCTCCACCTCCACCAAAGAAACGCCATACTGAACCAGAACCAAAGTCAAAGCGTAAGTTTTCAGAGAAATGGCTGCAGGACATCGGCTGGCTTCAAACAGATGACGCCCGCACTGAGATGTGGTGTAAACTATGTCGGGAAAATCCCACATTAGCGGATAGAAACTGCCACTTTTATATGGGGACGAAAAACTTCAGCCATCCAGCTTTTGATAAGCATGCAAACAGCAGAGAACACCAGAAAGTAGTGGAAGCTATTGCTAACAGGCGCAGCCAGGACCAGAGACCCAGCGGCCCGCTCGACAGGTGGCAAGACAGACTGACGGAAGAACAACATCAGGCACTGACAAACATGCTCTGGTTGGCCTTTCACAAAGCGAAACACGCACGTCCTATGCGTTCATATGAGGAGGATATTCCGCTTCTCAAGAGGTTAGGAGTTAACGTCGGGACTGCTTATCATTCGCGAGAAGGGGGATCCCGCATCACGGACAGCATCGCTCAGACAATAAGTTCAGAGTTAAGTGAAAAACTGAAAGCAGCTGAATTTTGGGGTGTGCTTTTCGATGGATCCGAAGATATAACAAAAACGGAGCAGGAAATTGTGTACATTGTTTCTGTGTCCCGCAACGGACAATACAGCTCAGACTTCCTTGGATTAATTAATCTGGGGGCCAACCGAACAGCACAGGACATAGTGGATGGACTTGTGCAACTGTTCAATGATTGTGGTTTAGCGGAGTGGAAGGCAAAGTTGGTGTCGGTACGCAGTGATGGAGCAGCTGTCAACGTTGGAGTTTACAACGGGGTCGTTCCCAAATTACGTCAGATGGTGGATATCGGGGATTCCCTTGTGCATATCCTGTGCACCACCCACACGCTGGAGAACTGTGCTAAATCAGCTGATCGTGCGGTCCCATACTGTGAGTCATTTAATAAATCTATCATCACTTTGCTAAGCTTTTACTTAAAGAAAGGGGGTGCAAAACGAATTGCATAACTACAAAAGATATGTGAGGAGAAAGACATTGATTTTGTCAAACTAGGTAAGTTCCACAACATCAGATGGTCTGCATGGAGACAAGAGACTCTGTTTAAAATATGGAGAATGTTACCAGCCATTCAGATCCAAGCGGCAACAAGTGATGACAGTAGCCTGAAACATATCAGCACAGAGCGTTTTCGTTGTTTCCTAGCCAACATGCTTGATGTTGGGAACATTGTACAGTTCACCTCCCTCAGGTTCCAGAAAGACAGTCTGACTATTGGTGAATGCAAAGATGAGCTCATGGTTGCTATTGGACAGTTGACGCTACTGATGGGCAGTGAGGGCAAGTACAGGGAGGAGACTGTGGCACATGCTGAAGCTGACAGGGATAAGATTGATGTGTTGAGAGCTTTAATTCATGAATTTGAAAGCAGATATGAATCCCTCAAGTCATGCGATCACTTTTTGATTTTTGATCTTACAACTTGGCCTAATGAAATGAAAAACCTCCACGGTTTTGGCAACACAACACTTAGTAACATCCTTGAGAAATATGACGCCAGCATGCATGTTGACAAAGATGAAACTTTAAGAGAGTGGATGCGTTTAAAGCAAGCTGGAAAACGTTTGGCAGCCTCCTCTGTGCATGATCTAGTCAATGTAGTGAACACCAGCAACCCAGGCAGTTACTCCATCATTCAAAAAGTCCTTCTGCTGTCTCTTACACTGCCCTTGAGCAGTGCTGCGTGTGAGAGGGGATTTTCACACCTGAATATAATAAAAAACAAGTACAGATCCTGCCTGTCAGCCTATCGCCTCTCATCTCTAATGCACATCCACTTATCTAAGTTCACAACAGAAACCTTTGACCCAAAGCCAGCAGTAGACTTGTGGATGCAAACAGCTAATCGTAGGGTGAAGCAGCGAGAAAGGAGCAGGCCTAGTACATCTGGTGTTTTTGAAATAGAGGAAGACAGTCTGGAGGGGAGTGATGAAGATGATGATGATGTCCTGTAGGACAACAGAACTTTCAGTGCTTTAAATAGCAGGATCTGTTGTGAGTTTGATTTGGTTTTCAGTGTTTGAAAAAGCAGTCATTTGTATATTTAGTTTTCAGTGCTTGAAGAGCAGTCATTTCATTTGAAAGTCACATGTATGGCACTTCAAAGAACAGACATTTTGTTGTAACCTACTGCTTTTGTTCATTTTCAATTGAAATTAAAGTACATGTAATGTTATCCACGTATCCCTCATATTTTGTTCATTTTGTGAGGTGGGTGGGTCATGAAAAATGCATTTAAAAAAAGGTGAGCACCAAGCAAGAACCTCAGGTGCTCCTTTGAGAACCAGACCAAAAAAATTATGTGCACCCCTGGTTATAGTATATGTTTTAGGGCATTATGAAATGTGCAAGATTTCAAGACATGTATCTATTGATTTGAAAGAACATTCCCGGAGTTTGCTTAGTTCTTTAGCATGGAAATACCCATTTTTTTAGATGGTAAAATGCACTATATTGAATCCAGTGTGTAGGTTTTGGATTCACATCTGGAACAACGTAACTGATGCTGCCTGTGTGCCGTCCTCTAGGTGTCATGCCAAAGAGAGGCTTGGATGTGAGCTCCTGTGAGGTTTTCAGGTTTTACAAGCTGGTGACAATCAAGAGTCTCATTGAGCCTATATCTCTGATCGTACCTCGCAGGGTAGGAGTGCACTAACTCACACATCCCACAGACACTCAAATCTAGAGAGAAAGAATTACCATTTTGCAACCCATCATCATTTTTTGCATAGTAAATGTTAGACAGAAAAGTAATTTTGTTTGTGTGTGTGTGTGTGTGTGTGTGTGTGTGTTAACAGTCAGAGTCATACCAAGAAGACATCTATCCCAAGACGGCAGGTAACCATCCTGCGCTGACCGCAGAGGAGTGGTTCAGTGGTATTAACAAAGGTTAGGACCATCATGTGTGTGTGTGTATCTGTGACCCCATGTATTTATTTATATATATATATATAAAGATCTTATTATTCCGCTTCTCATTTGTTTAGCACTTTTAGCAACACCATTGACGGTTTTTGAAAAAAAAAAACCCCGCTATCTATCTATCTATCTATCTATCTATCTATCTATCTATCTATCTATCTATCTATCTATCTATCTATCTATCTATCTATCTATCTATCTATCTATCTATATTACATTACAGTCATTTAGCCGACGCTTTTATCCAAAGCGACTTACAATAAGTGCATTTAACGTAGGAAATCAGGAGAACTGCTAGCCATCAGAGGACATAAGTGCATCTTCTGTCTAAACAAGCATCTAAGAGCAAAACTGGTGCTAAAGTAAAAGCGCAAGAAAGAGATTTTTTTTTAAATAAATGAGTGAATGCAATAAGTGCTAAGAGCAAGTGACAGGGTAGTAGTTCTTGAAGAGGTGAGTTTTCAACCTGCGCCGAAAGATGGGCAGCGACTCCACTGTCCATCTATCTGTCTATCTATCTATCTATCTATCTATTTATATGGGCAGCATGATGGTGCAGTTGTTAGTGCGGTTGCCTCACAGCAAGAAGGTCCTGGGTTTGAGCCCCGGGGTAGTCCAACCTTGATGGGTCATCCCAGGTCATCCTCTGTGTGGAGTTTGCATGTTCTCCCCGTGTCTGCGTGGGTTTCCTCCAGGGGGTCCGGTTTCCTCCCATAGTCCAAAGACATGTAAGTCAGGTGAATTGGCCGTACTAAATTGTCCCTAGGTGTGTGTGTGTGTGTGTGTGTGTGTGTGTGTGTGTGTGTGTGTGTGTGTGTGTGTGTGTGTGTCCTGTGATGGCCTGGCGGCCTGTCCAGGGTGTCTCCCCACCTGCCGCCCAATGATTACTGGAATAGGCTCAAGTATCCCCGCAACCCTGAGAGCAGGATAAGCAATTCAGATGGATATATATGATAAGCAGTTCAGATGGATATATATGTATATAAATATATATATAGCGTTTTTTTTTTCCGAAACTGTCAATGGTGTTATAAGTGCTCAACTAATGAGGAGTGGAATATCAACACAGATACAGGAAAAAAAGTTTTAGTACGTTGCAGTACTGGCCTGTTTCGTGTGACTGAGTGTGCGTCGCACGTCATGCGATGCGCGCTCTAATGAGTGCGCGTTGCATTTCTGATGAGTCATCAGAAATGCGATGTCATCAAATCATCATCATCAGAAATCATCAGATATCATCAGCAATTCTGATGAGTGCGTATTGCATGTCACAAGAGATGCGATGCACACTCATCGGAGTGCGCGTTGCATCATTAGCAGCTGATGAGTGCGTGTCGCACGAAACAGGCCTGTACTGCAATGTATTAAAACTTTGTTCCTGTATCTGTGTTGATATATATATATATATATACACTGCTCAAAAAAATAAAGGGAACACCTAAAAACACTATATAGACCTCGATGAATGAAATATTTCAGCTGAAAATCTTTATTTATTAGACAGAGGAATGTGTTTAGAGCAAAATAACCTAAGAATGATCAATGGAAATCAAAATCATTAGCCCATTAAGGTCTGGATTCAGAATCATACTCAAAATCAAAGTGGAAAATGAGAACATAGGCTGATCCAACTTCTGTGGAAATTCTTCAAGACGATTCAAAATGAGGCTCAGTAGTGTGTGTGGCCTCCATGTGCCTGTATGCACTCCCTACAACGTCTGGGCATGCTCCTGATGAGACGACGGATGGTCTCCTGAGGGATCTCCTCCCAGACCTGGATCAGGGCATCGGTCAACTCCTGGACAGTCTGTGGTGCGACATCGCGTTGGCGGATGGTACGAGACATGATGTCTCAGAGGTGCTCGATTGGATTCAGGTCTGGGGAATGTGCAGGCCAGTCCATAGCATCAATGCCCTCGACATACAGGAACTGCTGACACACTCTGGCCACATGAGGACGAGCATTGTCATGCATGAGCAGGAACCCAGGGCCCACTGCACCAGCATATGGTCTGACAATGGGTCTGACGATCTCATCCCAGTACCTAATGGCAGTCATGGTACCTCTGGCTAGCACGTAGAGGTCTGTGCGGCCCTCCAAGGATATGCCTCCCCAGACCATCACTGACCCACCGCCAAACCAGTCATGCTGGAGGATGTTGCAGGCAGCAGAACGTTCTCCACAGCGTCTCCAGACTCTCTCACGTCTGTCACACGTGTTCAGTGTGAACCTGCTCTCATCTGTGAAGAGCACAGGGCGCCAATGGCGAATCTGCCAACCAAGATGTTCTCTGGCAAAGGTCAATCGGGCTGCACGGTGTTGGGCTGTGAGCACAGGCCCCAATTGTGGACGTCGGGCCCTCATACCATCCTCATGCATTCTGTTTCTCACTGTTTGAGCAGAAACCTGCACATTAGTGGCCTGTTGAAGGTCGTTTTGTAGGGCTCCGGCAGTGCTCCTCCTGTTCCTCCTTGCACAAAGGACCAGATAGCGGTCCTGCTGCGGGGTTGTTGTCCTCCTGCGGCCCCCTCCACGTCTCCTGGTGTACTGGCCTGTCTCCTGGTACCTCCTCCATGCTCTGGACACTGTGCTGGGAGACACATCAAATCTTCTTGCCACAGCATGCATTGATGTGCCATCCTGGATGAGCTGCACTACCTGAGCAACTTCTGTAGGTTGCAGATACCGCCTCATGCCACCTCTAGTGGTGAGGGCACTAGCAAAATGAAAAACTAACCAAAGATCGGCCAGAAAAGATGAGGACAGGCAAATGGTCTGTGGCCACCACCTGCAAATCCATTCCTTTTATAGGGGTTGTCTTGCAAATTGTCTAATTTCCACCTGGTGGAAATTAGACAATTTACCAACAGGTGAAATTGATTCACAAATCAGTGTTGCTTCCTAACTGGACAGGTTGATATCTCAAAAGTGTGATTGACTTGGAGCTACATTGCATTGCTTATGTGTTCCCTTTATTTTTTTGAGCAGTGTATATATATATATATTACTATGGGGTACCATGGGATTTGTAACCAGATACGTTATTTAAGTATATTAATGCAAAGTGTAAATGCACACATCATGCATTGCAATTCGCAATGACATTATGATCAGATTACTGCCAGAATCATCCAGGTGAAATATAATCCACACAAAGTGCTTACATTGGTGAGACAGTACTGCCCAGGGACTAGTAGTAATAGCATCCTTGCAGCCAGCAGTTAAATGTAGTATATGGGTTCATTCTTTAGTTTGCCGTTTGGCACGAACCACTCCCATCATAGTAAAAGATTTGCTGTATATACATTCACAGCAATTATAAATACAGTTGTACCAAACAACTTGCCACTGTTGATGCCTCCAAGTCATTGAATTGACCCCTTCAAGGATTTTGGACTGTTTGATGGATGGTTCTGATGAAAACAGACAGACTTTCAGCCTCCCCACCCACTTCTTTTCTTTGCACAGTTTGCACAAAAAATGATTTCCGATCACAAGAAGACAACAAGAATGCATATAAATGTCAGGTGGGGATGCAAATGCATGAACAGATTGATCATCCCCCAGATAAAATATGGAGATATGGTTCACTTGATAATATCCAGGTGTAAATGTGCGGGAGGGTATTTGATATACCTCCTCTTGCTGCTCAGTATGAAGAGCTGGCGGTGAATGAGACGAAATCAGATTTTCAAATGAACCTGCAGGATTTTTTTTTCTTTTTAGTTTGTGCTCTTCTTCCATAGTTGTTTCCCCCTTAAGCTTACCATAATGCTCGTTTTTTTTTTGTTTCCCCCCCCCCCCTTTTTGTTCCATGTTGTATCTGGCCAATTACCCTACTCTTCCAAGCCCCCGGTCACTGCTCCACCCCCTCTGTCGACCTGGGGAGGGCTGCAGACTACCACATGTCTCCTCCGATACATGTGGAGTTGCCAGCTGCTTCTTTTCACCTGACAGTGAGGCATTTCGCCAGGGAGACAGCGCATTGGGAGGATCATGCTATTCCCCCTCCCCCTCGAACAGGCGCCCTGACTGACCAGAGGAGGCACTAGTGCAGCGACCTGGACACATACCCACATCCGGCTTCCCTCCCGCAGACACGGCCAATTGTGTCTGTAGGGACGCCCTACCAAATCGGAGGTAACGCGGGACTTCGAACCGATGATCCCCGTGATGGTAGGCAACGGAATAGACTGCTACGCTACCCGGACGCCCCCATAATGCTGTTTTGGCTCACTTGCCAATGGTCACATTATCATATTCGGTATGATAATTTTACAGTTTTACTGGTTTCTGCTTACTGTCCTGCCAGTTTGTTTGTTTAACTAACATTATTACCATGGCCCACAAAAATATATTCACATCCCCTGCTCTGCCTCCCTCAGCTTCTCATTGGCTGTGATGTGCTCACGTTTGTCAAAAATGCACTTTTCAGAAACAAGCAATAGCTTTACTTTTTTTTAATCCAGTGGCATAAATGTAAAATGATGGGGGGAAAAAAAGCTTTCTCTTATGCAAGCATACTTTTACTCTGTATGAATGAAGGGACTTGACCTTGCATGTTAATGTGGTACCTCCTCTCACCCCTGATTTCTCTACCAGTGATTGATGTGCGTAAGCATCCGGTTACTGTGGTGGTCTATTCCGTTGCGTACCAACACGGGGATTGCCCGTTCAAATCCCCTTGTTACCTCCAGCTTGGTCGGGCATCCCTACAGACACAATTGGCCATGTCTGAGCTGGGAAGCCGGATGTGGGTATGTATCCTGGTCACTGCACTAACGCCTCCTCTGGTCGGTCGGGGTGCCTGTTCAGGGGGAGAGGGGACTGGGAGGAATAGCATGATCCTCCCACGCGCTATGTCCCCCTGGTGAAACTCCTCACTGTCAGGTGAGAAAAAGCGGCTCGTGACTCCACATGTATCAGAGGAGGCATGTGGTAGTCTGCAGCCCTCCCTGGATTGGCAGAGGGGGTGGACTAATGACTGGGACAGCTTGGAAAATAGGGTAATTGGCCAAGTATAATTGGCAAATTTTCAATTTTCAAGAACAAGGGTGATGTGCAGAACTGTAGCAACTACAGAGGTATAAAATTGATCAGCCACAGCATGAAGATATGGGAAAGAGTAATAGAAGCTAGGTTAAGAGGAGAGGTGATGATTAGTGAGCAGCAGTATGGTTTCATGCCACGAAAGAGCACTACAGATGCAGTGTTTGCTTTGAGAATGTTGATTGAGAAGTATAGAGAAGGCCAGAAGGAGTTACATTGTGTCTTTGTGGATTTAGAGAAAGCATATGACAGGGTGCCGAGAGAGGAGGTGTGGTATTGTATGAGGAAGTCGGGAGTTGCAGAGAAGTATGTAGGAGTGGTGCAGGATATGTATGAGGGAAGTGTGACAATGGTGAGGTGTGCAGTTGGAATGATAGATGGGTTCAAGGTGGAGGTGGGATTACATCAAGGATTGGCTCTGAGCCCTTTCTTGTTTGCAATGGTGATGGACAGGTTAGCGGATGAGATCAGGCAGGAGTCTCCGTGGACTATGATGTTCATAGATGACATTGTGAATCTGTAGCAAGAGTATGGTGCAGGTTGAGGGGAGCCTGGAGAGTTGGAGGTATGCACTGGAGAGAAGAGGAATGAAAGTCAGTAGGGGCAAGATGGAATACCTATGCATGAATGAGAGGAAAGACAGTGGAATGGTGAGGATGCAAGGAGTGGAGGTGATGAAGGCATATGAGTTTAAATACTTGGGGTCAACTGTCCGAAGTAACGGGGAGTGCAGAAGAGAGGTGAAGAAGAGAGTGCAGGCAGGGTGGAGTGGGCGGAGAAAAGTGTCAGGAGTGATTTGGGACAGAAGGGTTCCAGCAAGAGTTAAAGGGAAGTTTTATAAGATGTTTGTTAGACCAGCTATGTTATATGGTTTGGAGACAGTGGCACTGATGAAAAGACAGGAGGCAGAGCTGGAGGTGGCAGAGTTGAAGATGCTAAGATTTTCACTGGGAGTGATGAAGATGAAGAAGGACAGCATTAGGAATGATTATATTAGAGGGACCGCTCAAGTTGGACAGTTTGGAGACAAAGCAAGAGAGGCAAGATTGAGATGGCTTGGACATGTGTGGAGGAGAGATGCTGGGTATATTGGGAGAAGGATGCTGAATGTGGAGCTGCCAGGGAAGTTGAAAAGAGGAAGGCCAAAGAGGAGGTTTATGGATGTGGTGAAGGAAGACATGCAGGTGGCTGGTGTGACAGAGGAAGATGCAGAAGACAGGAAGAAATGGAAACGGATGATCCGCTGTGGCGACTCCTAATGGGAGCAGCCGAAAGTAGTAGTAGGCCAAGTATAATTGGGAGAAAATGGGGGGGGAAAATTCTAAAAAAAAAGTTATTAATGTGCGCTTCTCTCTCCTCTAACCATGATCAGACCCAGTGCTAATCTCTCTGAAGCCCGGAAGTCAAGTTGAGATGTACCCTGAGCTGAGCATGAGCAAAGGACTGGGCAACTCGCTGGACATGCGTCGATCCCATAGCAGGCCGGGCCTGCTCCAGCTGACATACATTCAGGATCAGCTGGCCACTAAAGATGACAAAGCAGACAGCGATCCTTTTGCCGGAACAGAGGAGAGGAGACGGTCGTCGATCATCAGCGGTCACGACCTTGATCTTTGCTCTCCCCCCAAGACAGAGAACGAGGTACTGGCAAGATTTGGTACAATTAGGCTACCTTTTGGTTAATCAAGTACATACAGATGGGTGACAAATTAAAGGAAAAGCCAATATAAAGAATCTTAGTAAGGTGTTGGTCCGCCACGAGCCTCTGGAACAGCTTCAGTGCTCCTTGTCATAGATTCTACAAGTCTCTGAACTCTACTGGAGGGATGAACACCATTCTTCCAAAAGATATTCCCTCATTTGGTGTTTTGATGATGGTGGTGGAGAGCGCTGTCTAACATGTTGGTCCAACATCTCCTATAGGTGTTCAGTTGGGTTGAGATATGGTGACTGTGAAGGCCATAGCATATGATTTACATCATTTCATACTCATCAAACCATTCAGTGACCCCTTGTGCCCTGTGGATGGGGGCATTATCATCCTGGAAGAGACCACTCTCATCAGGATAGAGATGTTTCATCATAGGATAAAAGTGATCACTCAGAATAACTTTATATCGATTTGCAGTGACCCTTCCCTCTAAGAGGACAAGTGGACCCAAACCATGGCAGAAAAATGCCCCCCACAGCATAACAGAGCCACCGGACCCCCTCACTGTAGGGGTCAAGCATTCAGGATCTTCCTTTCATTTGACACCCGTCTGTGTGTATCCTATTGTGTCTTGATCATTTGGTTTTTCATTGTGTATGTTGATGGTGTTTTTCCTGCAAGTCACCATGGTCTGTATGCATGCGTGTGCGTGTGTGTGTGCGTGCGTGTGTGTGTGTTCTGAAGCTGCGCTTAAAGTTCCACAGGCAGCAGGAGGAGATCCGCCGGCTGAGGGAGCTCCTCAACCAGCGTGATGTTCATATCACACAGCTCGAACTGGAGATTAAGAACATCAAAAATTCCCATACTCACGGCTCTCTCTGAGACAGAACCCTTTTTTATTTGTTTTGTTTTTGTTTTGTACACACACAGCACACAACATTCCCGGTTCATGTACTTATACTCAAAACAAGGACTGCTGTTATTCTCCCACAATGTAACAAATTTCTAAGTCTTACCGACCTGTCCGCTCCTGCCGCCGTCGCCTGTTTGTATGCCTCACAGCTATGCAAGTTTGTCTACTTTTTTTTGCTCCTTTTTTTTTCTTTTTTAAAAAAAAATGCTCTTTTAGTTAATGAGGAAAATGGATGTATTTGCCTGTCTTAAATGAATGATGTTATTGTCTGCTTGTGGTTTGAAAGAGGTCACGGGGTGGGAGCTGACATTCTGTGTGATTGTATGATAACACTGAATTTCTTTACTTTTCCAATTTTTTTTTTTTTTTTTTTTTGCATATTCAAGCTACTGTGTGTGAAGACAGACGTCTATAGTTGTAATGTCTGGAAGGTCAGATGCTAGATCTGTGTGCATGGAAAAAGGTTGTGACCCTGGATATGAATGACTGTATCGTGCTCCAAAGGTTTTCACCTCCCACAAAGCTGCACATGTATTTCAATTACTGGAAGAAGAAAAAAAAACTTATCAAAGATCAAACTATTTTCAGGGCGGTTGATTTTCAGTTCTGTTTTTGTGAGGTCTCTGTATTTGATGCAGAGGAGACAGCAGGGATGTATTGGATATTTTCTATTTATTCTGCTTTAAAAGCTGGGGAAACACAACTTAGAAGCGACACTTAACAAATTTGACATTCAAATCGGACGGATAATGAAAGAGAAGCACGCCACCAGTCACAAAAATGGCAAATGGGTTTCTTCCTGAAGATGTCAACCACTGTGATGAGAAAAAATGAAAGCCATCATGTGTATATAGTAGCTATACACACTACATGCAGGGAACTCAGTGATTGTTAGTTTATCCGTTTACGAAGTCCTTGCTTAAGTTATGGTCTCTCAGAATAACCACAAAGGTTTTAAAAAGCCACAAAGTAAGTAAAGGTGCTCTGTACAGGTGCACAAAGAGAATCCTATAAGAATAAAACAGGATTATGCTCTCGTGGACACTTACGGATGCTCTTAATAATTTCTACCTTGGTTTAAGTGGATGCATTTCTCACATATGGTGCTTTAAATATTGGGTCTACCTATTTTGACCTGAAACAACACTGCTTTCAAATATGATGCGAGATCTCACGTTATGTACTCTCTCAATAGGCCTCACTCATCAATTGTTCGTATGTACAAATTTGTTCTAACACACCCATGGTATGTTTTATCCCTGAAGTTTGTCTCAGAGACCAGTGTAGAACCTGGGTAACCCCTGAATTTAAGCACCAGTTGGTTAACACTGATGTCTTTGCAAGCCTGGGTGATTGCTCATTGCAACAGGTAGATGGTAGATGTTAGGGGGAAGGAATTAAAAATTACCATCAGGCTTTGCTGCTGACTGTTAGACAATCTTGAGAGCTAAAAAAAAATTCCATGGGGGTGCAAAGAACAAATCTGTATGTACGAACAATTGGTAAAGCTTGTACCACATGATGCAAAAGACCCCATCATAATGCAAGCAAATCCACATTGTACTGGTTATGATTTGCTATTCACACCTCCCCCTCAAATGAACAAACCAACATATAGACAGACTCACATGCATACATACATACATGCATGGCTGTATGGAATTGTTTTGTCTGACACTGGCAACCGCTGCTCGGACAAATCTAGCGCAGTAGCTGGCTATACTCATTGACTTTGGTCCAAGAGCACACCAGGCCAAACCCGAACCGCTGCCCTTTATAGACATGTTGCAACGCATTCCCCTTTTGCATTGTTTGTGCTGCTAAAGCTGGCTAGCTGACTTTTTCGAGAGCTGATTTGGCCAATTGTTTATGCAATATTTACTGGCTGCACTGTGTGCAACAGTGTTGTATTCCCATTGTCCTTCATTTTCAACTGAGCTATTGCAACGGGCTTCTATATCATCAACTAAATGGCTAGTAAGTGCCAATGACAAAGCCTCTTGACCCCATTATTTCAGTAATATCTTGTTTACATTGGACAGTAGATGCCAGACCAACCTCATGAGTCGTTGCTCAATGTCATTCACACCCCTGGCTATAGACTGTTGAATGTGGCCATCCCAAAATGTAGCCGGTTTAACCCAACATATATTGTAAAAGATTCAGTGAGAAATAAAGTTGAACAAAAACTATTGTACCTGTCCATTTTTAATTTTGCATTCCTGCCAAGTCTCATGTGGCTCTTTAAAAAGTGACTACTTACTGAAAGTAACAGCTGAAATCCACAAATTATCTTTACAAGTTTTTTTTTCCTTTGAATTTTGCTGATTCATCATCTCAAGTCAAACCTGCAATTCATTTGGTGGGTGGATTATTCATTCATAACTAGTAACAAAACATACCCTTCTGTTTATTGGGCTGAAAAACTTCCAATTTGATTCCACATTTTTGGTAAAACACCGCCAACCAATGACACACAGGCAATACAATATTAAATATCACTGCCAACTACAAGTATTTAGTCATACCTATTGTTTTGTGCCCAGTTGTGTCTGTCAAGTCTTGTGTGCTTATTCTGTCACACTTTGGTATATTAGTGTAAAGAATTTCTCCCATCTTGTCCTCATACTTTACATCTTGCTTCTTTTTTTTCTATCAAGCAGCCAAGTTACCAGTAAGTTATCATTTGATTTCATCATCACAATTTTGTCAGGATAACTGTTAATGTTAGCAGACATCCTTTGAGAGCATGACAGGCAGGATGTAGACTCACTTGTTTATTCGGCCATCCTCCACCTACCCACTTTAGCTGAATGGGTTTTGACATCTTCCACGCTGTATATGATCCTATTAGTCGATATAGCATTCTCTACAAATGACGTGGTTGACACCACGACATCATCACAGTGTAAGCAAGCCAAACTGAAAATAATTACAAATCCGTTTCATTTCATCTTCTTGATATTCAGTGCATATATTCTGACAGTCTCTTGACCTTACATTGAAGGAGTGATGTAGCTGCAGGGTGAATTGTAGCTTATCATGGCAAACGCTCCTGAATAAATTCCCCTTTCAGCTATGAGCTGCTGCTGGGCAATACTCTGAGTGCGTTCAAATTAGCTGCAATTTAAAAAAAAAAGAAAAAAATCACAAAGTTGTGTCATTTTGGTATCTTTAAAATATGTCACTGTATACAGTACAATTATGATGAAATTGTACCACTCCTTTTAATATTGTTTCTAAAATGTGTTAAGACTTATCCATCATATAAATAAAATCAAATGAACATTTTATGTCCCAAATTGTGCAACATTGCTGTCAAGGCACAATATTGCCCCCACCAACCAAGCACAGGAACATATGTAGTATTTTGTCAATGTGTTGTGCAACGTCACATTACTTTGGCTGAGACTAATATTAATTCCAACGCCGCCGTTAACATGTCTATTTGATCAGCTGTCATAAAAAAGAAATAAGCCAGCCAAGCATTTTGCACAGACAGCAGTGCTCAGCCTGCTTGTCACTGCTACTTTCTCATGCTCAGTTGCCTGACTGTTGACTCAGATTAGTGAATTTTCCCCTCCCCCACCCAAGCTGCAACTTGTGGAGGGCTAACCACCATCTCTGCAAAGGCTTGTCTGACCCGTTTGGCTCAAAATTAAAAAGAAAAAGGGCCTTAAGAGGTAGATTTCAAGAGAACACAGCAGTTAACACTCTCCTTCATTAAACAGGTTGTTTCTTTGAGAACGCTGGGCTTGCTTTTCCTTATGGTAGATAAGCATGTAAGAGCATTGCTTTTCAACTTGGTGCCCACATTAATTCCCGTGCAACATTAAATCTTAATTCCACCAAGAAACTAGCTTGGTGAGGCAAGTGTTAAATCCAATGAGGTTACAAAAAAATTAAAAACAAAACTAAAGGCAATTCGAAGCCTAGGTTCTAGACTAACTTGTGCAGCTGCCATTACTGGACGTAAGATACAGTGCTAGATGAGGAAAAATGACTAATATGGCCTCTGCTTCATTCTTTCCACTGACAGCAACACCAGAAAAAGCACAGCAGGAAGAGAGAAAAGCGCAAAATGTTAACATTTTATTTACAAAGTTGTTTGTCATACAGAAAGTAAAAATGTAGCTACAACCTTGATTTGTGCAACAGGCGGCCACACTAAAAATCATGGCTCTCTTGTTGCACAGTTGCCATAGCAATAATTTTATCGGGAAAAATAAGGAACGGAAAAAAAAAAAGAAAAGACAAATAAGAGAAATAATAAACCCAACAACAACAAAAAATAATCCATCCAACAAAATATTAAAAGCACAGACCCAAAACTAGATACCAGTCCCAAAGTCCTCACGCAGGTACACATAGAGGGTTTGACGGTGAAATTGTGGAATGCTGAGTGGTGGGCTGCCTGAGAACCTTGGGGTGGTGGCATGGGCACGATAGGGAGGGAAGGAGGACAGGTGGCTCTTGGTTCAATGGGATAAAAGGGAGGTGGGGGGCAGCTCCACTCGGCCCACCCGTCCGGTACAGTCTTGCCCCAAAAAAGGAGCTCAGAGCTGGGGGGGGGGGCGTGGAGTAGAAAAGGCGGTGTGACTTGGAAGGTGGGTGGATGTTCAGGTGGAGATTTTGAGGGAGGGGAGGGGTTGGTAACTCGGTAGGCTCTCGTTTTCACTTCTGCTCTTAATCTTCATCTTCGTCATCATCATCATCATCATCATCCTCTGGATCTCGCTTTCTCTTCTCGCCTTTGCCAGCCTCTGCTTCTGGCAGAAAAAAGAGGGGGAGATGTCAAATGTTTTGAGGGGAAAACTGAATTTGGTGGAACAAAGCAGACTATAATCCTGAGTATCCTAAGGGTCCTGTCAAAGAGGACTACTTTATGCCTTCAGATGAGTGTGTTCCCTCAGGATGAAGAAAGAACTTAAGTTTATAAACTAACTAAATATGGTCAAGGGTTTCCGCTGTACCCCAGTTTCCTCTTTTTGGGGTTTCAGTTTGGCAAGGGGATTTAAGCTGGGCTTTTTTGATCTGAGTTTGTCTCTGAAAGACTGGGATGTACGATCTATTTAGACAGACACCATGTTTCCCGAGATTTTGGGAATACCCTAAGGGAACGTTTCTTAGAAACCACTCAGACATTATATTTAATGTATTAAACTGATATTTCAGTTATCCTTGAAGGCAACTTCTCCTTTCACTTGCCGTCTCTTCCAGATAGATGTCTCAGCAGCAGCTCAACTGCAGACCAGCACTATGTCATGTTTAAAGAATTTAAGCAAATTTGAGTCTTAATCAAATGTTTGAAGTAATTGGAGGGCCAAATCGGGTGTGCACCTTGATTTGTAATTACATGTAGTTATGAACTCAAGAGAATATTTGTAGGCACACAATTAAGACACAAAAATAATTTGTCCAACTCTTTCCATTTCAATATCGGCTGATCAGGCTTTTGATTCACACAAATGTTTAATATTAATGACAAGGGATTAGAATTTTGTGGAGGGGCAATCTTGCTTAGATTTAATCTGAAAGAGATGACACATACCATCCTCATCTTCATCGTCATCATCATCTTCATCATCAACTTCACCATCCTGACCAAAATCTTCCTCCTTGGAAAAAGGCACATACACACAGAGTATAAGTGACTCGTTGAAATCAGAAGAAACAGCACCTCAGAATGTTTGAACCAAACATTATTTTACCTCATCCTCTCCGCTAACCTCCTCATCATCTTCTTCTCCTTCTACCTCCTCTTCATCTTCATCATCCTCCTCCTCCTCATCAAAGTCCTCCTCCTCTCCATCCTCCTCCTCCTCACCCTCTGCGAAACAAAGTCAAAATGTGTTTGTTAGCCATGGGTCATCAATTCAGCAAACACACATTTTAAGTGCCGTGAAATATACAGTGCAACTGAGATAAGGTTCAAATTGGTTTCTATTATTTTCGCAGCACACCCCACTCAGACTTTAATTAACACAATAAATGAGCACACTGTATCTGATAAGATTACAGTTTAATTTATTATAAACTGATAAAAACAAAAAACAAAACACTAGCACCATCAAGCCTCCTCTCTGAGGCACCTTACCTTCATCATCTTCATCGTCAACACCATCTCCATCCACCTCTCCATCAGAGTCTGAGGCTTCCCTGTCCTCCATGTCGTAACCATCCAGGTAGGTAAGCTGTGGCAGCAGTCTGAACACACTCTCTCTGTAGTCATTCAGGTTTGTCACTTCACAGTTAAACAGGTCCAAACTCTTCAGGTTGTCCAGCTTTTTCTAAGGGTAGAACGAAACGAGGCATTCTGGTGAGTAACTGTTGCATCTTAGTCAATGTAGCAGTGGTACTATGTAAATGTATACACTCCATTTAGCTAAGCAGCGTTTCATGTAGAATTCACTTGAGACACAGGGGCTAAAGTTTGTAATATCTGTACAATCGATGATATATGGAGTACAGTTGAAATGAATTTGAATTGAATTGAAAATTGAATACAGTTAACGAATGCAAAGCCAACACTGTGGCCAAGTATTCCAAACATTCCTAATTCCAATACTCCTCCATATAGACACGAAATCTAAATGGGGTAAAATACTTTAAATATAATCCCTGAACCCACAGGGATTTACTTTATAAAAGAAATGGGGTATGGAGGCAGTCAAGTCTGGCAAATGATCCTATTAAATGCCATTTATGGCTACTACATCACACATACCAATGGCTCAAGCGTGCTGATGTCTTTGAGTTTGTTGCCACTCAGGTTTAGATGTGTGAGATTGGGAAGTTTCTCTGCTAAAACATCAAGGCCACCACTAATTCTGTTGTCACTCAGCTCCAGCTGAAAAAAAGAGAGGCAATATTACTCTCAAATGGCACATTCAAATACATTCACTAAAACTAATAATACTAATGACATCCATGTAATATTTTTAATTTACAGAAAACACTGAAATTCCGCTTGATTAAATAGTAAAGAAAAGCAATATTGAACAAATATGACCAAAAAGAACAGAAAACAGGTGCACATCACTTATGAGGGTGCAAAATCACTTTACCTTTTTGAGTTTTCCTAATTTCGGCAGATTGGAAACGGAGATTAAACCAACATTTATCAAACTGAGGAACTCCAGGTTGACAAACTCAGCTGTGAGGCCTTCAATTTTTCCATCATTCGACCGACAATTATCAAGAACGAGTTCTCGAACCTGAAGAATGGAAAAGTAACAATTGTAATAATCAATTTATATAGTTTCATATCTGCTTTGAGACAAGATGCATCTCCAACCCCGACTGTCTTATGTGTGAGCGAACATCAAAAAGTCAAATAAAAAACCCTTGATAATACAATGCAAATATGTATTTTTTTTTTACTTCTGGGTGAACCACCCCTAAGTGACTCCTGAAAATGAAAGCTCAAACTCAAGAGTTGGAAGACAAAAACATGAAATTCATCAGGAAGGCAGTTAATGCTTAGCTAATGGTCGCTACAGTTTCTCTTTAAAACGTGTGTTGTGTATGTGGGGGGGAGAACTAATTTCTACACGCACAAATACTAAAACATCCTACGTGAGGGCGGGGTTACTTTTATTTAAACACGTCAGTTACAAAGCTTGCGCAATTGAGGTTCCACAAAACAATGCAAAAAAAAGTTATTTTAACAGATGAGCTCATCATCCACCGTAAAGACCGCGTTTTTTAAGAAAAGACTTAAAAACGTCAGAATCTGCAACCAAAAAACAGTCGTGTCGTAATATTAACGTTTGGCCAAGCAGCGCAGTCGTTCTGCTCTTTAAAAACAGCTCTACCTTCCCCTTCGGGCCCAGCGATGCAGTCACTAATGACAAATGCAATGGGTTTTTTGTTAGCATGCTCGCTACAGGCTAGCCATTGCCCCTTTTAAACGCAGCCGTGCAGTGGAGGGGCTGCAAGAGAAGTCTGCCTAACCCGCCATTAGCCAACACAACGGCAGCGGAAAGGATTGCGAATGTTCCTAGTAGAGTCTTGTTTTCTTTCTTTTAAGCCCGAAAATCGACTTAACGGGGGAAACGGGACACCTTGTCGTCGAGCGGGCAGCACCATACGAAAGTCTGTTAGACCGCATCGTCAGCTTTTGAGTTCAAAAACGCGAAGAAAACGTGCAGAACGGAAATCTAGTAAAACAAAGATGGAGAGAGTTCCTTTCTCCAGAGCTTCAAAGACGACAGCGTGACAACATGGCGATTCCTGAGATACAGTATGCAGTTCTCTGAACGACACTTCCGAAAGGGAAGTTTCTTTTGTTTTTGAACAGATTACAAACACCATTAATTTACACATCCGTTTAGATAGTTTGAGTTTTTCCTTCTCTCGACGATAGTTTTTTAAACGAGTTTCTGCATGGCGACGCGACGAAACGCGGAACGTCGAGATTGGGTTTGTCCACGCATCGGGCGCTGTGCACCGGGGGTCTGGTGTCATTCAGAGCCGTCGGGCTACAAACTTGACCGTTTCTAGGGGGGGGGACGACGACGTGTAGTTCGTCTACGATTCGACATTTTTGTGGCTGACTCGAAATCCACCATCGGCGTTTTCGTGTTTACAGTGCCTCGTATGTTTTTTTTTAGACCCGTCGTATCGAAGCGGTAATATGGCGGGAACAAAATAATAGCTGGCTGGTTGCTGTCGGGACTTATTTCAACTTGAACTGTAAACCTAATCACACGTCTCAATGACAGACCCGCGACAACGGCGATAAGTTTATAAATGCCATATTCGTTACTACTGGATTAACCGAGCTCGGCGTACTGATCAAGGGTGTAGGCAACATATTTAACTGAATTACCCTGCTGTACACTCCCTCTATAACTTATGTTGACCGGAGTGAGCGGAATACAGAAACAATAACGACGCGAATCTGTAGCCGTCGTACGCGTTGAAATGCTGTGTTAATGTTAGTTACAGGGGCTCAGTTAATTGGCGAAGATATGGATGACTCGTGAAGTGACTATTATTTGTTGGCGTAGCTGAATGTTGGTGTTGGAAATGTCTCTGAAGACACAGACCTCGCCTGTGATCAGGGATGATCCGTTCACATGTTACAAAATTTCAATTTCATACGAATGCCTAAGAGTTTAAAGTGCATTTTAACAAAGGCGCCCCATTTAGCAGTTAACGCTAGCCACAAACATGGCTTCCAAGGACTATATAAAATAAGCCACTCCGTGAAGCCATAACGCAACGTAAAAGAAGCTATTAACCGAAAAGACCGCTGTAAATAGAAGTTTATAAATGGAGATGCCACAATAGGATTAGATTGTATCGTGTGTGCACCATCGACTAAGGTGGCTGCGAAACGGTTAAAACACTGCAATAATGCCAGCAAGCTAAAGAATCGGCTTTTGAAAGTAACGATTGAATTGAGCTTTTCTCGTCTTGTTGCCCCTTCACGCCCAGTCCTAAACGGCAAAATGGATTAAGCTTGTTCGGCGTACTTTCCACCCTTTTTAGAAATAAGAAACACAACCTAAAGCCCATGTGGTCACCATTACGTTAGCTACACAGGTCACTCAGAAAGCAAGAAAAAGTAGCAAGCTAGCTAGCAAGGGTAGCCAGAAAACTAAGGTTTGGTTTATAAAGCACGACTTACATCAGATGGTGTCCTGTTTCTTAGCTCCAAGTAAATCCTCTTTTTCATGTCCATCTTGCCCTGTGAAAGTTCAACTTTTCCCTCTTGGGTCTTGGTGGATTCTTCAGTCCAAAGGCAGAGAGATGCCTTAATGGAGGGAGAATATGGGACTGTATAATGAACTGAGCCAAACGCTAAGTTAGTCGGGGAGAGGAGAAACCATGGAGGGAAACGGGACTGAAACAATATGCTCAACAGCGCCTCCCCTGTCCAGAAACACTCATCGCTTTAAAAAAAAAAAAAGGCAATGCAGTCACCAAACCTGACGCTGCTTCGACACAGTTCTACGGTGCAATTTATTTTAGCAAGGAAAGTGCTGTATTACATAGAAATAAAAAAAATAAAAATAAATCAATTCCGAATTCGGCTCGGGTATGTTACTTATCAAACGTTGACTGGGTAATATGCTATAAAAATTTCCGTAAGCAGCTCAATTAAAGCAAAATGACAATTACCCGTTTTTTAACGACTAAAGTAAGTCATAGTTAAATGTGTTGTTTTGATCGAAAGTGTAATGATGGCTTAGAATAACATTGGTATGTGTGTAGTCTTGAGTGTTACTGAGATAATCGAGGCCGGTATCCCGACATAAACGAGCCTTTTTAAGCGTCACTAATACTACCTGTTGCTTGTGTAAACATGACGTTTTCATATCTCCAAAGTGTTTTTTTTAATGCACAGTTTTCATTGTAACCCGAAGAACACTGCATTTGTAATCGTTTATGCGAAGTATGATCAATAAACTGCACAACAACATTTGATGCTTTTTAGCCCATCATTTCATAAAAACCTATTCCCCCTTTTTTGACAGAGTCAAGAGTACAAGGAGTGTATTTGGTTTGCAGTGAAGAGAGCATTGTATATGCACATGGTGGGTCGCCCCCTACCCCCACCCCCACTACTTCCTGCTTTGAACCGAGGTCCCTCAAGCAGAGGTGGTTCTGTGTGCCAACCTCCAGAGCCATACACCACACCCCCCCCATCATTTACGAATAGATTTTTGCAAATATGCAATCATGAATAAGCGTCATATCAAAGTGATCAGGGAAAAAAATGTATACAAAATTGTAGTGCAGCCGGGGATTTTACTTTTTAACATGCATAAAGATGCATTATGGTGATGCTTGATTCAACAGTGAAATTGAACTGGTGTAACTGTCAGACAATTTTGGAAATGTGGACTTCTTGAATACTTACGTTATAACTATTTAACGCTGGCTATTTGGAGCGCCCTATCTCACCATTTGGATGTGTCAAAATTCATGCACATCAAACTGGGTTTTTTTTTAAGCTGTTGACAGAATGCACCAGGAGGGGGAGCTACAATATCTATTAGGACGTTCCTCAAATGTGGGAGTTTTGGTGTGCCACACATGGGTGACAAATGTTCTGCTTACGGCTCAACAGTCCATATTGATCGTAGTCAGTGGATGACACATGAAGGGGTACATTTTACGGCTGTCTTGTGTATTGCCAGCCGTGTTCAGTCATTTCAATAATTTGCCCACCTAGATCTCAGCACTTATTCTTAAAAAAAAGTTTAAATATATGCATCAGTTTTTATGTCTGCCTTTTCACTCTAAAAACTTCAAGTAATTACAGTGTGAAATGGATTTGATTAGCGTGCAAATTTCTACACAAGCATTTCTTCCTCTCCAGTAGTTCTTTTAGCCACTTTACAAAAATAAAACTTGACAAAACTTTGTACTTTTTGACATTGCAAAGCAAGACTTAGAAATATGCGAAACAGGTTATGAAGTAACTGTAATTTGCTTCCCTGGTAGAGTTGTTCAAAGTTTCCAAACGTCTCAGGATTAGACCTCTAATCTGCAAATCAGCAGAGTGCTGAGGAATTTGGTCCCATTTTACATAACTGACAAATACATACTACTCTCAAAAATATTATAATTAAAAAAAACTTTAGATTTGTTACAGAACTGTATTTCTTTGAAACTGTGTGCTTGTGCAAACGTGTTTGTCGGTGTGAACATGGAGGTGGATGGATGAGAGTCGACTCCTGATTGACGTGAATATCCACTACTGAAACCTGAAGTGTGCGAAGCGTCTGCAATACAGAGGTGAGCAAATAAGGGGCCTCAACATTACACAAGTATTGGAAGCAGTTTGTTCTTTACTCTTTCCAGGGAGTTATTCTCTGAGCGGCTCAAACAATATACATCCAACCTCAATGTGTTGTGAGAAGATTGAGAACGCGCCCCAAAATTAGACCACTCCCCATCCACAAGATAAGATATGCATGCAGCTCCTCTACTGTCACATTGCCTGCATGGTACTTGGCGGTTTTGCTACATGGTAATCTGCCAACCATAGTACTTGATGATGTGTATTTTAAAAAGGGAGCATCAGAATTTTAGAAGCCAAAAGATTAAGGTGTTATGTGACTGTTTCCTGTCCATAAAAAGACCTTGTAGGCCTTTCAGGTGACGTTCTGTATGCAAATTAAACTTGTATAATACCACATTTAAAGCTAAACTGGCTAATATGTTACACTTGGTGTACTTAATTTGCTCACTTCCAAACCATTAGACAGTGTGCATAATTGTCCAAAATTCAGTAAAAGCCAATTATTCCCTCTAAAAAGCTGCATTGGTACACCTATTTTTAATGTCTGCTTTTAGCTTTTCCAAGGCTCACTCTGTTATAGCTAACCCAATTTAGGCCGCTCACACACACACACACACACACACACACACACACACACACACACACACACACACACATACATACACACACACATTTAAATTTCTGAGTCAGTTTGTTCAGTCAATTGGGACAGCTTTTGCTCTACAGGCCTTCGGTATAGATTTTAGTAAAAGGTCATAACATAAATCCATTTGGGGTTCCCCTAATATCACGTTCACATACACACACCGTACAACCAAACCCACGGCAGTTCACCCAGTCTGTTTTTTTTTCTGCCAGTGCCATGCCAACTCCTCCACCTTTACAAATATGATAAGAGCAAAGCTACAAGAACTCTCCCAACAATATGGTAATGGTTAACCAGATAATTCTTCAAGGGGTGGGAACTGAAAACTGTCACAAGTTATTTTGTCTACTTTTGTGCTTTCCCGCTCTCGATGAGTTGAGTTCACTCATAGCAGGATTCAGAATGGAGGAGACGTTGCAAAAAGAGAAAGGGGAGTCGGAATTAAAAACTTCTGATGGTAACCAAGGTAACGTGGAGCCTTTCCTCTTATTTTATTCTCATGAAATCAAATACCTGAATAGTATTAACAAACACATCACTTGGAGTTGGGTCTAAATTTACCAAGGAATGTACAATAGGAGAAGCTATTTATCTGCAAGATGTTTTATCTAAGTCAATCTATTGGCATTATATGTATACTCAGGTGTGTTATGGCAAAAACAATGATATTTTAATCAACATTTAACTGTCATCAGTATTATTACAGATGAGAGATTAAACCATTAGTGTCGTAAAAAGTGGCCTGAATGTGTAACCCCCCCCCCCCATGTGTTCCTGACAGACACAAACTTTTTATGCTAAATCCCATCAGTGGGGTGAAAGTAAATGTAAAATTTCTGAAATCATGAGAGGATACAGCAAATACTCTCCTTAAGTGGTCATTAATATATTCTGTACTGAACACAGAAATGTAACAATTAGTAGTTGTATGCATCCTTGCTTGTTTGACTCGCCCTTTTTTTTTTACTTTAACAAAAACATTTTTTGAAAAAATATATAGGTGGGGTCCAACGTCGGCTGCGGGACAGAGAACTTCTCAGGAAGAGAAAAGCCGAGGCAGAAGAAAAGGAAACTATCCAGTGGGTTTTTGGGTAAATTTGTGAAACAGGACAGTTATCGTTAGGAAAGTGACCCACAGGTGTCAGTTAAGCATGTTTGGAAAAATCCAAGATGGTTTAGTTTTGTACTGCCCCCTCCCGGGCTCTTAAGAGTTTATTTAAAAGCTAAAGATGATCTGATATCCATGTAAGAGTGCAACATCACACTAACTCATCACTATTCTTTTACAACGGCAAGTAGAAACGGATGCAAGGATTTTTGTAAGGCACTGAACTAAGTAACAAAATGTTTGGCTTTTAAGGTGACCTTAGACATGCACATTATATTTTAAACTGAGTTATTGTCAGTCTGCATGCTTATCAATTCCCTGGTTTACACTGAATGTGGAGCAAGAGGAAACCAAAGGTTGCTCTGATATTTATAACTATTGACTCCCCAGATCCAGGTCAAGGACTTTGTACTATGAGGATTGAAAAAATATTGCAAACAACTGTATCAGTGTCCACTGTCTAGGTTGATTATATTTCATTGTGTTCTGTCAGGGTGGAGAGCAGAAGGAAAAGACCAAGAGGCGAGCAGAAGAGCAGTGCAGGTAAAAGAGGGAGACCAAGGAAGATGGCCACTGTGCCAGATATTCCTATCGCTCCAGAGGATCCAGCACTTGCACCAGGCGCCCCTGCAGAAGTGGTGGCGTCTGAACCTGCAGAGGTTATCCCAGCCCAAGCATTACCTACTCTTATCCCATTCCTTTCTGTGGGCAGTGAGCCATTGAAATCTCAGCCAGCATACGTCCCCACTGCTGCTACTCCAATAGCTGCCCTTGCCTCAATCGAAACCCCTGTTCTTACACCTACATTAGCCAGTTCCTTTGCTCTTGCTTCTGCTCCATCCCAAGCCTTTGCCGTGGCCCCATCTCCAGTTTCTGTCCCCACTCCTTCAGCTTCTGCTACACCTCCAGAAGATGAACCAGCCCCGGTCCCAGATCCAGCCCCATCCGAGGCCTTGTCCCAAGGCCCTGTTTTAGCTTCAGTTGGCACTCTTTCTGTGCCCTCACCTTCTTCCCTTTATACAGAGTCACAGGGTAGTGCAGACCTGGTTCTGATTGAAGACATAGGCTCGGATGAGGATGAAGATATCTCTCTGTTTCAAGAAAAAAGAGCTGCTGCAGGTATTAAAAGTGATGTGAAAAAGCATTAACAGACTTGCCATTGTGGCTTTTGCCTACAACCTGTATTGTGGGTGTCCCCAACAGTGTGCCATTGAGAAGCATATGCATGTCCGTCCATCTTTGTTCCACCCAGACACTATAGCATCTGATTTTACTGGATAATTCATTCTGTCTGGTTGAAGGTTTATTGATGAAAAAGGCCTCTGTAGTTCTTCAGCTAAAAAACTGCCCACACATGGCTTTCGATGACACATGGTTGGAGATCACTGCTGTAACTTGTGGGAATTGTAAAATTGTGCTTACGGCTTTGACTAGTTGAAGAATGTTGATCTTTTGTCTGAGCCCCACCCCACGATCTAATTGGTATTTTTCTGTCTTGTGTAGAGCTGAGTGAAGAACCAACTGTCAGCGTGCTTGAACAAAATAACATCTTCTCAAATCCAACTCTAAACTCTCCACCTCCTCCATCGGAATATCTCCCAGGAAATTAATGCTGACATGTACCTTCAGGATACAGCCTCAGTTCAGAAATTTATACAGGCCAAGCTACTCAGTAGTCAGATCTGCATGTGAGAGTTTACTAATGTGCAGCTCGTCAGTTGATGGTTGCTATCATGTTGAAAACATGCATTTCTGGATGCTTTAAACGAAGAAAAAGTGTCAATTAAAAAAAAAGTCTGTGCACTTATTTATCTTATATTCGTGTTTTTGCGCTGACTTTATTTTGCTCTTTCCTTCTTTTGTTAAGTTTACGTAGGTCTATTTTGTATTTAATATACAGCAGTTTGTGCCAGCTTCTGTTCAGTAGTAAATTGTAATTAAATTAGAGGCCACTACTTTTTTGTGACCTTTTTTAATGTTTTTCTGAACATTGTAAAAAAAAAAGTTGTTCTACGTCGTAATAAAAGAGCACTTCTCGTGGACACGTTTGAGTCTCATCGTTGTCATTATTTACCTACACATGGAAAACGGCAATAAGACCAACGATGTAATTTGTTGTCCAAACGTAATTGCAGCAGAATCAAATGCCGGCGATTTTTACAACTTGCATGCACGTTTCATAATGTTAATTCTAACTCTGACTGCTCTTCAAAATCTAAGACAACAAATCCGTTATTTAACGAGTAGCCGGACCGTACGCTGTCACGTGACAAGCCGCTGATTGGCCAACACAACATCCGCGAACGCTTCCGCATTGAGGATCACGCACGTGTATAGCCTTTGAAGAGCTGGCAGGGCATCGGGCATCGATTAAAAAGACTGGTGGCAAGATGTCCCCCCGGTGTGGCTGTTGTGTCGAACGTGTAAATAAACTGAACCAGCAAGTGTCTGTGATGCGAAAAGAGATCAAGAACCTCAGGTTTGTTTTACAGACGATGTGTAACCAGAGGTAGTGCATATATCGAGAGAATGACTTTACAGATTTTGTCTTGCCTTTTTTTTTTTAGGCAGATGTTGGACAATGGCGTTAGATCACATCGCAAACACGTGGCTGCCCTCCAGTCTGTTGTGATGAAGATGGGACGGAGTGAAATCGAAAGCAAGCCGCAACCGCCAACACGGCCTCCACCGCTACAGACTGAACGATCGGTACAGATCGCCATGGAACAAGGTGACGATCTTAAGTAAACTCAACAGATATACATACATAAGTAAATAAATACATTTCGTCCGAGTTGGAGTGTCATCATCTAGAAAAAAACAAAAATAATCTAGATTTCAGTGGCGGAATTCCTCAAGCCTTATTTCCTTGCCTGAATAGAAAATGACTTTTTGACAAGAGACCACAGAAATGTTAAGTGATCTTCTCTAAATAGGAAAGCAACATTTACCTGAACGGAAGTTAATGGGTATGTGATACAAATTGCCAACAGTATAACACTTTTCTCCATGTCAGCCTCAAACAAAAATGTAGCCTATTCTATGATTATGGGCCGGAACTACTACAATTGACTAATGCCACACAAACTATGATGATGTTTATCTTTGATACTGAAGTGATTATTAATTAATTATTTCCTAAGAACTAGCAGGGAAAACAGCTTTTGAGCTGTGAGAGGGTGGCGAACGGTCGAATATTCACTTACTTTAATCCTGCAGATTGACAGTGGCGGTCTCCGACCCACCACCACATTGAAGCAGTGATCTTTTGCACCATCTTCCCACAGACTGGTTCGTCCTATATGTGACTTATTAACACTAGTTTAAAATTATTTGTTCAAAAAATAAACAATAATGACTTAAGATGAGATGAAATGTAAGATATGCATTTTTATTCTCGTGAAATTCCTCATAAATTCTTTTCGATTCAAAATGGACGAGGTTCCAAACACTCTCTTTATGCGAGCTTAATATCCAAGCTGACAATGTTCCCACCGACACAGCGGCCGGGGAAGGGGAGGAATCCTATATCAAACAGGCCCTGGTTAAGTGTGGTTATCTTAACTGGGCATTTCTCAAAGCCAGGAAGATGCCCAAACAGTGCACCGGCTGATCGAAGAGAGAAGGAAAACAGCTGCCTAAGCGTAAACCAGTGGTGATTCTGTATGTGGTGGGAGTATCGGAACAGTTGAGACGCTTATTTTCCAAAGACTGCATCTCCGTTGCTTTCAAACCCCAAAACATGCTGCACCAAAAATGGATCCACCCCAAGGATCGGATCCCCAGCACAAAAAGAGCAATAAAGTGTACGCTGTGAAGTGATGGGAGGATTTCCGTGACTAGTACATCTGGGAAACCAAATAGACGCTGGCCAAGAGGATGGCACAACACAGAAGAGCTCATTTGAATCAGGTTTATTGGCCATGTGTGTTTGCACATACATGGAATTTGACTCTGGTTTTGTGGCTCTCTCAGTGTACGTAACATAGAATAACAACACTACAACACAACAATCTTCAGATATATACACAAGGATTGACTTATACAGGCGAAATAAGAGGTGATAAAGTGCAATGGTGCAGAGACTGTATCAGAGATGCTGAAATAGATGTTAGCAGGTTGCTTGCATACATGCCTGATGACATGACAGAATGTACCAGTATATGTACAATGTACCGTACAGTATATACATAATGGTTGGCTTTATTTGACAGTGTTAAGCATTCATTTGAATGACAGCTCACAGAAAGAAACTTTTTTTTATGTCTGGTTGTTTTGTTAACAGAGATTCTGTTAACAAGTCAGGCCAGGACTCTGCAGTCTACACCCATCTACAGGCCAGTGGCCACTCTTTCAAGGATGAGGATGTGCACATCATTGATAGGGAGGAACGCTGGTTTGAACGGGGAGTCAAAGAGGCCTATGTGAAGGGGGAACGACCATCCCTGAACTGGGGGGGGGGCTAAGAGTACATCTGCCGCCATCTTAAAATGCCGTAATTGCAAACATTCCCCAATCCTCTGTGAATGGTACACATGGCCATTGAAACTCTAGTTAATGGTCACGCCTATTTGCATATGAAACTGATTGTTGGTTTCGGTCATTATGCAACTGTATTGTTTATAAGGGTGCAGTCAGTTTATCATTGTGAAGTTATCTGTGTTTCCTGTTTTATTTTGAAGGCTCACCGGTCTTGCCATTTCTGTTCCTGCCTCTGCCTTGCGCACCTGTTCCCCATTCCCTGACTGGCTCCCCAGCAGTTATATGCGCACCTGTTCCCCATTCCCTAACTGGTTCCCTAGCCGTTATATGTGCAGCTGTTCCTCATTCCCTGATTTGCTCCCGAGGAGTTGTATTCCCCCTGGTTACACCGTTTCTTTGGTGGATTGTTGTATGTTAGCCAGGTACTTCATGCCTTGTCCTTGAGTCTTCCTTGCTGTTTGTATCTTGTCTGTTGTTTTGGACTTTTGACCCCCTGCCTGCCTCTTTATTTGTTGTAAGTTTGATTCCTTCAGTTCTACCATTAACTCATTGTTCTAACCCTACTGTCTGCATCTAACTGCTGTCTGCGTTTGAGTCCTCAGTTCCTGCTCCCGGTGTGACACAGTTGAGACTGAAAAGGTCACTTGGATGAGTGATGAAACATTTCTCTCAATAAATATTATGTCCCGATGAACTGATTCAAATTTATTTGATTCCAAATATTGGTGTAACTCAAAATTTAAATCCATGTGCTCCTTAACTGCCCTCTTGAATGCGGGCAGATGTTGATTGGTGGAGATAGGTTCTTGTCTGGTTTTAGATTACCTACTTTCCTTTGCTGGCAGGGAGGTGAAAGTTCTGCATAAATCATCTTGTGAATTGTCTGACATTACAGGAAGCATCCAGACCGTTCCCATTGGTTACATAGATTCCTGTTTCTCAGCGAAGAATGGGACGCCCAGACAGCCAACCATATGTCGCCCCTCAAGAGCAATGCTGCGCATCAGGCAGAGTGTGTTCAGTAACCCAGAGCATGCTCTGGTGGGCCTTGAACACTACTCTCATATCTGGTAGGTAACGTATGTCTGTTATGTGTTCACTGGGGGCGGGGTTGTCCCTAGGTGTGTGTGTGTGTGTGTGTGTGTGTATGAGCCCTGTGATGGACTGGTGGGCTGTCCAGGGTGTCTCCCCTGCCTGCTGCCCAGTGACTACTGGGATAGGCTCCAGCATCCCTGAGCAGGAGAAGCGGTTTGGATAGTTGATGGATAGTATACTTTACTCAGCCAGGGAATGAGGAGCGTGTTTATCAAATTAACTGAAATGGCAGTTTTCTAAGGAGTTTGTTTGCAACCTCTGCTATTCACTATTTGTTTTAGGAATGTAAGGATTTACAAAGGACAACATGGGGACAATTTGCTTTAGACAGATGTGTAATGCTTTGTGAAAGTTTTTTTTTTTCCTGTTTATTTTTCAAGGTTTTTCTGGTGACTCCATGCTGCCTAAGTTTAGACCGTAATTGGATGAATGTCAGCGATCGGTTGAGTCCACTCAGCGATTGGTTGTTGGAAAAAAAAATTATTTTGCTAATTTTATGGTCTGCCGCCTCTAGAATTCAACTCGGTAAATAATTAACCTGTAAATCTTAATTCAAAGCGTGCATCAGTGTGAACTGGCAAGTGGCGTTGAACCATATGCATGTTCCTGTTGCACTGATTTACGATGAGTCTTTCACAAAACAAGGCTGTGACTAAATGACAATTAAACCGACTTAATAGGTTGCTGTCCGAGCGATTGGTGCTGAAAAGCAACGTCGGCTCATAAATCATATTTACGAACTAGACCAAGAACTGTATGTGCAGTTGTGCACCCTTATCTGATAGCATAATTATGTTATCCCCACCTGTTTGTTCATTTGGAGGTGTCCTTTTCTGACACTTTTTTTTTCTTTTTTCCAAATCGTGTTAACCGTTCAGCCTGTCTTTACAGTTTATTGCTTGGCAAAGATCTCAAGGGGATTTATTTTGTTTAATTGAAGAGGAGTAGCCTATAGGCTGTAATGTTCGTTAGATTTTCACATTAATGTTCGTGCAAATTGGTAGTGTTGGAATCTTTTGCCAGCACTACTCGTTTGCAAAGACGGCAAACTAGTTCATCTAGGTTGCACCAGGTTTAAAGCCAAAATAATCCCAAATAGGGGATTTTGTATTTTTCGCAACAAGCTCTTCTGTGATTGCATTTATTGAAAATGGCAAGGGGGTATTGGCAATCACCGATTGTTGGGATGATGGTGGCCGATGCAAAAATGTTGACATATTTCCCAACCCTATTTTTGACGTTGGTCAAAATAGCCAAAAAAAATGTTGTATTGGCAGTAAATTTATTTTGTAAAACTGGTTATTTCACCACCTTCCCTTCTCAAAAATAGATGTTTCAATTGTGAATAAGCAAACTAGTGGCAGTAGCTCCTATTACTTTTTCAACCTTCAGGAGTCGCACATTGTACATCATTAGTTAAATTTTTGTTGTTACAGGGTGATCTTTCTTTTTCATAAAAATGGACACCTGAGTTACAAAGCCAAGGTGAAACCTCCTCGTCTGAATGGTCAAAGAGTTGGTGTGTACTCTACACGCAGCCCCCACAGACCTAATGCTTTGGGTCTTACTCTCGCTAAACTGGATAAAATTGAAGGTAAGTGTCAAAAGAGTGGCTACGATGTGCTACTTTTGTTTGTATCATGCTTGATAGTTGTATGCAGAGTTCTAGAAATTGCTTTAAGCTCAGACTTCTCAGTTTATAAACTTGCCAAACTGCCTTTGGTACACTCTTGGTCTTCCTTGTAATTAAATGTACAGTATGTCAAATTTGGAGCTGGCTTCTGCTCTTGGTATTTCGCTCTGTGGAAAAATCACATTTTATGGTTTTTGTTTTTAAACAGGTGATACAATACATTTGTCAGACATTGACATGATAACTGGCACACCAGTCATGGACATCAAACCCTACATCCCTGAGTATGACTCCCCCCAAAGTAGAGTGGGCATGCATTTAGGGCCTTATGAATCTGACCAGTGTGAGGTAGCTGCTGCATCACTTGATGAGGTCTCAAATGTGCTTCAGCTTCCTAAAGACTCAGAAAGTCCAGCCCATGCTCAGTTGAACTTAGATTTTCAAAGAATGGACAGCGGTAGCAATGATGACCCAACAAATCTCTTCTGTAGAGATGAATCCAAAACTGATCTGTCAAGCACAGATGCGGCATTGTGTTCAACACTTCCCAGTGTAGATACTCCTCCTTTGCTGCAAGATCTCCATACTGTGCTGGAGGAAGCTAAGACCTTTGTGACACAAAGTGACCTTTTCCAGCTGAGCCCAGAGGAGGAAGGCGAGACGTCAAGCGCATCTGATCCCAAGTTACCAGAGTCAATGGAGGACAGTCCTGGGCCTTGCTATGGGGAGGAAGCCTACAGCATAATTGCTAAATGGGTCAGGGAGCCCCCTGTTGCCAATCTGGAGGTGCGCTTCACCCCCCATGCTAAAATGGAATTGGAGAGGTTCTTGCCCCAACACACCTCAGGTAAGGTAAATGGCCTACCCAGTGGTCTTGGTGAAGCACCTCCTCTGTATTCAAATAATACATCAGTTGTGTTTTCTGAGTGCTTACATCAGAGGGTATATTTGGTAATGTTCACTGTACATCTATGATGAACATAAGAGAATCTAAGCCCCCTTCGTGAAGGAATGTATATTTTTATTCACTGCTCAGTAGCCAAACACTACACAATGCTGAGACACTGGTTTTTGACCAGACAGTCCAGTTTTCAAATGATTTCTCCAGGTCCAGTCAGAGGTCAACCAGATGTCTAAATGTCCAGTATTTATTTATTTTTTTATCCAAAACCAACCACAATGCATATGCTACTCAAAGCAAAGAATTGTTTATTTTCACAGAAGCAAGGAGTGAATTATAGGTTGATTAACGCACAGATTACTATACGTAATTTCTCTGATCAAGGATGGTAATCGGAAGAAACGCCATCACATTATGAAATGCGTATATGTGTTCAAGCATATTATGGCAGAAATTTGATGCATTGTTTACTCTGGAATTATTTCATTTTCTAAAAGTGGTGGTTGTTAGTAATTGGCTTTGGTTCTAGTTTTTAGATGTCTCTAGAAATTCTTAGTAAATGAAATTGCTGTAATTGTGAGCTGAGAAATTGACGCATGGATAACGCGTGCATAAACAGGCGCTCCATCCAACCTCCCCTCCCGACTTGAGTGCACGCACACCTTCAAAGTAAAAGTACACTCTCCAGGGCATCTGTCATAAGTCTCACATTATAAGGAACAGTTATGTTCCATGATTCCCACATGGCTGGATAAAATATAGTCGACATTAGGCTAACCCTGTGATGGACTGGCAGCCTGTCCAGGGTGTCTTCCCTGCCTGCCCCCCAATGACTGCTGGGATAGACTTCAGCATACCTGCGACCCTGAGAGCAGGCTAAGCGGTTTGAATAATGGATGGATGTTCCATGACCGGTGTGTCAAAAACACAGCAGATATGCAGTTTTGGACTAAAATCATTATTCAGTGTTGTTGTAGGTCTAAGAAAACAGATTTTGTAGTATTGGAGAAATATTTAAAGTGGGCCTTTAAGCATTATAATTTTGTCTTTTGGAATCCATTAGAATCTTACTGTAATTTTTGGAATGTTTGCACATTTTTTCCACAAGGGAGTGCTATTGTACCAGAGGCTCATGAGAAAAAACTCCCAGGATGGAAAAGGGCAATGTTACTAATAGATGAGCTTTTTTGTTTTATAGGACCTCCAGGAAGTGACGAACCCAGGTTCAAGTTTCTGCGTAGCCTAGAGGAGGCTGTGGCAGCAATCAGAGGGGTGCTGTCTGCAGATCCTCGATCAGTGTACAGAAGAACACGCTGCAGAGAGAGGCTCCTCTTCTTTACTCTGGACACCGCTGACATCACCTGCTGGTTTGGACAAGGCTTTGCTGAAGTACTGCAGGTCCAACCCATAGGACACAACTTGAGAACCCCAAGAACTGAAAACGATTAGGGAGATTCTCACTCGCCTTCTGGTTGAAAAAAGAAATGGAGCCTCTCAGGTGGTAATAATGGATTACATTTATATAGCGCTTAATCTCAATACCCAAAGCGCTTCACAGTGAAGGGGGGAACTCGCCGCAACCACCACCCTAATGTGTAGCACTGCATGGCAGTCATTTTGCACCACAACGCTCAACACGCATCAGATTGAGGTGGAGAGAGAGGAATCATTGAGCGAGTTATATGGGGGGGGGGGGGGTGACGATGAGGTAGCCAGATGGGGAAAGCCAGGTTGGAAATTTTGTCAGGACACCGGGGAACCCCCTACTCTTTGCAATAAGTGCCATGAGATCTTTAATGGTGCTGCACAATCAAGCGTGATGTTGGCGTGTGCAATTGTATAACTGCAAAAAGCTGTGATTTAATAATGTGCGTGTGTGAACGTCTGCATATCTACACCCATAATTAAGAGATGACCAGTCTGTTTAGGCAGTGAAGCGTGTGCAGTCTACGGTCACATGGCTATCGAGTGTGCTGTGTGCAGACCAGAAAGAAGAAATAATGGATACCAATGACAATGAGCAGAATAACGAACTGTTGGCAAAAAAACACCTGTTATATGGTGATATTTTGGATTCAAGCTCAGCAATACTGAGCAGAGGTACTGTGTAAGACATGTAAAATGACAAATGTATAAATTTATGTTGCAACATTGTCCACAATAATTGCAATATGACTTTCACCAAATCGTGCAGCACTAATCTTTGATGACCTAACGTCTCATCTGAAGGACAGATGACTGCTCCTAACTTACACATTTGTCTTGTTTGCAACTGTATATTTGACTAGTGATCTGTTTTTTTTTTAAAGTCATCTAGACACATGGAAGATGATTAAGTTTTATGACAAGATTGTGTAGCATGCCTTTTTCTTTAGGTTTTTGGTTGAGTATGCAAAAAAAAAACCCATCAGGTTCGTTTTCTAAAGCATGTTTACTTATCAAGAAGGTCAAAACCTATGGAAATGTGTTCCAAGTCAGACATGCATGTAAGGGTTAATACTCTGGTCTGCCCCTGACCAAGGCAATGGAAAGAACTGGAGTTGGTCCCTGGGTGCTGCAGCTGCCTACTGCTCCTATACAATAGGATGGGTTAAATAGAGAGAACATATTTGTCGTAAGAATACAGTGACAAAATAAAGTGGCTTTCACAAATATACAATGACCTGTCTTGTACATGCTTGTTTTGTTAAAGGTATGCTCTACAGTTTCTATGCTAGTAGCTGCCATGTTCATATCACACTAAAGTCTTTGTTACCTCAAGTCTCTGTGCTTTGTCTTTAAAAAAAAATCTTTGTAATTGTCTTGACCCTGTATCCAGAGTGACAAACTAATGATCAGTCCTACTTGCACCAACTGCAAGTGGGAATTCTCTAGACTAGAGCCTCAAGGTGGTTTGTGTGTGTGTGACAGGGGACAGAGGTGGCATTCACAAACTGATTTGAAGCAAATACTGGCAAACAAAAGGGAAGACCTGAACAACCGGGTTCATTCCATGTGAACCAATTAATTTTCATCAAACTATATTTAATGCTGATCCTAGTTTGGGCTGTTAACTTCCAGGTCTGAGGAGCTGACAAGATCCTGACGCTTTGGTAAGCCTTGTGGAGCAAGATCGGCCCCTCATGCAGGTCCTCTACTCAGAAAACGTGTTGCAGATTGCCAGCAATAACTTCTCACCTGGTGTGGGCACTAAATGGAACAGCACCGCATGGATCAAGGCCATGGGTGGAAGAAGGATGGGGAAAGGTTACTTTGGCACTATAAAAGTTACTTTAGAATTCAGAAAATTTAAAAGGAAATGTTGGATTATTTCAAACGGCAATTCAAAATGCTTGCAATTTTTAATAGACATTTCTGAACTCGCTATGAGTCGAGGTAATTTTTGGTAATTTGCAATAAGTCATTGCAAATCGGGAATATGGTGGAAATGGTTAGAAAATAAGATGGGCAGCATGATCCAGAAAGGGCCGGTGTGGGTGCAGGTGTTTGTTCCAACCAAGCAGTTACACACCTGATTCTATTAAAGTAGCAGGTCCTTAGCAATAGTCCTTGCTAAGGACCTTGATTTGTAGATTCGGGTGTCCAGCCGCTTCGTTGGAACCAAGACCTGCACCCACACCGACCCTTTCTGGGTCAAGTTGCCCATCCCTGAGAAAAGGAAGACTACATAAAATTGCTCAAGCGATCCCAGTCAGCCAGAACAGAGATGTATCTTGCCGTGACAAGAACTGACGGGATTTTCAAGGACCCGCATGAGGTAAAGTTTGTAGGGAGAAAACTCGGGAGATGTACGATCGATCATGATAACTACAAGTGGGATGGTCATCATTGATTGTATCTCAAAGCGTCAGAGATGGAGCCCTTAAGATTAGTGAATTTGAAGGTTATAGCTGTGCAGGGGCGTAACGAATCAGCACTGGGCCCTAATGCAAGATGGTCAAAGCGGGCCCTATAGTAATAGGTTGGATCACCACAACGCGCACCTCTAAACACAGATGAAAACAATGGTGACAGCGCACCAACACGTATATAAAACACTGCTCATTGACAAGTCAAATAAATAATAAGTTCTACTTACATCATAGGCGAACTCTCCTGGCTTTTTGCTGTGTGTAGTC
Organism: Lampris incognitus; assembly: GCF_029633865.1. Taxonomy (NCBI): domain Eukaryota; kingdom Metazoa; phylum Chordata; class Actinopteri; order Lampriformes; family Lampridae; genus Lampris; species Lampris incognitus. The sequence goes on from NC_079215.1 coordinate 29,899,781, forward strand.
CTCAATTAAACCACGAAGATCCAGCTGGCGGCTACGAACATTCTCAATTGAGAGGGTGGCGAGTCCAGACAAACGGGCCTGTCCCCTTGAACTCCTCAGATAAGACTTGATGAGTTTCAGTTAGGAAAATGATTGTTCTGCAGTTGCAACAGTCACTGGACGTGTTAAGAAAAGTAGCAAAACTGTACAGACTTCCCCGAAGCTTGCAGCGATACAGTTGTTGTCCACGATCAACATATTGGCTAGTTGTTGGATCGTTTCGACGTTTGAGACATTTTCTCTTAAACAAGCACGGAATGACACGAGTTACGTTGGAAATGCTGAAATGATGTCATTTTTGTAAATATCACACAACTTACTTGCTTGCTCAAAAAGTTAATCTGTTGCAGTGCACAGTGTTTTAGACTGTACAACTTTGAACGTATCTGCTGTTGTCCTCAAACCCGTGAATCGCTGTCTCAGCTGAGAGATCACAATGTCGAGAGGCACTGAACACAGCCACGTGAAACTAGGACTCTGCGTCTGCTAAACGTTTGTCTTGACAAAAGTTAATCAAAACGACCTTTCACTGTCCTCCGTCGAGTATCGAGTATTTAATCTAAAAAAAATAGGGGGGGGGGGTATTCTAAACTTTTAATGAAGGCGATTTCTCAATCCCTTACACTCTCCCCTGCTTTTAGAGATGTCTCCGGACATCTAGAACTAAACAAGTCAACTGTCCAGCTGTAATGTCACGGTCAGTGTTTGTCAATGTCAGAGTCTCTCATGTCCTTTGTTCATTCAAGTCTTCCGCTTTGCGTCTAGTATGTCCACAGGTCAACGTTACATTTGCTCCTAGTCTCCATGGGTGGTAGGTGGGCTGCCCTAACTGTTCGTATGTAAACATCCCTCTGGGTCTTACTTCCCGGGCAGACCTTCTCAAGGGTTTCTTTTGTCCATGACAGTCTTGTTCCTGCTCGACTGGCAAATCATTTACTGGCAGGAGGAGGTTACGGTGAAGCACACGGGGGGTCCCGTCCCCGGTCTCTGCTTGAACTCTATACACAGGACCATCTCCCAGCCTTTCAACCACGCGTTGGACCTTTTCCTCCCAATACGCACGAAGTTTGTGTAACCAGGTTAAAATTAATGTTTTTATTTTATTTTGTTTGAGTATGAAATATCACCAAATCCTGTCTGTGTGCTGTTATTTGTGTTTACTACATTTTATTTTATGTCATTATTTACTTTTATGTGTTTTACAACGACCGTCATATACGTGTACTGTCGCTTTAAGAGAGAGGTCTTATGGGTACACGGAAGACGGAACGCGGGAGAGGCCATTTTTGTTTTGTGGGAGGAGTCTCAAGCAGCAATCGAGCCGAGCCACACGTGTTTCTTACGGTGGGGCAGTTTTGCTGGTTGAGGAGAACGTAACCTTGAGTATCCCTGTAAGAAGATACTGCAAGCTGTGGGATAAAATACTTGTTTATCCTTTCTTACATCGGAGTCCCGTGGACGGTTTCTCCTTCCAACGCACACGAGTGGAGTCCGGGCAGTGGTTGAACTTCGACCCCCACGTCCGTAAGAAACACCGCTCCCGCTGGAGGACTGGACGGTTGTCGAAGGGTTTGAATCCAAAATAAATGGCAAGGTGGGCCAAATAGAGTCCTGTGTGTCCCCGCTCCTTCCTTGATCATGATGATGATGATGAGAGACTGAGCCCCCCCCCCCCCACAACACCTGGGGCCCCACACAACTAGAACACAACGCAGAGATACTGATGAGAGTGACGGGCATGCAGCAGGCTGACCAGCATAGAACAGCATAGGACTGCCCCCGTTACATTGGTGCCGTGACCCTCCTGGATCCTGAGAGTGACATCAGTTGCTCGCCGCGGGAGGCTGCTGTCGTCATCAAGCCCCAGACGTCCTCAGGTATTTCTACAGACTGTACACTCATGTTACAGTGGACTGGAGTTGAGCTGTGTGGACACTGGACAGTCATAGCTGTGGTTACCATGGACTGGGCTTGTGAACAGGACATTTGTATATACTGAAGGAAGAAAAACACACGAAAAAAAAAGGAAAAAAAGGTTAATGTTGATGTGATTGAAGGACTCTATTGATCTAAACTACTGGATATGTGCATATGTGAATAATCTATTGGTGAATTTGTTGATTGTGTGTGATGGTTTCAATCTCTTAGTGATTTCTAGATTCAATTATTTAAATGAATTGAGCTTTTCACTTTTTTATTTTATTTTTTATTTTATCTGAGTGTTAGAGGTAGGAACATGGCAGAGGGTGGTTCGTACGTAGGTGGGGGTAACATTGCTGATCAGGATCTTTTGGATCGCCAGTGTGCTATGGAGAGGGGGTACCAGTTAGATGTGGGTGGGGGTTTACAGCTAGGTGTAGGTAGGAGTTTCGGGCAGCTCTTAGAGGGCGGGGAACCAGACACCAGAGCACCAGGACCTAGAGACCCGACCACATTTGGCACTCCTCAGTTCACCTCCACACGCTACGTAGAACGGGCCAGGCCAGGTATCAGCGAAGGGGCTGTGCTAGGTAACAGCGAGCAGCCAGTGGGTGAGTTAGCCATGCTCATTACTCGGTTAGCAGAGAAGATAGGAGAGTCAATCACTGCTAAGCTGCAGGAAACACAAGTGCTTAGAAACACACGCACAGACAGTGCTAGGTCTGCTGAACAGCGTTTGGAGACAGCTCCTAGTGTTAGAGTAGTAATGCAAACAGACGCTAGGGAGCCTCCTATTTTCAGGGGCGATAGCTCTGATAAGTTTACAGTTCATGAGTGGGAGAGCCTTATGACTTTGTATTTGAGGAAGCGAGCCATTCCAGTTAGTGAGCAGTCACATGAGATTCTAGCTAAGCTTATGGGGAAAGCAAGGGACGTGGTGAGGATAAAGCTGCGCAACACATCTGTCGACCACATAGCGAACCCCCACATTATTTTTGATGTACTGAAGCAACACTTTAGTGACTTCACATACTCGAGCATGCCCCTGGTGGACTTTTACAGTACGCTGCCCAAGCCAGGTGAGGACGCTATGGAGTATTGGATTAGGCTTAATAAGACAGTGGAGGTGGCTGACGAATGCTTGAAGTGGCAGGCATGATGTTTATCAAACACTGTCCAGATCAGTCTCTTGCCAATGTTTTTAAGTTCAAGTCCGCAGGGAAATGGTCTGCTAGCGAGATCCAGGAGAGGCTTGATGAGCACATGCTGGAGAGGAAGTCCCGTGTTGCTGCAGGTGGACAACGTGAAGCAGGCGCGGTAGAGCGTAGGTTCCATTCACAGGTTCATGTCCCTGTAGTCGACGTGGCTCCCGACTTGAACACGACCGTGCCGGTGGTGCCATCTCCCGTCCCGGCTCATGCGTCATCTACACCATTTTGTGCAAGGTGTCCTACACCGTCTCCCGCACCTGTCTTTGGCGGTGATGACTATATGAGGAGTTTGGTGAGCTTGCTAGACCGTTTGGTCACAATGCAGACTCAGGTTCCAGTTAGCGCTGCGGTCCAGACACCGACGCGGACTCAACCGCCAGCTAGCGCCGCAGGGCGGGTGCCAGACGCACCGCAGCGGTTGTGCAGGGTTTGTAAGTCTCCGGATCACTCCACATTTTCCCACTGCAGCCGGGAGAACCGATGTATAAACTGTTTGTCTCCTGGTCATTGGAAGAGGGACTGTCCTCACCCTCAGCCGCCCAACCAGCTCCGTTCTCAGCCTGGTGGAAGAGCTGGTCGTCAGTCTCGTCCGTTAAACTACTAAACCCACACCTAGAGAGGGATGGTGTGGGTAATGTAGATGTATCCCTCACTGATGTCTCCGACCTGGCTCACTTGTATGAAGACAAGTGTGCCAAAGCACCTCAGGGTTCGCGTATGGTCATTCAGGCGACACAGAGGATTCAGGCTTTCAGTGACTTGTTCTATGCTCCTGTTCTTATCAACCAGAGTGTGCAGCTTAATGGCATGTTGGATACTGGCTCTATGTCATGCAGTATCAGTGAAAATGCAGTAGAGAAGCTCCGCTCTGGGGGTGTTTTACCTGAGAAGCAGCAGCCTGAAGAGAACATTGTCTTGATTGGCTGCGGTGGTCTGGAGACTAGGCCTGATGGTTTTTATGACCTCAACATGCAGCTTTATGGTGTTTCCTTTGTCATACCCACTCTGGTCGTGCCCGGTCAGCATGATGATCTGATAGTCGGCACAAACGTCATTAAACATGTGGCCCATGTACTCAAGAGTGGTACTGAGTACTGGGACATCGCGTCCAGACAGGAACATCCGTCTAGTCCTGACGTTGAACAGTTCTTGTCCATGTTCACGAATGTAGAGCGCTGGAGGGGTGGTGCAGTTCCTGAGAAGATAGGTACTGTTAAGCTCACCCAGGCCGTGACACTCTTACCGAGGCACGAGCACTTAGTCTGGGGCAGACTTCCTGCTAAGGTGCCTATGTCAGCTGGAAGCACTGTTGTTGTGGAGCCGACAGACTCCAAGGCCATGCCACGCAGTGTCCTCGTAGGTCGACTTGTCACACCGCTCTGGGGTGATAGGTGGGTACCCATGACTGTTGTCAATCCATCTGACAAAGCCATCACACTGAAAAGGAACTGCAAGTTGGCTGATGTGTTTCCATGCTTGGCGATTGAGGACTTTAATGTTTTCCAGGGACTGCAATCAGTTGCAGGGAGGCATGAGTCCAACGCCACAGATAGTGCCTGTCCCCCTGTCCAGCCGGCTAGGAGTTTGTCAGAGCTCGGACTCAGTGACATTGACCTCAGCTCCTGTCAGGTTAGTGAGGCATGCAAGTCCCAGCTCACTCAGCTGCTCACCGAGTACCATGACATCTTCTCCAGGGACTCTCTGGACTGTGGCGAGGTCACAGGATACACACATCGCATCCATCTGGTGGATGAGCGCCCCTTTCGCTTGCCCTACAGGAGGGTTCCCCCAGCCCACTATCAGAAGTTGAGACAAGTTCTCACTGATATGGAGGAGAAAGGGATTATCCGGAAGTCCTCGAGCGCATACGCTTCACCGCTGGTTATGGTATGGAAGAAGGATGGCGGGCTTCGGATCTGCACTGATTTCAGATGGCTGAATGCTCGGACCTTGAAAGACGCTCATCCCTTGCCACACCAGTCGGACTGTCTTGCCGCGCTTGGTGGTAACTGCCTCTTTAGTACGATGGACCTCACCTCTGGCTTCTTCAACATCCCAATGCATGAAGATGACAAGAAGTACACTGCTTTCACGACTCCCCTTGGGTTGCATGAATACAATCGCATGCCACAGGGCCTTTGTAATAGCCCTGCAGCCTTCATGAGAATGATGATTGGGATCTTTGGGGATCTGAACTTCACGAAGCTTTTGTGCTATCTTGATGATCTTCTTGTCTTCGCGCCGTCAGAGGTTGAGGCTCTGTCGAGGCTCCGCACTGTGTTTCAGAGGTTGAGGGAGAACAACTTGAAACTGGCTCCGAAGAAGTGTCATCTGCTGCAGAAGCGGGTGCGGTTTTTGGGCCACGTGGTTGATGGCGGAGGTGTGTCTGTCGATCCCTCCAAAGTAGAGGTCATCTCCAACATGACAGTGCAGGATCTCATGGAAGGTGATGGGTGCACGCCTTCTGTTCGTAGGATCAAATCTTTCCTTGGTATGGTATTTTACTACCAGCATTTCCTCCCGAACTGCTCCTCCGTGGCTAAGCCCCTGTTCGCCCTTACAGCTGGACAAAAGAGGAGGGGGAGGTCAGCTAAGGATAAGAAGCCCCATGGCAGCTTCCGTAAGCTTACCTCCGCAGACTGGACGGTGGAATGTGGGGAAGCATTTGATCTGTTGAAGACGATGTTACTGGAGTGTGTGGTGCTTGCTCATCCAGACTTTGAGGTGCCTTTCATTTTGTCGGTCGATGCGTCTTTGGACGGACTCGGCGCGGTGCTGTCTCAAGTGCCCCGAGGAGAGTCCAAGGCCAGACCTGTTGGTTTTGCAAGCAAGTCCCTCAGTGCCTCACAGCGTAAGTATCCAGCTCATAGACTGGAGTTCATGGCGCTGAAGTGGAGTGTTTGTGAAAAGTTCAGCCACTGGCTGAAGGGTCAAAGCTTCACCGTTTGGACAGATAATAATCCGCTGACTTATCTCCTAACGAAGCCGAAGCTTGACGCGTGTGAGATCCGCTGGGTGTCTAAGTTGGCGTCTTACACTTTCGATCTCAAACACCTGCCAGGGAAGAAAAACGTGGTGGCGGATGCCTTGAGTCGCGACCCTTTTTCCAAGCCCGTCAGTCAGAGGCTACTTAGGGAGCCCTACCCGGCCCTTGTTCAGGAAGCCGACGGGGTTGAGGGGGACTCTGTGCAGGATGTTTTCAGACTCAGTTGCCAGTCCCAAACAGTGAGTAGTGCGCGATCTGGGTTTGCTTGTGATGCAGCTGAGGTCAGGGCTTTTTGTCAAGCCAAATGTGACTGGCCTGATGCATCAGTATTCACAGCACTCAGTTTGGTCCAGCACGTTCAGCATCTGTCGGGTGGTCAGGATACACTGCCAATGTTATCCACCGAGGAGCTCAGGTTGAGTCAGGAGCAGGACCCCTGCATCTCCAAGGTGTTGCCCTTTGTCACTGTTCGGAAGCGGCCATCGAGACGTGAGAGGCATGGTGCTGACCAGAAGGTCCTCAGGCTGCTGAAACAGTGGGAGAAGTTGGAAGTCAATGATGGTGTCTTGTACAGGGTGACAAAGGACCCAGTGTCCAAGCAGAGGAGGTCTCAGTATGTTTTACCTCTGAGTCTGAAAGACAAGGCACTGTCTGGCATCCACGATCACGCTGGTCATCAGGGCCAGGACCGTACTCTCTCTCTTGCAAGGCAGCGTTTTTATTGGCCTGACATGGAGAGGGATATCAGAGCATATGTCAGATGCTGTCGGAGATGTGTGTTTGGGAAGACCCCAGAGCCAGCTGCTTGCGCGCCCCTGGAGAGCATTAAAACCTCCGCACCGATGCAGCTTGTGTGTATGGATTTCTGGTCCGCTGAGGACAGTAAGCAGCGGTCGGTCGATGTCCTAGTGGTTACTGACCACTTCACTAAGCTTGCTCACGCGTTCCCCTGCGCCAATCAGACAGCGAAGCAGGTCGCCAAGAAACTCTGGGATCATGTATTCTGTGTTTACGGGTTTCCGGAGAGAATACATTCTGACCAGGGCACAAACTTTGAGAGCAACCTGATTGCAGAGCTTCTCAGGTTGGCGGGTGTAGCGAAGTCCCACACGACGGCCTACCATCCTATGGGTAATGGCGGGACAGAGCGGTTTAATCGCACGATGGGGAATATGCTCCGTTCCCTTCCGTTTCAGAAGAAGCAACAGTGGCCTCAGCAGATCCATTCTCTCACGCTCGCGTACAATGCCACTGTTCACGAGACCACGGGTTACGCGCCTTTCTTCCTGATGTATGGGCGTGTCCCAAGACTGCCGGTGGATGTTATGTTCAGGCAGGTTTTGCATGACCCTCACGTTGTTGATTATGACTCTTATGCTCAGTCTCTGCTTTCCTGTCTAAGGAGTGCAATGGAGATCGCTCAGAAGCACTCCACGGCTGAGCAGCAGCATCAGGCGCGACAGTACAACAGACATGCCAAGGGCACTGTCCTGTCTGTCGGGGATCGTGTTTTGGTTGCGAACCAGAGTGAGCGAGGGAAGAGAAAGTTGGCTGACAAATGGGAGAACGGAGTGTACACGGTTGTCGGTGTCAACCCCAATATCCACGTCTACAAGATTCAGGATGCAGAGGGGCACACCAGGGTGGTGCACAGGAACCGTTTGTTGGAGGTCAACTTCTTGCCCCTTCCTGAGTTAGATCAGGGTGAGGAGTCCAGTACAACCAGTCAGTTGCTTGACTGCGCAGGGTCCAATGAGGAGGACAGTGCAGATGGCCTGACGGTCTCAGGGGATGCAGTGGAGCTAGCAGTCTCATCACTCGGAGACTCACCTAGATCTGAGTGGGCAGAAGCGGAAGAGTTCATTCCGTCTAGTCTGGTAGTCAGTCCTGTGGGGGCCACTGCTCAGACTCCACCCAACACACACGCACCACACAACACACATGCACCACACATAGAGGCATCACACTCACTCGATGTAGGTGTTATATCTCACACTGATTCGCACACAGGGGCACCACCCTCACTCGATACAGATGTTGCAGCTCGCACTGTCTCACGCACACAAGTAGAGAGCGATGGTCGGGTTAGGACACGCACAGGGAGGGTGGTGAGGTCAGTGAACAGGTTAATAGAATCTATGGCTCAGATGCCATTTCTACGGAGTGTGAGGGTTTGAACTTTGATGGAGGTTGGAGTCATTCAAACTAGTTTAATGTGAGTTATTAGGTGTCTATCAGACAGGGTTGTTTTGGGCCAAGTGCATGGTGTGGCGTATCAGGCGTCACATTGATCTAAGGGAATTCTGAGACTTGATCAACCTCATTATTTTCTGGACCTCGTAACCGAGGTAGCTCCTAAGTTGACTGGAGGACTAGGTCCTTCTTTTCACTTGTGCCAGTAGTCAGTGATGGGCTTTTCCTTTCCTCTTTCTCTTTTTATCCTGCTGTCAGGATGTTGGTGAATTTCAGGAGGGGTGAATGTAACCAGGTTAAAATTAATGTTTTTATTTTATTTTGTTTGAGTATGAAATATCACCAAATCCTGTCTGTGTGCTGTTATTTGTGTTTACTACATTTTATTTTATGTCATTATTTACTTTTATGTGTTTTACAACGACCGTCATATACGTGTACTGTCGCTTTAAGAGAGAGGTCTTATGGGTACACGGAAGACGGAACGCGGGAGAGGCCATTTTTGTTTTGTGGGAGGAGTCTCAAGCAGCAATCGAGCCGAGCCACACGTGTTTCTTACGGTGGGGCAGTTTTGCTGGTTGAGGAGAACGTAACCTTGAGTATCCCTGTAAGAAGATACTGCAAGCTGTGGGATAAAATACTTGTTTATCCTTTCTTACATCGGAGTCCCGTGGACGGTTTCTCCTTCCAACGCACACGAGTGGAGTCCGGGCAGTGGTTGAACTTCGACCCCCACGTCCGTAAGAAACACCGCTCCCGCTGGAGGACTGGACGGTTGTCGAAGGGTTTGAATCCAAAATAAATGGCAAGGTGGGCCAAATAGAGTCCTGTGTGTCCCCGCTCCTTCCTTGATCATGATGATGATGATGAGAGACTGAGGCCCCCCCACAACACCTGGGGCCCCACAAAACTAGAACACAACGCAGAGCTACTGATGAGAGTGACGGGCATGCAGCAGGCTGACCAGCATAGAACAGCATAGGACTGCCCCCGTTACATTTGCCTGGACCGCCTCTCTCAGACATGTTTCTGATGAGTACATGATCACCGGGTTGAAGCATGATTCCCTTGACACCTCGATCATAGTAGTTGTTTCCTTTCGCTGAGCACCTTTTGCTGCAATCTTATATACCTCCTGCATCCGAGAAGCCCATTTCTGTGCATATTCCCGTCGGTTCTGTGCCTGCTGCTCAGGTGCGTGATCAAAGAGCAAATCGATGGGCAACCGCGGCGTTCTTCCAAACAGGAGGAAGAAGGGTGAGTAGCCTGTCGCTTCGTGACGTGTACAATTAAGCGTGCACCATGTTTGGCAGGTGATCTTTCCACTCAACTTTTTTTTGTCTCCTGCAGGGTGTGCAGCATCTGAAGAAGCGTTCTATTTAGGCGTTAAACAGGGTTCCCCTGCGGGTGATAGGGGGTGGTTCGAGAATGGGCAATTCCCGCCAGCTGCTGAAGTCGTTGGAATAGTCTGTTGTCAAACTCTCGGCCTTGATCGTGATGTAGTTTTTGAGGGTACCCGAAGCGTGGAATAAAGTCATAGAAAATCTTCTCCGCTGCGGTTTTGCCTGACTTGTTCTTAGTCGGCTAGGCTTGTGCAAATCGTGTGAAGTGATCTACCAGGACTAAGATGTACTCGTAACCTCCTCGGCTTGGTTCAAGATGGAGGTAATCAACAGAAATTAGCTCAATGGGACTGTTGGTTGTAATCGAGCCCATCGGTGCTTTCTCTGGGATGGTGGGTCGCTTCTGTTTGATACATTGGCACTGGTGAATGACATAATCTTTGATTTCTCGCTGCATGAATGGCCAATAAAACCTCTGCCTCGCCAGGTGGATGACTTTGTCAGCCCCGACGTGTCCCATGTCATCGTGCACGTGTTTTAGTACAGTGGACTTGAGCGTCTTGGGAAGAACGAGTTATTTATGTTCTGTCTGCCTGTACAGAATTCCCTTGTCAAGTCTGAGTTTGTTCCACTCATGTATCAGTCTTCGTGTTTCCAGTCCCATCTGTCGCTTGTCTTTATCGTTAGGATTCCATCTTCTTTGATTTAAGGTTATCAGTTCCCAGATAGACACATGATCTTTCTGTGCAGCTCTGATGTCCTCTGGGTGTACATGGGCGTGCTCGTAGGAGGTGAGTCATCATCAGTGGAACCCAGCTGTAATGCTGCCATCCATGGCATATCCTCGTCTCTTTTGGCCTTGTCCCCTTGCCAGATGGCGGAGGTGACATCGGTGGGCATGGTCTCTGTGTATTCTCTCATGTGGTCTTGGAGTTTCAATGGATACCAAGAGAGGGTATCAGCATCAATATTTGCCTTGCCTGGCCTGTATTTGATCGTAAAATGGAAGTCGGCCAACTCACCCACCCAGTGGTGTCTGACAGCATTTAACTTGGCCGTGCTTAAAACGTAAGTTAGGGGATTATTATCTGTGTATACCGTGGATGTGGGTGCGTAATACAGGTAGTCCCTAAACTTATTGCAGCTCACCCACTTTAAGGCAAGGAACTCGAGCTTGCTAGAATGGAGGTGGTAATCCTTCTCAGTAGGTGTGAGTGTCCTGGATCCATAAGCAATGACACGGAGTTTATTTCCCTGTTCCTGATACAGCACTGCCCCCAGGCCTTCGTTGGATGCGTCGGTGTGTAAGACGAATGGTAAATTGAAGTCTGGGTATACCAAGATGGGGGGGGGGGGGTTGGTCAACATGTTGACCAGGCGAGACACGATAGCACTGTGTTCGGGAGTCCATTGTATGGGTGTCTTGGATGGCAATTGGCCACTCTTTGTGCCCTTCAGTGTAGCCTTGGCAGACATAGATGTAACAGGGTGCTTACTAGACTCCCCGGGGCCTCTTGAAGCTTAAACAGTGGCCGTGCTATCCAGGAAAAATCTTGAATGAAGGATCAATAGTAGCCTAAGAACCCTAGCAGAGCGCTGACTTCGCCCATGTTCGTCGGTTCCTTCTCCTTCAACTAAAGTACTGCTTCCATGTCGTTAGGGTCTACCTGAACACCTTCAGGTGACACCAGGCGTCCAACATACCTCACTTGGCACTTGAACAACTCACATTTCTTTGGGCGTAACTTCACACCATGCTCCCGTAAGCGACACAGCACTCGTCTCAGATCCTCCACGCGGTCATGAAAGGTTTTGGAAAAGCAGAGCACATCATCCAGGTATGGGGAGCAGCACTTGTCCCTCAGACCGTCAAGAACACCTTCCATACATCTCTGGAAGGCTGCTGAAGCGTTGGTCGGGCCGAAGGGGAAGCAGAGCCACTCATACAGCCCCCAAGGCGTACTAAAAGCCGTCAGATGCCTGGAGCCTTCATCGACAAAGCCCTGGTGGTATGCCCTGCCTTAGTCGAGTATTGAAAACCATGAGTAGCCTCCAAGGTTATCCAGCAGATCTTGGATGCGTGGAAGTGGGTGGCGGTCAGGAACTGTTTTGCTGTTCAGCCCACGGAAATCAACGCATAGACGTAGGCTCATGTCTTTGTTCCTAACACAGACCATGGGAGAGGAATACGGTGAGGTGGATTTTCTGATCCATCCATGGTTGAGCAGGTTCTGCACATATTCCTTTACCTCTCTGTGCAGTGGCTTTGGAATCACATTGTAGGACTTTTGAACTGGTGTGTCGTCTTTTAGGTGGATTTTGAGTTGCAGGTTTGGGATGCAACCTATATCTGCATCATCCTTGGCGAACACATCTGACTCATTGAATAACATGTGGCTAACTATCTTCTGTTCATCTTCTCCGAGATGTGACAAGTCAACAGGTGGATGCCACTTATCTTTTGTTGTTTGCGCATTTGAGTGTCTGTCTTTCCCTTTCCTCATATTAGTCTGTTTGTCTGTACTCAACTGAGCAGTGGGTTGGGGTGTGGGCTCAGAACTCAAAGTGGGACACTTGACTGGTTTCACATCAATGACTTCTTCAAGAGTTCCAAGGATTGTTCTCTGTGTTAGATATATATCATGCCTAGTTGAGTTCTGAATGGTGACTAAAGTGCATTTTGCTGACCCACAAGGAGCATCTACTAGAGCTGGAATCAGCTCTAAACCTTCAGGGTAGTTATTCTCTGGACTAGGCTGAAACGACCTTGTGCCACCCTCTGGTCACCCCCTAACCTTGCATCTCACTTCTCTGATTGTTTTCTTGAGCCATTCTCTCCCCACCACGGTCACTTGAGCCCCAGAATCAAACAGCATTTGGAGAGGGATGCCATTGGTTGAACAAGAGACCATACATCACTTTCCAATAAGTTGGGCTACACGTTTTCTTGAGGTTTGCTGACATTGTGTGTTTCGATTACTTGTTTTGACCTTTACTGGTTCTCTTGCTGCTGAAGATCGCTGGCTGCCCCTTTCCAACGACCTCCCCCCATTTCCTGACATCCTCTTCTGCAGACAGCCAATGGCCCTATGTCCTGCCTGGCCACAGATAAAACAGTGGGGACAACTCACATTGCCATTTTGGACACAGTCATTGCACCTACCCTTGGACTCAGTTACTGGTGACTGGGGAAATTTCATAGTTAAGCCTGGGCCTCCGGAAGTAACATTTTCAGTGGGTTTCGCCATCTGGGCCATGTGCTTGGTTAAAGCGGACACTTGTGCTGTCAGCTGCTGAATAGCAGCACGGTTAGCCTGTAACTCAGAGTCGACTTTAGTCTGTTTAGTCTGGTCAGTCTGTTCATTACTGTCATGTTGAGTGGCACTAACAGTCACTGGTCTGGTTTTGGCTGTTGCACCTAGGCGTTTTACCCTCCCTTCTTCTTCACTGGTAGATTTGGTGACCTGCTCTAAGAGAAAGTCATCACTGACCTGCATGTCTGAAACGAAGGGCTTTACGTCACGCCTGACATGGCTATTTCTCTCATTTAACCCCTGGTAAGAGTGTGTGAAGGAAAGTGCCCTGCACAAGCTTTTCATCGTAGCTGAAACATGCACCAGGCTGTTGTGATTCAAAACAAACTCGCTGCTTTAACCCCATAACTCTGTACAAAAACTGTTGTGGGCTCTCTTTGTCTTGCTGTCTGGTATTACTTAACTCTTGGAACAGCTCAGTAACATTTTTATCTCTTATATGGGAGTGGAGAAACCGCTTCAAACCATCCACTGTGAGGTCATCTTTGTTGGTTAACATCTCCCTGAATACACCAGGTTTAGTTATCTTAAGTATGGTTCTTATGACCTCTGTCTCACTAAACTCTTCTCGCAACCCCTCATCAATCTGTTTACCCAGACTACTATATATGAGATGTCAGAACCTGCATCAGAGATCTGACCACCATGCACCTTAAACTTTCTGCGTGGAAACAGGGTAGTTATATCAGCCAACTTTACCACCTGATCTGTGATAGTGGAGGATGAGTTCACACAACCCAGGGGAGCACTCCCAGCACCGTTGAGGCTGGGCTTGGCTGGCATCAGAATGGCAGGACCTCTGTCTGGTGTGAATGGATTGGTGGGAATGTCTCTGTCCGTGGTGGTTGGGTATGTGAAAATGTCTTGGTCCATGGAGGTTGAATGTGTGTGGATGTCTCTGTCCATGGAGGATAGGTGTCTGTGAATGTCTCTGTCTGTCGAGGATGGGTCTGTGTATGGTTCCGTTTTCATCTGGAGGGGTGTGGCCTGGCTAGCTTCAGCCACTCCGGTGTCTTGGGCTAGTATCGCCCCACTGATCATGTCATCAAGGAGGAGGAGGTTAGCCATACCTTCATCTTCCATAGCTTCCAGCTTCTCACTTCTGACATAATTAACAATCAAGTCATGGCGTTCTGGTTCACATAGGTCTTTAACATCACAAGTCCCTTTGCCATCATCAATCGCACTTGCAATGGCCTGTAGCTGACTGGTTCTCAAATCTGGGAGTTTCTCCTGGATCTGGAATATCAGCATCCGCCAGGGGGTTACAGTTGACATCATGACTTCACATCTGTGGCTATGGCTCTCTGGATCACGCGTGTTGTAGCAGTCTTCCCTGAAGCTTTGGGCACAGGATCTCGTCGTCACAGTTACTGCTTCCTCAGCTGGGTGGTGCTAAATCCCGGACGGGCCCCCAATTGTTACCGGCTCCAGACCTAGTGGATAGCCGGAGCGGCAGCAAATGATACACAGGCTAAATAGCACTGTGGATCTGTGAATCAAAAAGAGAGGCACGATGAAAATACGTTGTCACTCAAGCTCGCGCCAGTTTATTTCCGGTCTGGCTACTGATCCCCAAAAGCGCTGCAGCGCCACCTACTGACTTGGTGGTGTAAACCCACATTGTATTTAGTCTAAAAAATAGGGGGGGGGGGTGTATTCTAAACTTTTAATGAAGGCGATTTCTCAATCCTTTACACAAACACTTTCCTTCTTTTAACAGGGTGATTTAAACCCTTGACGTTCCAGCTCAAGAAATTTAGAACACTATCCATTTTCCTTAGCTGAGGGCATAGGTTGGTAAGTACAAATGACATTAACACTCCAGGTCTTAGAAGGAGGATGTAAAGCAGATAATAGGACAGTGACAAACCATACATGACCAGGGCTATAGGCTCCTAAAACAACACCGGCATTGAAAGATCCATCCCCCACCCTCCCATCCCACAACAACAAATACCCAGAGAACCCTAAACCCCATTGCCAGCCTCTCCCCAAACGATAGGCTGCACCCACCCTCAGCCACTCTCCCATCGAAATCTCGAGCTGGTCTCTCCCCATTTGAGAGACTACATCCCACCCCCAAAAATACTTGCACCGCAAAGTGAACAGATTATAAACCATAAGGAGAGAATAATCACCTTCTTCCTAAACTTACTAAAAAATAAAATAAAAAAGGACTTCCCTGATGAAAAAAGCAAATCACTAAAAAAAATAACCCGTCTCGCCCCACTCTCGCCTGCTAGAACTGAAAAGGTATAAGTTAAATGTTCTAATCCCCCCAACCAGAATAAGAAAAGGGGGAAAATTAATAATATTATGATATTAATAATGTTTTACTTCAAAAACAAAACTAAAAAAAAGAGAAAAAACTAAAACGAAACAGGAATTATATGCAAAGATGACAAGAAAGTAGGATGAATTTGAAACTAATATGGTGTGACACAATTAAAAACATACAGTTATGATCCAAGAATGAACTGAAAGACTACATAAACAAAAGTATGATAAGTAAATAACCAACCAAAAAGAAGAGAACTTTCCGACCTAGACGAAATTAGAAGAGGGGACAAAGCATGTGTACGTTAGTGGTACTGACTCACCAACTGCCCAGCGTCAGGGTGTACAGCAGTGAAATAGTACAAATCAAACTCTCCCCTCCAAAAATGCCTTGGCATCTTTCGGGTTTGTAAAAGACTTCTGGGCGCCGTTAAGCTTGAAAGATATCACTGCAGGGAAGTTCGTCTGGAAACGAATGCCCTTCTTGATAAGTTCAGCGCAGACTGGGTTGAAAGCTCTCCGTGCGGACCAGACCATCGGGGGGATGTCAGGAGCGATACGGAGGGTCTGGCCCTCATACTGGAGATTCCCTTTACGTCTGGCCGCGGACAATATCATGGCGACATCTCTGGGGCGATGGATCTTGATGATAACAGGCCGGGGGTGACCATCCGCAGGGGCACCGGGTCCTCTGTGTGCGCGACCCGTTATGACGCTTGTGACTGGAAACTCAAGCACTTTAAGGATAAACTCTTCAAAGAAATTAAGGGGCTCGCTTCCCTCAACTGATTCCTTGAGGTTTAAGATCCTAATATTGTCCCGCCTGGAGCGTCCCTCCAAGTCTGTAACCTTTGCCGATAGCCCTGCGTTCATTTTCTCCAACGCGGCACACTTCCCGAGCAGCGGGGTTATTCCCTCTTTACAAGGCGGAGATCCGTGCCTCCGATTCAGTCTGACGTGTAGTGAGAGTCAGTAGCCGCCGCCACATCGTCAACACGTTTGACCACGCTGTCGATTTTTGCATCCAGTCTGGTCTCAAATTTGGTGAAAACCTCATTTAGTCCATGGGCCAGACGATATTTCGGTACACTCAAGGTGGCAAAACTTACTTATAATTTTTGAAAGGATCCATGTCTGTAGATGATATTTTGGTATGATAACCATTCCTGAGTGGCAGCTGTATCACAGTTATCAGCTCATGAAGTTAACCACCCGCTAAACTAAATTGCATTTTAGACGCTGGTGCATATCCTGGTTTAGCCTCATGGTCAGGACATTTTTCAATGTTCTATAATATTGTCTTTGGTATCATTTTAAAGGGGACCTTCTTAGCGTTCATTCAAGCCCTGTTGTGGATATTTCTCACAAATATAGAGGTCACTTGAGCTCTTCAACCCGTCAATAATGTAATATTTGCTAGTAATATTTGATTTGCTAATGTCCCTTACGGCTTTCCGTAGCGCCACAACAAAGTCACGTGATGTACGTAACAACGTCAGTCGGAATCCGGTCGGTGAATAAACACCCAGCACGAGAGAAGTCGTCCTTGCTTCATTAATGTTATAAGTTAACATAGCCAGAGGGCACAGATCATTACATGGTGTCAGAGTAGCGGAGTTTAAATACCCAATATGGATTCGTACGGCGTTCCAGCTCCACGGATGGACTGGGAATCGGCGAACTTACCTGAAGCATGGAGACGATTTCGACAAACAACGGAGCTAATGTTCAAGGGCCCCCTGCGCGGGAAGAACGAAGAGGAGAAATGCAGCTACCTCCTGCTCTGGATAGGGGAAAAAGGGCGCGATGTGCACAACACTTGGACACTCAGCGGAGAACAGGCCAAGAAGCTAGAAACGTACTACGATAAGTACACTGAGTACATCACCCCCAAAGCAAACCCGATTTATGCCAGATATAAATTTCATGAAAAGATGCAGGGAGAGAGTGAATCCTTCGAACGATTTGTAACTGAGCTAAAGCTACTAGTCAAAGACTGTGGCTACCCAAATGCCGACGAGATGGTCAGGGACCGCATCGTGTTTGCCACTAACTCACCCAGAGTGAGAGAAAAGCTACTTAGCCAGGGAGCTGAGCTAACGCTAGAGAAAGCCATAGATGTAGCCCGCTCACACGAGCTAGCAAAGCAACAGCTAAAGTTTATGGGCCAGGGCAGCACACATGAAACGGTGCACGCAATAGGCAGAAAGACTTACAAACCGAACGCACCCAAAGCAGCTAACGCTAACTTCAGACAAAGGGAGGGTAACGTTAGCACCGCCGCCAGGGCGTGTAGCTATTGTGGAGGGCTACATGGCGCTAAAGCCACTTGCCCAGCTAAGGGTAAACAATGCATTAAATGCAAGAAGCTCAATCATTTTGCTAAAGTATGCAAGTCTAGCTCCCAGGGACAGACAAAGTACTACCGCGGCACAGTACATGCCGTCGGAGAGAACCCAGAAGAGTACACCACTGACAGAGAGCAGGAAGAACTGTACTTCGACAACATTACAGTGGAGAGCACCGCTGTGGGAGAACAGACAGAGCTGTACATAGACTGCATCTCAATAGAGAACAACGGAAAAAGCAACGAGCAGGCTTACGTAGAGGTTGGAATTGGCACACCTCCACAGAAGGTAAAGTTTAAACTAGACACTGGGGCACAGGCCAATACTATTCCCACCAACCTGTTCCAGGCGCTGTTCAAAAATGTGACACTGAAACCAGCAATACACAGACTCACTGAATATGGAGGAGGCGCGCTGAGCGTGAAAGGCACATGCAAACTCAAATGTAAGTACAGAGACAATGCAATGATGCTGGACTTTTACGTCATTGACACAAACGCCCCACCAGTCATGGCAATGAAAACATGCCGTGACCTAAACTTGGTAAAAATAGCGATGGCTATGAGCGAGGAAAACAATGTCACATCACAGAGCATAATGGATGAGTATGCAGATGTTTTCCAGGGAATAGGAGAGTTCCCAGGCGAGTGCACCTTCCGCGTCACACCAGATGCAACGCCGGTCGTCTGCCCGCCATGCAGAACCCCCATCGCCCTACGCAGCAAACTGAGGGACGAGCTTGACAGCATGGAGAAAGGCGGCATAATCTGTAAGGTAACAGAACCCACAGAATGGGTGAACGCACTCGTCATTGTTGAGAAGCCAAAGACAGGCAAACTTAGAGTGTGTTTAGACCCCAGAGCTCTTAACAAAGTGATACAACGACCTCACTACCCCCTCCCCACGCTGGAGGACGCCACCACAAAGCTCGCTGGAGCTGAGTACTTTAGCGTGTTAGACGCGCGGTCAGGCTATTGGGCCATCAAACTGAGCACTGAATCCTCAATGTTGACGACATTTAACAGTGTTTGGCCGGTATCGTTTCCTCAGACTGCCATTCGGAATCGTGTCCGCTCAAGACGAGTTCCAGAGACGCGTGGAAGAAACATATGAAGGATTGGACGGTGTGACGGCCATAGTGGACGACATACTGGTGTTCGGCAAGACTAAAGAGGAACATGACCAGCGTCTCAGAGCGATGCTGAAGCGCACAAGGGAGCGAGGGGTGAGGCTCAACCCCGACAAGTGTCACATATGCGTGTCCGAGGTAAGCTACTTCGGCCACACGCTCTCACACGAAGGCATCAAACCAGACCCACACAAGGTGAAGGCGGTCAAGGACATGCAACCCCCACAGAACAAAGCAGAGCTGGAGACAGTCCTCGGCATGATCAACTACCTCGCCAGATTCGCTCCACACCTCTCACAGATAAACTCACCCCTCAGACAGCTTCTGAAACAGGACAGTGAGTTTGTGTGGGATGCAGTCCACGACAAGGCGTTCCAAGAGATGAAGAATCTCATTACACAGCACCCAGGTCCAGTACTCTCATATTTCGACCCGCAGAAAGAGCTGTGACTCCAAGTGGATGCATCCAAAAGTGGCCTTGGGGCTGTCATGCTCCAAGATGGCAAACCAATTGCCTATGCGTCCAAGTCACTCAACAGCACTGAAGAAAACTACGCACAGATAGAGAAGGAGCTCTACGCTGTGGTCTTCGGCTGCAAGAGGTTCCACGAGTACATGTATGGACGAAAAGTGATTGTGGAGTCAGACCACAAGCCTCTGGAGGCAATACTAAAAAAGCCACTGGCAGCAGCACCACCCCGGCTGCAACGGATGATCCTGGCGCTCCAAAAATACGACATCCAAATCATCCACCGCCCCGGTAGGGACATACCGGTGGCCGACACACTGTCACGCAAGTCAATAGAACACCACGACAGTGACCTACAGGAAGGGATGGAGGCCCAAGTGCACACAGTCCTCAGCAACATCCCTGTGAGCGACACAAGACTCACAGAAATCAAGCAGGAAACAGCGCAAGATCCACAGCTCACCGCACTCAGACGAGCCACACTCACTGGCTGGCCAGACACAAAGAAAAAGTGCCCGCCCAGCATCCAGGAATACTGGAACCACAGAGCACAAATCTCAGAAATGGACGGTATCCTGTTCAAAGGTGAGAGAATCATTGTCCCCCAAAAGCTTTGCAAGGACATGATACAGCGCATCCATGCCAGCCACCTTGGCGTGGAAAAGAGCAAATGCCGAGCAAGAGACTTACTGTTCTGGCCTGGCATGGGGAAACAGATCGAGGATGCGGTAGCAGACTGCAGCATATGCCAAGAACGGCGCAGCGCAAATGCAAAGGAACCAATGATGTCACACGCCATACCCGAGCGGCCGTGGCAAGTGATAGGCACAGACCTATTCACATGGAACTCACAGGACTTCATAGTCACTGTGGACTACTACTCCAGATTCTTCGAGCTAGAGAGACTTTACAGCTGCACCTCATCTGCCGTCATCATGAAGCTGAAAGCAGCAATGGCTCGACACGGAATCCCCGAGACTATCATCAGCGACAACGGTCCGTGCTACAGCTCTGGTGAGTTCCGCAACTTCTCACAGACATGGGGTTTCTCACACACCACCACAAGCCCCCACTACCCACAGAGCAACGGCCTCTCCGAGAAGACTGTCCAGACGGCCAAACGCATCCTGGACAAAGCCAAAGCTGAGAACAAAGACCCCTACATGAGCTTACTGGAGTATCGCAACACACCGGTGGACAACCTGAAATCACCGGCACAGCTACTGATGAGTCGGAGGCTGCGGTCCATTCTCCCATCAACAGCAAAACACCTGCAGCCACAGATCGCCAGTCAGGAGGATGTTCACAAAAGGAGAGAGGTATGTCAACAGCGCCAGCAGGCATACTACAACCGAACAGCCAAACCTCTGCCCCACCTGCCCGCAGGCACACCAATCCGCTTCCGGCAGGAGGATGGATCCTGGAGACCTGCAACTGTGGAAAGACCAGCAAACACAGACAGGAGCTACCACATCCAAACCAAAGAAGGTCAGATCTACCAACGCAACCGTCAACACCTGCGACAAAGCAGAGTGAACACTCACACTACACACACACACACTTCACAGCAGACTATTACCAGCGCTAACAACAACACACAAGCCCATCAGCAAGAGCATGCTGAACCTCCAGACACGAACAATCAGCGACAACCAGACACACAGCCTGGTTACACCACGAGGTCAGGTCGCACGATCAAACCAAGACAAATCCTTGACTTATGAATGATAAAAAAAGAGAGAATTTTACACCAACCTGTACTATACCTGCTATGTTTTGAAAAGAAATATTTACAGCGTTCACTTACCTTGTGTACCTACCTGCTGTTTGCAGTTACCAGTAATGAAATGAAAAAAAAAAAAAGATGAAATGTTATTACGGTGTCACATTTAGACAGTGAAGGAAATGTTTTACACTACTTTGTTGCAGTCCAGTTATATAAGAGTTCCACTTTCATATTCTTTCTTATTAAGATTTTATTCGCTTATAAACGTGCTCAACGTGGTCTGTATCTCTGCAGAGAAAGCAGCACTTTTCAGAAAAAGGGAGATGTAATATTTGCTAGTAATATTTGATTTGCTAATGTCCCTTACGGCTTTCCGTAGCGCCACAACAAAGTCACGTGATGTACGTAACAACGTCAGTCGGAATCCGGTCGGTGAATAAACACCCAGCACGAGAGAAGTCGTCCTTGCTTCATTAATGTTATAAGTTAACATAGCCAGAGGGCACAGATCATTACAAATAACACACATCTTTCTGCAATGTTCGCCTAAACTATATACTTTCTTTTAGCCCTGTGGCATCTAGGAATATCAGGGACACAAAACACAAAAACTGGAATACTCACAGGACTGTAAAGATTCAGGAAATGTATAATATACCCATACTATTTCATTGTGTGAGGTGATTGTGAACCATAAATTAGAAGGGCATTATTACTAAGAAACTAACTAGACCAAAGCCAGTTAGTCCATGGGTCAGACCAGATATCGATATCACCCAAGGTGACACAACTTCACTGGTGCCATTTTATTTGGTACACTAACAGAAGTAAAATAATACATGATAACCTTTCCAAATAAGCAGCTATTTCATTTTTCTTTCAGGAAACCTGTTTCTGTGCCTCTCACGATTGTGTATTTGCCCAGATTTTTACAAATATAGCATTTCAACACCCCTGGTACTGATTAGCCTAGCTTAAACTCTGGGACAGTTCTTAGTTGGCCAACAACCAAGGATAACCAGTACTGTGTACTTCCATTCATTGTGCTAAGCTAGGCTAACGTGCAGCCAGATAGCTTTCTACTAAACACATATAGAGGAAACTGGTATCTATCTTCTTGTCTCACTCTGGAGAAGATTGTAAGCTAATTTCCCATAATGTTAGCATGTTCTTTTAATGTATATGTTAATATGATTAGTTAAAGTGGCTACGAGGAACTTTCATCTTGTGTTGATTTTAGCGGCCTCATGTGGACAAAATACAGCTGTTGCATAGCAACTAGGTAATGTATCTATTTGTGGCTATGTTAGATAAATAATGGTAATATGACGCTGGTGAAGCAAAGTAAACTTTGTTTTAGTAGTGTTCATACACCTAAGTTACATGTATTTGTTTGTATGTGGCAGGTGAAAACTGACTGAATATGGCCACTGGTGAACAAGCAAGTTTTTACCCAATACCAAAGCGCCCACGGGTGGAGTGCATTATCCACTGTTCTGATGATACAGATAAGCTGGTTTCACTACAAAGTGTCGACTCATGGAGAACTCTGCTCAGGGCAGCTCAGATACGAAATCATGCACCAGTTTTGAAACTGGCAAAAGACATTCCTGAGGGACAGATTCCAGCAATCTACTATCACAGAAAGTGTCGCAGTATCTTCACTATGAAGCAAATTCTTGATGGCCTCCTTGCAAAAGAAAAGAAAAGTTGTGTCTCTGCTGAAGAGAAACAATATAAGAGAGTAGCTCGACATGCTCCAAGTACATCTAGGACTTATGATGCAGAGTGCATATTTTGTCAGAAAAACAGCAAATATTCCAAGAGACAGAATACGAGAGAAGTACTGGTGCAGTGTCGAGAACTGCGAGCTGATGCAAAGATCAGGAGTGCAGCCACAAAGAAAAGGGACAGCAGAATCCTTGCCATTGTGAGTAGAGACCTTGTAGCAGCTGAAGGGCACTACCACAGGTCATGCTATAGACTTTACACCAAAGAAGAGGTTTCCAAAGGAGAGGTTGCCAGCAATGAAGATGATGATGCTGCAGCCCAGTATGAAGCTGCTGTGAATAAGGCATACAATGAGCTGTTCCTCTTCATCAGGATGGAGCTTTTTGGCAATCCTCAAGTGATGACAATGACTGATCTCTCTTCTAGACTGGTAGCTTCAATGAACTCCCAAGGCATTGCCCAAGTCAAGGAATCAACCAAGAAGCACATAAGGCGAAACCTGGAGAGTGAGTTTGCTGGAGCCTTGCAGATATTCCCTGATGAGAAAGGAAAATTCCTCCTCTATCCCGATAACTTGTCCATGAGGGAACTTGCCAAAGAAAATCAGTCTCTCAAAAGGGAGCTGCAGACCCTGAAAAGTGTCAGTGCACAAGATGTTATAGCCAAAGCAGCCATCAAATTGAGAGCAGACATTAAAAGTCAAGATGTTCCTCAAACCTGGCCGCCTGAAGTCAAACCAGAAGCAGAATGTCCTACCATTCCAGAGTCGCTCATTATCTTCCTGTACTCTCTACTCACAGGCTCAAATGATCCTGATCATGCATCCCAGAGAGTGCAGTGCCTTCTGCAGTCATTTGGCCATGACATAGTATATGCAGTGACATGTGGAAATACCAAGCCTTCCAAGCACATTGTTCTATTATTCAGTGTCAAATCGTTGACAGGAAATGTAGAGTTGATAAACATCCTCAACCGACTTGGTCACAGTGTGTCCTATTCACAGATGGAAGAGATCAACACTGCCCTGTGTCTCCAGAAACTCTCATCATCAGGGAGTGGCATTGCCCTTCCAGCTAACACCCATCCTGGCATATTCACAACTTTAGCCTGGGACAATATCGACCGTCTTGAAGAAACTGTCAGTGGTGAGGGAACATCTCACAGAGTCAATGGGATTGCTGTGCAAGCAAAGCCAGTCAACCCACTTCCTGTCCAACCCATGCCCACTGTTCCCAAAACAAAGAAGAGAAGCATTGATGGACCCCCACCAATGTTACCAACTTACAATGCTGGACATCGGGTAGGGCCACCACAAAGCAAAAAGTCAGATGCCGATACTGCAGCCAATACTAAGCTTGCCAGAGAGAAAAACCTTCTTTGGGTCCTAGCACGCATGTCACAACAAGAAGAACAGTCAGTCAGCAGCTGGACAGGCTTCAACATCCTGACTCGAGGAGAGATGACGGTCATCCCCGACAATATAGGCTATCTGCCTACCATCAATGCTCCAGCGACACAAATGTCTACTGTCAACGAGGTGCTTAACCAGTCACTGAGCATCATGCAGTGCTTAGGCCTGAGGAAGATTGTCTGTGTCTTTGACCAAGCCCTGTATGCGAAGGCTGTCGAGATCACATGGAAACACCATGACAAGTTCCATGATATCATCGTTAGGCTTGGGGTATTCCACACCATCTGCACACTGCTGGCAATAATAGGAAAGCGTTTCCAAGATGCTGGACTCAAAGACCTCTGCATTGAGTCTGGCATGATTGCAGAAGGCTCAATTGCTGGTGTTATGGATGGCCGCAAGTACAACAGGGCAGTGCGACTACACAAGCTCCTGTATGAGGCTCTCATGCGACTGACCTTGAATGGTTTCCTGTCCTGGTTGGAAGAAACTCACAGGAATGACATGGTTCACCTGAATGAGACACTGAAGACCATTGACAGCCTTGGGAAAGAAGTCTCACAACATGCTTTGAAGGAGGTCCTCGAGAACAGCTCTTGTACACGCATCATGGATCTATTTGAAGTCTACCGTGAGTTCCTTAGAGGTGGAAACGGCAGCCTCTCGAACTTCTGGATGTCCTATTTGGACATGGTTGAAATCTTGTTGGGGCTCATCCGAGCATCCAGAGAGGGAGACTGGATGCTACACTTGGCTAGCATTCGAGCAATGATCCCATGGTGCTTTGCTTATGACAGGATGAATTATGCACGCTACCTCCCCTACTACTACGCCCAGATGTCTGAGCTGCCCATCACACACCCAGATGTGTACACAGAATTCATGGAAGGAGGCTTCTCAGTCCAACTGGGCTCCACCAATCCCTTTGGCCGAATCCCTGTTGACCAAGCTATAGAAGAAACGGTGAACAAAGACACCCAAACAGCTGGAGGGACAAAGGGATTCAGCTTGAAGCCAGGAGCTGTGACCAAATATTATCTCACAGCTGAGTATAGAAGCATGTACCTCAGACAGCTGAGAGACCTGACAGGTCAAGGCAGGTGCAAATGGTCTCATCCAGATCTACAGAGTCCAAGGATCAAGAGAGATGAAGCAGATGTCCAGTCTCTCATGGACCTTATGGAGAATAACTGGCTCAATCCTATGTCCCCTGATGAGATTGATTTGGTTAGCCTCTCCACTGGCAACATGGCTCCACCTGATGTGACCATAGATCTCTTGAGAGCTCTTGAGAAAGGAGAAGAGGCCTACCAAGCATTCCAGCAAACAAGGTTAGATGCAGACCCACCACCTGTGAAATTCCACGACAAGATGACCAAGCAAAGTCTGAAAACATTCTCCAATGTCAGCACAAAACAAGCTCATGGAAAGAAAGCACAGGATATGGTTCTGAAGGCAGATAGAAACCTTTTCAGTCACATGATCCTGGTGGCTGAAAGCAGGAAGGTGAATCTGAAGGATGTCCTTGCCTACCCATTGGGCCCACTACCATGGGCACTGGCAAATGCTGATGGGTCCTTACGAAAAACAAACAAGGCTGCACTTGCCAGAGAGCTTGAAAAGAATGTATCTCCTGCAGAAGACATCCCAATCCCATCTACTTCCATCATTGATGGGATGAGCCTGGTCCAAAAAATGAATGGCAACAACAAAACCTTTGCACAGGTGGCAGAGTCAGCCTTGACCCAGGTCCTCCATGAGGGAGCACAGAGTGGGAGGATTGATGTTGTTTTTGATGTCTATCACCAGACTTCGATCAAAGATGCTGAACGACTGAACCGGGGTGGAGACATCACTCTCCAGTACAAGAATCTTGCAGGTGGACACCACGTCCAGCAGTGGAGAAAATTTCTGTGCAGTTCCTCCAACAAGACCAGTCTCATCAAGTTTCTGGTGGAAGAGTGGAAACTCCCACGATACAGAGCTATGCTGCATGGCAAGGTGTTGTACATGACCTGTGAGGAAACCTGCTACAAGTTGACAGAAGATGGGTGTGAGGAAGCAGCAGAACTGCACTCCACACATGAAGAAGCTGACACCCGTCTGCTCCTGCATGCATTGCATGCAGCAAATGCGGGCTCAAAGTCAGTTATTATCACAGCTGAGGACACTGATGTCATGGTGCTTTGTCTTGGCTTCCAGAAGGACATCACCTGTCCCATCTACCAGAAGTGTGGGACTCAGAACCGCACACGGTTTGTCGACATCACCAAACTGGCAAGTTCACTTGGAGACAGCATCTGTGACAGCCTAATTGGCTTACATGCCTTCACAGGCTGCGACACTGTCAGTGCATTCACTGGTCGAGGGAAGCTGAATGCCCTGAAGATATTGAGAAAGCACACTTCCTGCCAAGAGACTTTTAGTCAACTGGGACAGACATTGAATGTGAGTGATGAGCTGTTCCAGAAAATTGAGCAGTTCACCTGTCGGATGTATGTTGCTAATAGCAGCACTGCTGAGGTGAACAAACTGCGTTACCAGCTCTTCTGCACCAAAAGGGGAGAGGTTGAGTCCAGCCAGCTGCCACCATGTAGAGACTGTCTCTTTATGCATGTTCAACGAGCCAACTATCAGGCAGCAATATGGAAGTGCTGTCTGCAGGCTAACCCTGTGGTGCCAAGCCCTACTGAGTATGGATGGACAGACGATGAAGGCAAGCTGGCCATTTACTGGATGCGCTCCCCACCTGCACCAGATGTGGTCTTGGAAATGCTAACATGCAAGTGTGTGCATTCATGCAAAATGCCAAGCTGCATGTGCCTGTCAAATGGACTTCCATGCACAGACATGTGCAGGTTACAGACCTGCAGTAACCAAAAACAGCAGGATGGTCCAGAACTGGACTTTGAACTTGGGGAGTCAGATGATGAGAGAAACGAGCAGTTTGATGAATGACAGTGTGATGATTCTGATGGTATTACTGTGGTAGTAGTCTATTGATGCACAGGATGTTGATTCTGGACTTGGTTACCCAGAGCTTGATAACAATAATGTAACCATATTCACATATACCCATTACCCTACCCATTACCATTACATATACCCACTAATGATATGGGATTACATGTATCATTGACTAAGTATATGTAAATGTCAATGTTGTTTAAAATATTAAAATAGTTCATTACCTCACTATGGTATTCCTTTTTATCATGTATTTTGATTGTGTATTTAAACAAATGTATAGAGACCAGTTTGTGACCTAACTGGCTTTGGTCTAGTTCTCATTTAAGGCTCACAATCACCTCACACAATGAAATAGTATGGGTATATTATACATTTTCTGAATCTTTACAGTCCTGTGAGTATTCCAGTTTTTGTGTTTTGTGTCCCTGATATTTCTAGATGCCACAGGGCTAAAAGAAAGTATATAGTTTAGGCGAAAATTGCAGAAAGATGTGTGTTATTGACGGGTTGAAGAGCTCAAGTGACCTCTATATTTGTGAGAAATATCCACAACAGGGCTTGAATGAAAGCTAAGAAGGTCCCCTTTAAAATGATACCAAAGACAATATTATAGAACATTGAAAAATGTCCTGACCATGAGGCTAAACCAGGATATGCACCAGCGTCTAAAATGCAATTTAGTTTAGCGGGTGGTTAACTTCATGAGCTGATAATTGTGATACAGCTGCCACTCAGGAATGGTTATCATACCAAAATATCATCTACAGACATGGATCCTTTCAAAAATTATAAGTAAGTTTTGCCACCTTGATTGTACCGAAATAGGAAATTTTGGGCTCTGGCCCATGGACTAATTGAACATCTTTTGATTTCGCTGGTCCTCTTCTGCGACAACATGGGCGATGCGTTTAAGCAGAGCCTCCGGCGAGATTTCAGGTAGCATAGCGCTAACGGCACTTGACTTTGAAGAATCCACTGTTGTTTCACGGGCTTGGTCCGTTTTACTTTGTTTTTGGGGTTTTGGCATTTTTGCGTGTTAATAGAGAGCGTTTCAGATAGTTTTCTAAAAGCTAGGAGTGGTGCGGTAGTTAATAGAAATGTCAGGCGGAGAGAGACGAAGAAAACACGGCTGATCACAGCGACGCCATTACCC
The DNA here is from genome assembly GCF_029633865.1 of Lampris incognitus. NCBI lineage: Eukaryota > Metazoa > Chordata > Actinopteri > Lampriformes > Lampridae > Lampris > Lampris incognitus. The sequence continues at coordinate 29,928,004 of NC_079215.1, forward strand.
GGAAGTCCACCAAGGCACTTTTGAGGACTAGTTCGGAGCTGGTGCCTGATCTTGAACCAGGTCTTCATGTTTCGACAGCTAAGAACCGGCTCTCGGCCAGGAAAACCAGTTCCAGAGCGGCACCGACTCTGCTGTCTGTGAGCATGACTGGACGGCTGGTTGCCAGTTTTGTGGAGCTTCTCAACTCCGAAAATGTTGGAGCAACATATCGATTGGCCACAAATTGTAAAAAAATGCCAATATTTGCAATCTACACAGTTAATTTCTCAGTCGTGAATTTCATGATGAAATAGCATACGAAACTTGTAAAAAATTCGAAACCCACAGCTTGATTGCTCTGTTTTTCCAAACTTTATTTAAATCCGATTCAGGAGAACATTGCAAAGAGAACACAAACATATAAAGTAAAAAACTAAATTATAGAACGCTGATATCTCGCTCATCTTGCTGGGAAAGCGGAGACGTACACAGACGTATACAGTGACGTCATGACGTGGCTCTCCAGCCAGCTCTAGTGCGTGGAAAAGCAAACTGCTGCTTAACCAGCACCAGCCCAGAGCTGGAGCTTGGTTCGCGTTGGTGGAAAAGGGGGTATGTGTGAGGCAAGAAGAATGACTAGATTTAGAGAACGGGATAAGGAGGACAGTAATTGTGTGTTTGACTTTTGAAGGGGAATTGCCAGAAAGAGTGTACCATGGGAGCGCAGGACTTAACTGTACTGTGCTGGCTTGAGGCGGTCCACCGAGACGCGCTCCGACTTCCCCCAATGTCCACTATGAAGTATTTGGTCCCCACCTCCAGGACGCGGAACGGCCCGTCATAGGGGGGCTGCATGGACGGCTGGTGTGCATCATGTCGAATAAATACGTATCCAGCTGACAGTAGGTCCTTAGGAACATGGGCATAAGGCAGGTCGTGTCTTGACATGGGAACAGGAGCAAAGGCGCTGGCATCCTTCAGAAGCGCAATCCGCTGGCAGGCGGCGGACCAGGGAGTTGTGGTGATGGGAATGAAGTCTCCCAGGACCCATAGTGGCTGGCCATGGACCAGCTCAACCAAAGAAGACCGGAGATCCTCCTTGGGGCCGGTCTGCAGGCCTAGCATGACCCAAGGAAGCTGGTCGACCCAGCTGGTGTCGGTGAGTCTGGCCCACAAAGTGTTTTTTATGGAGTGATGGAATCGCTCACACAACCCGTTGCGCTGTGGGTGGTATGCCGTGGTGCGATGGAGTTGTATTCCCAGGCCTTCTGCCACGGCTGTCCAGAGCTCAGATGTGAACCGAGAGCCCTGGTCTGAGGTCGAACGGAGTGCCAAACCGGGCTACCCAGGAGCCGATGAATGCCTGGGCCACCTCCGCTTATGAGATTGATGACAGTGGGACTGCCTCAGTCCACCTGGTGTTTCTGTCCACTATAGTGAGGAGGTGTGTGAATCCTTGGGAGGGGGGAAGGGGCCCCACCAGGTCCACGTTGACATGGTCAAAGCGTCTCTCCAGAACCAGGAAAGGGGCCAATGGGGCTCTGGTGTGACGTGGACTTTGGCACACTGGGCTGCCACGCTGGACCTCACCCAGTCCGTCAGTCTAGGCCAGACGAACTTGGAAGCCACAAACTTCGTAGAAGGCTTCAATCCCGGGTACGAGAGACCGTGGACCGCATCGAAGTTGTGCTGGCGCCACCCGATTGGAACCATGGGTCTAGCCTGACCCATGGAGACATCGCAGAGGAGCGTGGCACCAGGCAGTGTCACCGAACACTACATCCTGCAGCTGTAGTCCAGTGTCTGCTAACCGGTAAGCTGGCAGGTCAGCGTCGCCAGCCTGATCCGCAGCCATATCAGCGTAGTTGAGACCCAGGTGTATGGTGCCTGCCACAGCCTGGGAGAGACAGTCAGCAATGAAGTTGTGTTTCCCGGCTACATGTTGGTCATCTGTGGTGAACTCAGAGATCTGCGGGAGCTGGCGCTGCTGGCGCCCAGTCTTCGGCGGTTCAGCCTTGGCCATGGCTGATGCTAGCGGCTTGTGGTCCACATATGCAGTGAAACGGCAGCCCTCCAGCACGAACCTTAAGTGCCTGATGGCAAGGAACAGCCAGAGGAGCTCCTGGTCGAAATTACTGTACTTCCTTTCATTGTCACGTAGCTTGCGACTGAAGAAGGCAAGTGGCTGCCAGGCCCCACCCACTCACTGCTCGTACACTGTTCGTACACTGCTCGTACACTGCTCCTACAGCATAGTCAGATGCATCAGTCGTGAGGGCGACTGGTACAGTGGGCGATGGGTGTGCCAACAAGGCGGCGTTAGCCAGTGCAGCTTTAGCATCCTCGAAGGCCTTGTCCGTCTCTGGGGACCAGTCTACCGCACCTTTGGTATTCCTACCCTGCTGGGTCTCATATAGCGGCCGCATAATGTGAGCTGCCTGGGGAATGAACCTGTTATAAGGAATTCCTGCAGGGACTTCACGGTCCTGGGGAGCGGAAAGTGGGCCACGGCGTCCACCTTGGTGGGGAGTGGGACCGCTTCTTCCTTGGCGATTCGGTGTCTGAGGAAGTCTATGGCTGACCGGCTGAATTGGCACTTGGGTGGGTTGATGATGAGCCCGTGTTCACTGAGCCACTTGAACAGCTGCCGGAGGTGGGCCAGGTGCTGCTCCGCGGATGTGCTGGCTACGAGAATGTCATCCAAGTACACGAACAAGAACGGCATGTCCCGCAGCACAGAGTCCATCAGCCGCTGGAATGTCTGCGCTGCTCCCTTGAGGGTGAATGGCATCCACAGGAACTCGACAAGTCCAAACGGCGCGATGACTGCTGTCTTCAGCACATCGTGAGGTTGGACAGGCACCTGGTGGTAGCCCCGCACCAAGTCCACCTTGGAGAGAATGGTAGTCTTGAAATCTTGAATATGCGGGACAGGGTAGCGGTCGGGGGTCGTGGCGCTGTTTAGGCAGCGTAATCGCAGGGCTGAACTGGGACAAAAAAATCGGCCCTGGCATTTTTGGCCCAGACCAGCCCACCACAATCGGTCGGACACCACGCACCAGTACACTGTCCATGCGGTCCCTTTAAATATGCGTACCTGCTGCACTGTTCCCACAAACCACTACAAAGCTGAGTAGTAAGTGCTGTGGACAAGTGTACCAGGGCAAGTGGACCAGTGTAATCACTCGCTCTTGACTGGCTCCCTCGTGATTAGAGGTGGCCGTGGAGTACACAATCTCCATACTCAATTAGAAGTACAAATAATTGTCAAAGAAAAAGCTCTGCTAGAAGTCAAAGTATCATTTCAAATTATTTAATAAAATTTAAATATACAAGTATGTATAAAGTATACAAGTAAGTCAAAATGTTGCCTGTGAACTCCACACCAATGGACAGCAAAGATCTCTTCAAACAAGGCGACCTTTAAAAGAGCAAGAGGGGGAGACAGAGAGAGAAGGGTGAGAATGATAATTCATTGAGTTAAATGATCACAGTACCGACATCTTTACTCTAGAATAATGTAGAAAGATAGTTGCATGTATTGTATACTTGCTTAGTGGAAAAGGCTGCATGGCCATCTGAACACCCTCACAGCAATGACATCCTGAGAGAGAGAGAAAGACGGGGGGAGAGAGGGGAAGAGAGAGAAGGGGAAGAGAGGAAAAGAGAGAGGGGGGAGAGTAGACATGATCAATGATAGATTATATATGATTAAATGACAGAGTCAGATGATCAGAGTATCTTCTAGAAAATAAAAAACAGAGTTGTATGGATTGTATACTCACTAAGTCAAAATGTTGCCGGTGAATGCCACATCAATGGACAGCAAAGATCTCCTCAAACAATGCAACCTTTAAAAGAGCAAGAGGGGGAGACAGAGAGAGAAGGGTGAGAATGACAATTCATTTAGTTAAATTATCACAGTACCAGCATCTTTAATCTAAAATAATGTCGAAAGATAGTTACATGTATTGTATACTTACTTAGTGGAAAAGGCTGCATGGCCCTCTGAACACCCTCAACATCAATGGACCTGTGTACATCCTGAGAGAGAGAGAGAGAGAGGGTGGGATAATGAGTCACATGATGACATTATCTTCAGTCTAAAAAGCTGCTACATTATTATGAATAATTTTATAATATTAATAATTTCATCTCATCTAACTATAACAGCAGTTTCCTCAGTAGCTCACTCTTCCCTGCAACTCTGTCAATTACAGCGTCTGTGTCCAAAGCCACGAGGACGCCCTTTTCAGTGGCCATCAACACGAAGGCCTCCAATTTGCTGGCAGACAGTCTGCTCCTCAGCCTGCTTTTTTATGTATTTTAGAGTTGAAAATGATTTTTTGCAGGCCACTTGGGTTATTGAAAGTGTCAGCAAGAACTTGTACGCAAGTCCAAGCAGGTGATATGCATCTGTGAGCATATTGAATCTCTGAAGAACTTGATAGCAGTACAGTGGGCACTCTTTGCAGAAGGCACAGCTTTTGTTGACATTTCCATGTCCTCTTCCTTTCCATCGGGTCTATCCTCCACTGTCCTGGTCATTTATTGATCCGATGATGGTTCTTTCCGGTTGTCCCGCTGGCCTGCTAAGCTTTTCAGCTCCGATTGCAGGTTTTCAACCGTTGCCCTGCTGTCAAATTTCTGCAAGCGCAGATTTAGGGAGAGCACTGGTTTGGATCAGGGAGAAGTTTTTGGGATCCAGAAATGAAGAATCTGCATAAAGAGTGCCGTGTGTCTGAAATCTTTGGTGGATGGCCTCAATAGCTGTGTCAAGAATTTGGTTATGGACCTTTACCTCGTAGGCTCTCTCTGCATCAACCGAGGTCTCATCCTGAGCCATCTCTGCCCGCATGGCTTTCTTCTTCTTTAATCTGTCCTGTGGTAGTGCAGCCTCCACTTCCATGTCTGTCTCCTCATCCTGCTCCTCGATTTTTTCATTTGCCCATTTAACAAAGTCATCAGCAGCATCCTTGACACCCTGGAAATCTCTCGCCATCTGTTTGAGGGCATCTTCTGTTGAGATGACCATCCTATGGACAGAGAGGATGTCTATCCCTCCCGTCTGCAGGTATTTTGACAGTGGAGATGTATGCTCAAATATCCTTAGGAATTACTGTGCTGTCAGTATGGTCTCATACTTGAGTAAGCCCTCTTTGTATCCTCTGGCTTTGGTGCGTACATTTCCTTTCACTGTCTTCTGTTCCTGTATGGCTGTGAGCGTGGACAGCACATCAATGTACAGACTGTCTTGAGACTGTCCAAATGATCCAAATATTTTCTTCAGGGCATTGTGCTTGGCCCACCAATGTGTCTCTCCAATTGGAGAGATGCGCCTGTGCCTCTTGTCATGGCTCTCGTTCTCCCACAGGTTCACTCTCTGATATGACTCCCTGATGAACACTGCTGTGTCATTGAGGAGATCAAACACCGATCCACTCTCAATCACTATTTGAGTGGTATCAGACAGCACCAAATTGAGGACATGTGCATAGCACCATACATGCACATGGTTGGGGGATTGCAATTCCAGCAGTGCAGAGAAGGCTTTGTACTGCCCCTGCATGTTTGAAGCCCCATCTGTGGCATTCCCAATGCACAGGCTTTTGTCCAGTTTCAAATGCTCAAAGACCCCTGTTAGCAACTGGACAAAGGACTGTCCAGTGGATGCGTTGCACTGGACCACTGCAACAAGCCTCTCATTGACAACGTCAGTCACATACCTCAAAACGACTGAGCATTGGTCTTGCGCAGTTATGTCCTGAGTAGTATCCAGCTGGACAGAAAACATTCCAGCTTTCTGGATGTCAGAGGAGATGTGTTCCTGAATTAAGTTCCGGATTGTATCAATCACAGAGTGGACAGTCATTTTAGACAGTAGAGTGATGAGGGAACTTCTGCTTCTTGATCCTGTTGACTCATGCAAATTTTTGCTCTTCTCAATCACATTACTGAGATGCTCTTTCAAGCACACATCATATTTTCCCAATAAAATGATCAGCTCCAAAAATTTTTCATGGTTGATGCAATTGTCAGCCAGGGTATATGCAGCCCCATTCTCCTCCTGTCTGTAGCTTAGGCCCCTCTTCCCCATAACTTTTACGACCTCCACTACCCATTCCAAGACCTGACGCCTCTTCTTGACCTGATCTCTGTGCGCTGTCAGCTGTCTGCCCCCCAGCAGGTTGTTGATGTCAGCTTTTGAGCAGTTTAAGAAATAAGCTTCAGCACAATTTCTGTGTGCCATGCTTTTTTCATGCTCTTCCGTTCTCTGGTGCGCATGTCTCCTGTCTGACATCCCAGTCACGAAAATGCTGGAGTCAGTTGCCTTGCTGAAGGCCAGGCATACAAAGCAAAACAAAATGTGACGTTCATTACAATACATCAGCCACTTCCTGCTTGTGCCATCTCTACTGGTGAACACCTTCTTCACCACAGGGTTTTTAACATCTTGTTTGGGGTGATGATTTAAAAACACCTACATCATAGCAGGCTCAGGACGGGCAAAGTAGTCTACAGCCTGTTGCTCCCTGTCTCTCTCCTCCACTGCTAACTCAACAACATGGCTTGACTAGACATGGAGAGAGAGAGAGATGACACAATTAATTGGTTGCGGTATTAAAAAGTACACTTAGTAACTTTTTTGAGTATTGATTTTGGTTATATAGTTCTATATTCTTGAAGAGTAGGACGTCTAGATGGACAATGTGCTCTTTTAATTGTTATTATTGCACCATAACTCAAAATACAAGCATGTTTTGCTCTAATGTTTACAAACAATACAAATGTAAACAAACATTTTATAGCTTTAAAGTGCATCTAAAACTAATTTTAGCTCTTACAAACTGTATTCCTTTGTATCAAGAGCTCTGTCAGGGTGAAAAGATACTTTAAGATGTAAAAAAATAGTTTGTTTTATGTTTGAAGGGCCATAAAAAGTTACTCAGTGTACCTTTAACATGATTATACATTCAGGTCCAGAATTGTTGGAATTCCTCAGCAAAGATGCTAAAAGCTGTACAATTTAAACAATACCATACTGGTAATGAGCAACTAGTTGTTTATTCAAATAATACATGGAACTCTTCCAGCTAATTTATTTTGATACTAACTATTCAGTTAATGCAGATTTCAAGTATGCAAATATTTATGATGAATATTGCATAAGTTTTACACAGTTAATAGACCATCTTTTTGTTTTTGTTTTTTTATTACTGTTCAGAGAGGAGTAATTGTTAGATATTTGTATGTGATAGGGCAATTAAATCAATGGTGGGCTTGTTTGTTTGGGGAGTTTGACCTACACTTCATGTGCCTACCACGTGAAGGTGCAAGCTCAAGGGACAGCCGCACCAAACAATTTGAACTGTAGGAGGAGAGATACCCCACAATAGGCTAGTAATAGCAGTAATCCATACCATATATATTACCACCATACCTGGCTGAAAATAAACAGGACAACTTTGTTGCCTGTTGTTGGAAATGAACGTTGTTTTTTTCCCCCCAGTATGCTAATAAGCAGGCATACATTTGCACAGTAGAGCTGCATGTGTTGTACATTATAGCCTTTTTGTGCATCTTTATCAAGGGAACTCTTACCCTAATAATTTTAATAATATTATGATGATACAATATGGGCCTAAGTCACTCACAGCAACGTGGGCTTAGCCAACGTGATGCTGACAAAATAGCATTAGCTAGCCTGGTTAATGTTAGAATAGTAGTCAGTCGAAGTTGCGACTGCATGCGGGAACTATGCTAATGTTAGCTAAAAAAAAAACGCCAAATAGCTTATGTTGCGCTATTTGATAGTGACTGATTGACTTCCGTTTATGATTATCTTAACTCATTATAATTAATTGAATTAATATTCATCATGGAACCCAGCCACTGAGGATGCACAAGCCAGTGCATTCTTAGTGCCCGTCCCAAGCCCAGACAAATGGGGAGGGTTGCGCCTGGGTCTCCTCTGGCGATGGCGAGCTTGGCCGGGTCGAGGTGCTGTGCGCGTGCGTAGGCTGGGGAGCCAGTGGTGGTGATGTAGCGCTCTACCCTGTGCTTGGCCACTGCTGATGAGAAAACAGGTGCGGTGAGGTCTGGAAACTCAGCGAGGAGGCGTTGATATTCATCCCCGGCAGCAAGCATGTCGGTTTGCCTCCTCCTGTGTCGTCCCGTCACTTGTGATCAACACATCATCTGCTATGATGCATGCTCCAGGTAAGCCCTCAAGCGCCTGCATGAGCTTCCTTTGGAAGACTTCTGTTGCTGGACTTATACCAATCGGCATTCTCAGCCAACGGTACTGGCCAAATGGGGTGGAGAATATGGTGAGGTAGCTTGACTCTTCCTCTAAGTTGACGTGCCAGAAGCCGTGCTTTAAATCACAAACTGTAAACACTTTAGCCTTTGATATCTCTGGGAGGATGTCATCAATAGTGGGGAGGGGAAAATGTCTCCTTTTCAGTGCCTGATTTAGTGGTTTCGGGTCTATGCAGATCCTCTGCTTCCCGTTCGACTTTGTCACTAAGACCATTATCCACTTGGTTCCACTGGTGCTATGATCCCTCTTTTCTCCAGATCCTTGAGTTCCTCTTTAAGGTTTGCCCTCAACGTATAGTTAATGCTCCGGACATGTTAGCGTGTTTGTGGTAGAGAGGCATTCAGCAGAAGGCAGAGGAGATGGGGGGGGGGGTGCAGTGAGGGAGGAAGAAAATGCTCAGGAATATTAACAATGAGTTCCATTATTTTAATGAGTGTTTTTTTTCTTAACTTTATTTGTAGGATGTTTATGAGGAAGGAGGGTCCAGGAGTCAGGAGGACAAAGGGGAGCAGGGAGAAGGAGAAGAAGAAGAGGGAGAGAACACAAGAGAAGGAGAGGGAGAGGTCTTCAGCATAGGAGAAGAAGAGGGAGATGGTGAGGGTGAGGAAAGTATGGTGCAGGTCACAGAGGTGTTGAACACGTCTGCTTTGGCAGTCTCCAACCAACCATTCTCAGCAACTAAACCAAATCAACCAGATCCCAAATTCATTGTTAAGCAGTCAGTGGGAAAATCTATCCTTACATTCCAAGCACAGTGGTACAAGAGATTCCCATGGCTCCATTTCAGTCCTGGTGTGGAAGGTGTGATGTGCTTTTACTATTGCAAAGCATTTCACACAGATCCATCACCATTGGCAAAGAATGCAGAACCTGCATTTATTTCAGCAGGCTTCAAGAGCTGGAGAAAGGCCATTGAGCGATTCAGTTTACATGAAAACTCTGTCACAAGACAGCAATAACTACCTATCTGTATGAAGACAGATCAGTGCAGTGTCAGTATCTCCACATGTCCGTAAGCCACCTCAACGTTTTACCGGCTGTGCCCCTGCACACTTACATCCATCCCACTCTGAGTACTACAGAGCAGACTTCTATAAAAGTCCTTGATGTTTTGGATATGCTATGCAGATTAGAGAACAATTTGAGCAGGAAGGAATGAGAATGATCAGAAATCTGGAGCAAGTCCTCTTAACTGGAGATGTACATGATGTTGTGCAGAAGTACCCAGAGCTCAATCCAGAATGCCTGAAGACACAACTGGCAATTTGCAGAACCAAATATAATTTCCAGTCCAGCAGTGACGTTGTTGGTATTCTCCAGGGGATGTGTCCGGAGGTCCGTGGCCTCTTTGATCAAGTTGAAACACTTGTGAGATTGCTTATATATGTTGTCCCAGTGTCATCAGCTGAAGTGGTGAGAGGGTTCAGTGGGCTCCGGAGGCTTAAGACATGGCTCTGGAGCACTATGACACAAGCCCACCTGAACAGTGTGGCTGTGTGCCATATTCACAAGGAAAGGCTTGACATGTTGGACAGGAAGACAATTGCCAAAGAATTTGTTTTTCGTAGAGAAAAAAGAAGGAGCACCTTTGGATGTTTTGAGCAGATGTAGGCAATTTCGACAATTTTTGCCTTTGCTTACTAAAAAATTCAGGGGCATGTTCATACTCAGACATTTTCTGCCGTAATTGTGTTTTAAGGGGTAACAATACAAGGCAAAAAGGACAAATTTGCCTTTGTTATTTCTGACACTGGTTTTGGGTGTTTTTGTAATGTGAAAGGTGCTGTGTTCTTGTCAATTTCATCCACTGACACTGGTTTTGAGTAGTGGGTATGGTCAAGTTAGACAATGTAGCTCAGTTTTCATCTTGTGTATCATGGATGAAATGAGAAAAAAGGGAATTAAAGTCATTGTATTTTTGTGAAAATCATGTTTTTTAACAGACACTAAAAAAATCTAAAGTCATTTCTTAATACTATGGTATGTGAATGCTGGTGAATATAGTATCTTGGGGGGAAGGGGGTGGTGCTACAATGTACATTTTGAATTCAAAGTTATTTGCATATGGAGGTGAAGAAAATGTAGAAATGCATAACGTTCATTTTGATTTGGCATATTGTGGAGACTGGAACAGGGGCCTAAGGCGGGGGTTGCGGTGCTCATATCCCACCCCTAGAACACCCACACTTTTAACATCGCTGCGCGGCCGGGACGACTGGGGGGAGTGGGGTAATTGGCCAAGTACAATTGGGGAGAAAAATAGGTGGTGGTGGTGGGGGGGGGGGGGTTATGACTGGAGAGCACAGAATGTAAATACGTAGTTATACAACATCAAACGTAATCGCCTGACGCTGGCAGTTTCATAATCAATCATTAGGATGGTTAGGAATTTGAAAATGCCAGCTCAGTTAAAATGCATTAACGTTACATCAATAACGCTAGCAGCACCGTTTGTCCAGGAACTTATCAATATTTTGGTACTGATCAGTCAGGAACCGGTACCAGTTTAGTGCCGGTTCTCGATACCCATCCCAAGAGAGGCGCATTACAGATATGGCCGAAAACGTAAGGGACCAGCATACTCTTGCAATGAAAATTGCGTCGGTATTCGGCGTAGCTCTCGAGGAGAGTGTGGACGTCAATGGCATTCTACCTACGTCAGCGGTTACCAGATATTGCGCAGATCTTTAGACACGCGGAATCTAGATGGGGAGACAAGCAGCAGCAGTAAAAAAATAAATAGATATATGCTCATTATGAAAATGAACTGGCATTCGCGTCTGTGATTTTTTTTTGTTGCTGTAACTTTGTAAAGTGGTACGGGACATCCGAATGGTTTCCCCACCCTGATCTGCCATGAATCTATACTTCCGATATCCAAAGGAGTTGAATCAAGTGCAACTGGACTTGGTTGCACTTGATTCAACTCCTTTGGGTAACCATGACCTGGATGAATGAGAACATTCACAGACATATACTTCTGATACAGTAGATGGCAGTATGTACATTTAAAGTTGGTTTGCAACCCTCTAATAAAGACAAAGAAGTGACTGGATGTGACGCACACTTTGTTGAGCCAATGACGGTGCTGCTGTGGTGTTTTGAATGAAGAACGGTTGAGGTTGACGGAACGGGCGAACAGGTTTTTACTACTTTTCTTTTAGATCTTGTTCTGTCATTTTTTGAGGATTTGATTGTCCTTTGGAAGTCACACTTCAGCTGACCTATATTGTTTTACGGTTTGTCTCATTTAGTTCGTTATTTAGATTTAGTGTGTCAACGCTACCGGTGTAAAACGTATAGACTCACCGTAGCGGAGCTAGTGTTTTCCAAAATGCAAAACTTTAGCCTCTAAATGCTAAACTAAGACGTAAACTCGAACCGTGAAGCTGACGAGTGCAGTTTTATACGGGAGACAGGTGAATTCAGCTAACGGTAAAAAGAATTAAGCTAAAAGAATTAACACTCGCAAGGCGTACGTTATCCTAAGTTTAACTACTAACGTCAGGTTAAAAATCCGTCACCAGTCTATGAACTTGTATTTTGTGGTTATAGCTAACTTCTTTCCAAAGGATTTAGTTTTCATTTAGGAGCACAGTGAAAAATGTTCAAGTAACACGGAGTTTATTCACAAACCAAACAATTAATTACATACATACAACAAAAGGTGGCCGCGCCTTTGTAGTTTTACCTCTGGAATAATCTTCCACAATCCATTAGATTTGCCGAATCTTCTGACTGTTTTAAGCGGCCTCTAAAAACCCATCTTTTCAGATAAGCCTTTATATAGATCCCCACCCCTGCCTTCTGTTTTGGTTCGTTTTTAGCCGGGTCTGTTACTCCTTATGCCATGTTTTATATTCATTCAATTTATTTTATGTATTTACTCGTATTTTCTGTATTGATTGCAACACTTTTTGTAACCGTGTTTTTTTAGAAGTGCTATATAAATTTTTACTTACTTGCTTATTTATTTACTTACTTACGTAGTGTAGCGACCCTGTCTAGTTGGGAGTTCTGGATTAGTTGAGTCAGTCTATCATCTGCGCGCGCGCGCGCCTGCGTGTGTGTGTGTGTGTGTGTGTGTTCTCTTCCTTGTGAGCAGTTATGAACCAGTGGAGGGCTATGAAAGTGGAAGACACGCTAGGCATGGGCCGTAAAATATTGAAAACAGAAACATAGCTTTTTCAAATTCGGAAATGTTGAAACAGCTTTTTAAAAAAAAAAATTGTACGTTTTTTTTTAACACTGAAGCACTGAAACAAATTATTGAAACATTTAAACAGTTTTTAAAAAAAATCTTGACACTGGATTTTAACACGTATTGTTTCTGCAATATTTTTTTCCGTGTGTGTGTGTGTGTGTGTGCGTGCGTGCGCGCGCGCGTGTGCGTGTCTGCATGTATTGAGGGCCATACATCTATGCAATAGCACCTACCACCAAAATCACACATTGGCCCATGCCTAATAGACTGTCCAGCTGCTTTTGTATGTTGGCCGTTTGGCATGCTAAGCCAGCGGTCCACGACAGGGGTGGGATCGAACTCCACCGTGTTACCGTTAACATTAGCCGCCTCAGTTAAACCTTGCAAATAGTGATGGGCAAAGCAGTGCTTTTCATTGTACTGAATTTAAAATCAGTTCATTAAAAAGGTTCGTTCAAAAGATTTCACAGAAAGTTGAATCCGTTCATCTGGACACAACGTTTATTGAGAGAACCATTTCATCACTCATCTAAAAGTGATCTCTTCAGGCCCAACTGACTGCCGGTATCCTCAGCCTTATAAACAATAAAGTGGCGTAAGGACCGAAAACAATGATCGGTTTCATATGCAAATTAGTCGTGACCATTAACTAGAGTTACAACGACTTTCTGTACTATTCACAGAGGACTGGGGGATGGTTGCAATCACAACATTGTAAGATGGCAACAGATGTACTCTTAGCTCCCACCCTCTGTTCAGGGATGTCGTTCCCTCTTCACATAGATGGCCTCTTTGACTCCCTGTTCAAACTAGCGGTCCTCCCTATCAAGGATGTGCACATCCTCCTTGAAAGAGTGGCCACCGGCCTGTAGATGTGTGTAGACTGCGGAGTTCTGGCCCGACACGTTAGCTCTTCTGTGTTGTGCCATCCTCTTAGCCAGCATCTGTTTGGATTCCTCAATGTGCAAGGCATGACAATCCTCCTGGCACTTAACAGCTTGATTTAACAAATTCCGTTCCCTCCTTGGTCCAAGAGGTGAGCTAATTAGTTAAATCAGGTGGTGTAGTGCATGGTTGGAACAAATACCTGCAGACACAGTGGCCCTCGAGGCCTGGAGTTGGGCACCCCTGGCGTACATTATATTGCTCTGTTTGTACTGGGGGACCTGATACTTGGGGTGACCAATTTCTGGTGCAGTGTGTTTGGGGTTTGAAAGCAACTGAGATGCAGTGTTTGGAAAATACACATCTCAGCTGTTAATGAAATATGACAGTTTACCCCTCTTGGACTGTGAAATTGCAATTGGTGATGGGGGACATTTGATTGCTGATGTTTAACGTAAACCAACACATACTGATCAGTACTTAAGGTATGACTCTCATCATCCACTGGAGCACAAACTAGGGAGTCATCAGGATGCTGAACCATCAAGCTGACAACGTCCCCACCAACACCGCAGCTGGGGAAGGGGAGAAATCCCATATTAAACAGGCCCTGGTTAAGTGTGGTTATCCTAACTGGACATTTATCAAAGCCAGGGAGACGCCCAAACAGTGCACCAGCCAATCAAAGAGTACATCTGTCGCCATCCTACAATGTTGTGATTGCAACTATCCCCCAATCCTCTTTGAATAGCACACATAACCATTGTAACTATAGTAAATGGTCATGGTAATTTGCATATGAAATTCTGAGTCTCATCACCAGCCAGTCAGACTAGCTTGGTCTAGTCAGAAAGGCACGAACTGAGGAAGCCTCTTGGATGAGAGGCGAAACGTCTTCACGGATATATACCGAGTCCAGTTGCACTTGATTCAACTCCTTTGGATAACCATGACCTGGATGAATGAGAACATTCACAGACATATGAAACTGATTGTTGGTTTTCGTCGTTATGCAACCGTGCTTTTTATAAGGGTGGGGATACCTGAAGTCAGTTGAGACTGAAGAAGTCACTTAGATGAGTGATGAAGTGTTTCTCAATAAACGTGTCCAGATGAACTGATGCAACTTTCTGTGATTTCCTTACCCGGATTATTGAGCATGCATAAAAGCCGTTCAAAAGATTTGTTCATCGAATCATTAAGTTCTTGAGCGCTAACTATGCAGTCCCACTCACTGAACTGAGACACGGCCGAACATTCAGTTCAGCTTGCTAACCAGTGAACTGAGAATGGTTGTTCATGAAGGATATGCCAGTGACCTGAGAATTTAGTTGGACAAAGATACCGTTTGCACACTGAAAGCTTCGATAGCAAAGTCCTGTGTGTGTGTGTGTGTGCGTGCGCGTGCGTGTATGTGTGTGTGTGGGGGGGGTGCGTGCACACTGCGTGCAGTAATGTTTAAATTTAGCCTATACATATATCAATCTAAATAATGTCATATCTGACATTGAGTCCAAGACCAATATTGTTGAATCATTGCAGCCAAATGTTACCAGCCCGAATCAGCTGTGTATTTGCTGTCTTGAACACACTCCATTCTTCCTGCAAACGAATGACTTGAATCACTCAATTCTGTAAATTGTGTAAACACAACATCCATTGCACGTTGTCCGTCTTGGGAGAGAGATCCCTCCTCGGTTGCTCTCCCTGAGGTTTCTTCCTATTTTTTTCTCCCTGTTAAAAGTTTTTTTTTTTTTTAGGAGGTTGTTCCTTATCCGATGCGAGGGTCTAAGGACAGGATGTTGTGTTGCTGTAAAGCCCCTTGAGGCAAATTTGTAATTTGTGATATTGGGCTATACAAATAAAATTGACTTGATTTGACTCACTCAGTGAGTGAGTTTATCCCTGCATGTTCACTTGCAACTGATTGAGAGCTGAACTGAACTCACAGAATGAACGGAGCGTTTCAGGAAGTGGTTCAGTTCATTTACCCAAAAGATTCGAGTCATTTGCGTATGACAAAACACTGCTTACAAAGCCTCGTTAGTTAAACCTTGCGAACCTCCCTTACCGGATTTCTCTTTTTCCTCATCTCTTTTTACTCAAAATAAAAAAGTAATCGGCTTCATTTTAGCGATGTCTTTGCAATACTTTTAAAATGCGTCTGTCCCTGACTGACTACCGTAGGTTGTAGTCTTTACTCGCACACTGGTCGTAAATTTTTTTCTTTCCGGTTCATAAGTATCTATTTTAGGGGCAAATGTGAATGACATACTCACACTGTAGAGCCCTGGATATAGCCCGCCTGTTCTGAGATGTATCATTTGTCAGTTAAAACAAAAAAGATCTTTTTTGTCCCCTTTTTGCAGGTACACAGCTGTATTGCTTAGAACTAATGTCATCAAAAAAGTCAAGTATAAACGGGGAAGGCCTGGTAAGGCTGCCAGTTTCTGACACTCTTGTGCATAATGTAAAGTTATGATTTTTTTATGCCGATAACATTTTGTTCGCATTTTGCTCTAACTAGCTCTCCACACCCGGAGTGCGCACCCCTTTAAGAGGTTTGGAGAATGATATGTATCGTCTCACCACTTCATCCTCCAAGCTCAAATCAAGATCATTGCCCCATAGAGAGGACATCAAAATGACAAATGTAAGTTAAGGCCAGTACATCAAAAAAAAAAAACTGTTTTGCAGCTGTCTTCCTCTTTTGAATACTTTTTAAACCTCTCATTTGTTCTAACCCGCAGAGTGATGTTCTTTTCTGTGACCCAGACAAAAACGTGCACTATTTTTCATCAAGCAAAGAGATTGGCACTACTTATCTCAAGCCAAATGACAATCTTCCCGCCCCCGACACCATCCCAAAGGAGAGAGCTTGTGAACTTGGAGATATAACATTTAAATCCTTCATCTGCACTGGTGGTGAGGTCAAGATCTCAAGCCCTTTGGAGGTTGCAGAAGATAGCATCATCTTACCAAAGGGTCAGGCTACAGAAAACACTGCGAAAATAGAAGATACTACCATCTCTGACAGCATGGTAGTCCATTTATGTAGTGACCATGTGGAACATCCTTACTATGATGCTGCCTCAGTGAGCATTGACACGGCTTCTTTCTGTGAATTTTCAAACATGAAATCAGTGTCTGAGAATTTGGATGATGACAATGTCTTGCAAAACTCCAGAGCTTCCCAGAGTGCCCTCTGTCGAGAGAAGGATATTACATTGAAATCCCTGATCTGTGATGGAGATCAGCTAGAATTTGCAGATATCACTACACTGTCAGATGAGATTGTCCCTCTGCCCAAAGAAGAGTTTGATGACTGCTTGCCATATCACATTGTGAATCTAAGTACTGGGGAAGATGCCTGTGTTGAGCAATGTGGAGAAGAGCGTGTGGATCATCCCTACTGTAATAGAAAAAGTGACATGGCGTCTTCATTTACTGAAAGCCCTAAATCTGTTAATGGACTGAGTGATGTAACTTTCAAATCATTTGTCTGCACTGGGGGTGAAATTGAAATCTCAGGTGGCACTAGAAATCCAGATGGGACTGTTCTTTCACTGATCAGCCAGTTTGTGAACAGCAGTGGTTTGTATGACAATAGCATGAACCTGAGCATTTTAGGTTTTGAATCTCACTTGCAATCAGGTAATGACCATGCAGATCACCCCTATTGTAATATGAAAAATTATTTATCACCTTCAAGCGGCGACCTTTCCTTTGTCCAAGAGCCATTGCCATGTAACCTTTGTTCTTCAGATGAAGTAGAAAAAAATTTTCAGGTGGATGTTGAGGCTGAAAGACAAGATATTACATCTTTTGTCTGCCCTGGAGGTAAAGTTGAACTTTCAGGTGACAGCAGCCTGTCAGAGACTGTCCAATTACCTATGGACGACGCTGTGGTCTGTGAAATTTCACATGACAACAGTGTACCTCCAAGCATCATGGAGAGTTTCATCCAAAATAATTTTGAACGCCCCTACTGCCATGTGGAAAGTAATGAAGTTGTCAGTACAGCCCTATTGTCCAATGTTTCAATTAAGGTGGAGAATGATGTAGATGTCAACTGTCAAAGCCAACAAACATTAAACTCTTCTGATTGTAAAAAGTCGGAGGCCTTACCTATGGACGTGCAGGGGCAACCAGAGTGTAACACCAGTGTACATTCAAGGAACAGAGACCTTGTGTCAAGTAGAGCAAAAGACAGCAACCTGGGCTTGTCTGGAGATGGCACAATTCTGTCTGACTCTGTCAAAAAGCCGCATTCCAGGGACTTCTCAGATGTTCTGACAGAGCTTCCGGAGTTCCAAGCAGGAACAAATGCCTTAAAGCTTAAACTCCAGAGTGCAATTGCTAGGCAAACTCCCTTAGCCAGAATACGGGCTCATAGGGATTCGTCTTTAGTCCAGTTTTTGGCTGAAGATTCTGCTCTGGATGAGGAAAGGTGCTTGACTCATGTAAACCCAGTCTTTTCTGGGCATTTGATGGAGCTGTTGGAGAGCCCTATGTCTCAACCACTGTTTAACTCCACAGCACTAGATAGCCTATATTCTTCTAAGCCCCAGACAGCCTCAGTCAGAGAGCCTGCTGAAGATGTAGATAAGAAGCCCTGTGACCTGCCTCCATCTGAAGCTGAGAAGGAAGTTTTGGATGTTCCATTGCTTTCTAATGGTCCACTGCAGCAACAGCTCCGGCAGATGGCAGAAGTCCTTATTTTGGCATCAGAAAAGATGGGTAATGGTGTTCATTCTGTTGCTGCTACACGAGCTGATGCGGAAGCTGGCACCTCTGCAGAATCCCACAGTGTATGTGTGGGCACCACCCTTGCCAAGCTAATTGACCACAGCGTAAATACATCAGGCGAGTTTGAGAGGAAACGGGATGTCTCTGTGATGGACTCCTGCACCGTTACTGATCCTATCCTATGGAAGTAAGTGTTGACACTATATTTTATTCTGATTTTATACTGTGTTTGTTAATCAGTCAGACTATTTGTGACGAGGAAAACTTTCTCTCCCTTGTTCTCTTGTAATGTGGTCCCAGCTTACCTCCAGGTAGCCTAGAGTGCCTTTCCAGACAAGAGCTGGAGCAGAGGCTGAGGTCCAGCATGATTATGGTTGAGGCCCTGGTGCAGCAGTTGGCAGCAGCCCGGTCACAGAGCTGTCTTTCTGCAGGTCCTGCGCTGTCAGATCTGAGGGAAAAGCTAGTGCAGACAGACCACACAGAACTTAACCAGGTAATTTTGGCAATTTTGGACAATTTGAGGTTATCAAAGCCAACTTTGATGTGAGAGCAGTGACATGAATTTGTGTTAATACTTTATGAAAACATTTTTGACTGCGATGTACTCAGATTTGCTGTCATCTTTTCATTCATCTTTCTCAGGGGCAGTCATAGACATAATGTTGTCTTCCTTTTTATAACAGAGTACAACATACAGAGACCTTTATGTGACGGCTCTAGACAGGATTCATGAGCTGGAGCTGGACAACGATTCTCTACAGAACCTCACCCAGTGTATGCAGGACACAAAGACCACTATGGTGAGACACAGAACCTAGACACAATGCCTACTCAATGCAGGGTTAAATTGTGAATTGCATTAGGTGAAACTCTCTAAATATAATTCTTAGGCATGTCACTTTCGAAAGAACTTTCATTCAGATGGATTTCACCACTACTTTTTCAGTAATCAGATTTGATTGATAAAGTATAAGAAAGGGGTAGGACTTTATCAATCAAATTTTTCAGATTTGATTGATAAAGTATAAGAAAGGGGTAGGACCAGAAAAGTTCTTTACTTAATCCTACGCCCTTTTCGAACATGGTCTAGTTATTACTAGTGTTTTTACAGAGAGTTTGCAAAATATGTTCACTATTATTTCCATTTGTTCTTGTTTTCCTGCCTGTGTATTTTATTTTGTTATTTTAGCATGTTTGAAAAATAAACGAAACAAAGAAACAAGTAATCCACTGAGCAATGACTTGAGTTGTTTTTTCACGTTGCACTTTTGACGTACGGAAAAACGTTATTGTTTTGAGAAAACTGTTGGATAGTGATTACCCTTTTAGTCATGTTGAGCTGGGTTACCTTGTGTGTGTGTGTGTGTGTGTGTGCGCGTGCGTGCGTGCGTGCGCCAACAGAGTGCTTTGAGCTGTGACACAGATGCTGCTCTCTTAAACATGAAGAAGATAGAAGACATTGTCAGAGAGGATCAGTGTAGCCTTGTGTCACAGGTAAGCATGAACCCCACATCTTCGTTGTCAAGTCATTACACTATCGTGTTTGTGTCACTACTTGTGTATACCGTAACTGTTGTGTATATTCAGGCATTATAAACCATATTCCCTTCTGTTTTCTAGTATGGTCAAATGAAAACCATGTGTGAGACATTCAAAGAGACACAAACGAGGATGGTGCAGAAAGTCAGAGACACCATCGGAGAGAGAGAATATATGAAGCGACAAATGGAGGAGGCCATCACAGCCAAGGAGGCAGTAAGCACAGTGTTCAATCTCAAATGATTTTGACATTGCTGTAGGGAGGGGATTTTTAGCTTTGGTTCCTTGTCTTCCTTGTCTTAGTTTTGGCTCCACTGTGAGTTGCAATACAAGATTGATTTTTTTTTGGACATTCTGTACTATTAAGGAGCTATTACACATCACTTCATATACCTGTTTGTCCCTCTGAAAGAAATTGAAATAAATTGCGACGTTTGTTAATTTTTTTGTTCTCTAGCAGAGGTGGCAGGTTTTCTCCTTCAGTGGTGAACTGAATTAATGTAGAGAAATAGATAAAACACACCCTTACATTTGAGCTGCCTTTGGAGAAGACCGAATAAAATACCAATATTCCAATCTAGTTTTATGATGATTGCTTACTGTGGATGGACTGTGAGCTTTTCAATGTAATCTGTATTTCAGGAAGACTGATCCTTAAATGTGCCTTTGATGATCTATTTCCAGGCTTTCAGTGTGATGGAACAGCAGAGGGTGCACAGTGCGATGCAAATCTCACATCTGGAGGAGAATGTGGGGTCTCACCAAGAACTTATGGCTGCTCTTACCAAGGCCTACCCACAGCAGGTATAACGTGTACACACACACACACACACACACACACACACACACACAAAGCATTGAAAGCCTTATTATGTTTTTTTCTTTAATATATTTCATCATGGCACATAAGAAAAGAAAACAATGTCACTTTAAAAAACTGAGAATCACATTGAAAACATTGCTAAATAATAATAATAATAATGATAGTATAATCAAAGTACTGTGGATCTCAATGGATCAAAAGAAAAACAAGCCATATTTTCTGCCTTTTTAAGAGTTCTATTAAAAAGTTCAAACACACAGAACAAAACAAAATAAACTAGAGATGGGTAAATAAGTGAATAAATTAACTAGTTAATTGAAACAAACGAACCAGGGAATTAGAATGAGCTCTCACTGATTATTTAGTCTTTTCTAGCTTTAGAATGGACATGATATCACTGAGCCACTGAGTGCTGGAGAGAGCAGTTGACTTCCAGTGAAGAATATGGTGTCTTAGGCCGCTCTGATGGTCGAATGGAATAAACCGCCGTTCTTGCAATCCGCTCGTCATGTGGCTGGGAGGTTCGTATCCCAGACTCGCCGTAACCGGTCACAGCCAGAGTGTCCACGGGGTAAGGCATTCATTAGGCCACCCTTACCCGAAGGATAGTGGGTGTAGATCGGCATAGTGTTCAGGTACTCGTCGTTCTCCAGCGACCCCTCTGGCCCATCCGGGTGCCTGCAGCCAAGCAACTGAAAGCATTCTCCCTATGTCTCCTTCACGGCCTGAAGGTAATGCAATCCATACGAGGCTTCAGCGTGTAAAATAGCGAGAGCTGCCGACACGAGTTTGAAGGAAGCTGGTGTTACGACTATCTCCTTCCTGTGGAAACGTGAGCCAGGGGACTTATTCGACAAGAGTTCTGGCCATATGCCATTGGGTTAATTGGGTGGGATAAGGGGGAAAGAAACTAGAAATAAATGTATTAAAACAAAAAAAAGAATATGGCGTCTTGCCCATTAAGAAGTGAAAGCTTAGAATATGTAATTGCTTGGGGGTACATCGATTATAGTCTTCTGGAAACCCAAATATGGCAATATGGGACAGTTGTAGTTATTGAAAATATTTTTGACATAGTACTGAAGTAGTTCTGCCAAATGCAAGATTATAATGGGCAAGAATGGAACATATGGGTCAGATTGCAGGATGAAGCATGACATTTGTCACAGCTGTCGGTAATATTTGGCTAAATTTGTGACAATCTAGCTTTGGAAAAGTGAATCCATACAATACCTTGAACTGTATGATTTTGAGACGAGCACAAGTTGAGCTTGTGTGAATTTTGTTAAGAGCAACATCACCACCAGTTATCC
The DNA here is from genome assembly GCF_029633865.1 of Lampris incognitus. Taxonomy (NCBI): domain Eukaryota; kingdom Metazoa; phylum Chordata; class Actinopteri; order Lampriformes; family Lampridae; genus Lampris; species Lampris incognitus. The sequence goes on from NC_079215.1 coordinate 29,949,819, forward strand.
TCCAGGTTATTATCTAGCTTGTTGGGTTCAGACTGACTTAAAGGGAAATTTCACCGGTTTTTATGTGGATGTTCAATCAGTGTTGAGCGCAAATGTTGTCAATTGAAGCAATAAATTCCTCAGTGCATGCTATATTGACCAAAAAATCTGAATTTTCCTGGTTGTGGAGCTGTGTCAGCAGTGCGTACATGTACCAGGATGCATTGAGCACAAACCTCTGATACCTAAATCCCTCCTTCCAAAGCCTGTCCAGCTCATGGTGGTGGACATTTCTTGCGGCTGTGTGTACAAAGAATGGTGTCTTAAAATCTTCACTCTTTGATCAGAAAACCGACAAATGACATAAATTGAGTTAGATTAGTTTAATTGACCACAAACATGCCTTTCTCATTGTATTGTGCTTGGATGCGACAGCTACAGAAAGAAGAGAGGATGGCATAAGCGTCAGCTGCCACTGATTACCAACAGATGTTGAACAGTGCAAAGAATGGCTTTGACCGTGTGATTAAAAAACAAAAACAAAAAACAAAACAAATATGACGAGAACGCACTGACATCAATACTGGGAAATCTTGGGGTATGCACTTTGCGTTTTGCAGCAGATGACTACAACAGGGACTTATTGTTGGTAGCCATACCAACATGTACGTACCCCGGCTCTGCTGAATGACGGAAGCTAAACAGGTATGGGCTTGGCTATTACTTGGATGGGAGACCTTCAGTATACTGTAACGTTAGCAGCTATCCCCAGAAAGGTGAATCAGTTCATCTGGAAACAAAGTTTAGTGGGAAAAACGTTTCATCACTCATCTAAGTGACTTCATCAGTCAAAGCCGACTGCAGGTATCCCCAACCTTATAAACAGCAGTAGCATAACGACCAAAACCAGTGACCTAACACAAGTTTCATGTGCATATAGCTGTGCATATTAAACTCATCGCTGGTTTCGGTTATGCAACTGTGCTGGTTTTGGTCATTAATAAAGTGGTCATTGTAATTGCAAATTACCCAAGTGAAAAGAAAAAATAATGCCAGGGTGACAATACACTGGGCAACTTTTTGGCCAATATGATAGGGCAACAGGAAACTGAGTGAGACGTGGGGGAATATACTATAGACTTTATCTGGGAAACAAGAGGTTGCCATGCAATCAATACAAACATGTTGAAAAAAACCGCTTGCCTAATGTTGCCATGTATTACCACGCTAGCCTATAGCTATTACTTCAATGCATTGTAACGCACACACAGGCTGTCCCAGGGTTTGTGTCGGCGACAGCATCCAACAAAAACTGCCTAGCTGATATTTATTGCAGCAGAATGATTCAGTTTCTGTTGGCATCGGAGGGCAATTTGAACAAAGTCACCACCAGTCACTGTTTACTGTCAGCAGCTGAGGTTCTGGATGGTCACCGCTAGCCATATCGTCTTGCTTGGCTAATGCAGCAGCAGCAGCAGCCTTAGCCTCTCCACTGCATTTCTTATACTCTAGCTCAAATAAATATGGTTGAATGCCCGAGTCAGCCAAAACATTGTCTCTGCAGTCATCTTTTGGGATGCCATTTTTGCTGTTGCATATGTAGCTCGTGTCCAATACAAGGCAAAGAGAACAAGGAAGTTTTGTTTTTGGGTGACATCTACACCACGCTTCCTGAGATGGAGACTAGAAATCCAAGCTGAACTTGCCCATAGTTCGTCCTTGTCACCAACTATGCCATTGATACGTCAGATGACGACATTGATGCTGGAAGAACAGATTTTGCAACTGTCCCAGAGACACAGATCATTGGCAACAACTGCAAACGTTTTTCACACTATATTCCAGAATGGATAGATAGAGATAAGGTTGAAAACTGGCGAAGTGATCCTTTAATGATTCCTCTCTCTCTCTCTCTCTCTCTCTCTCTCTCTCTCTCTCTCTCTCTCTCTCTCTCTCTCTCTCTCTCTCTCTCTCTCTCTCTCTCTCTCTCTCTCTACCTCTCTCTCTCTCTCTACCTCTACCTTTTTTGGGTAATATATACATAGGTTGCAATAAACAAGGTCTATGTGGAATCTCTCAGCTCAGCATCTGAGCTTTTGACCAGGGCCTCAAGTGATCAGGCCAGTTTGGCAGAAGAAGTAGGTCCAAGTTGTTGTTTTTTCTTTTACGAAATGATTTCATCGGTGTCGGATGCTTGTTAACTGTTTTGTAACACTATACATGTCAGTCAGATTTCGACCCAATTTTGCTTAAAATTATACTACTTTTGGTGATTACATCATTATATTCTTCATGTGGAAGATAAGTGGCAGCAGCAGTTACCATTTTGTTTTAAATGGAGTGATGCTCACACTATCACTTGGCCATGTCTTGACAGCTGCAGACAGTCTGGTGCCTTCTGCAGAAAACCGCTCCTATACTGTTGAAGCTTAACGAGAAGACAGCTGCTGCTCTGAGAGAGAGGGACCAACATCTAACTGAAAGAGAACAAGCTGCAGAGGAGAATGAGCAGGTCAGATTTGGAATACTTGTTTCCCTGCACTTAATAGTCTTGTGTTTTTTTTTGTTTTGTTTGTTTTTTTTTTTCCTTGTCATTTAAGAATTTTTTTCTTTTTTTGGATTTTTTCCCCCTCCCTTTTCCTTCCCAATTGTATCCGCCCAATTACCCTACTCTTCCGAGCTGTCCCGGTCACTGCTCTACCCGCTCCACCGATCCGGGGAGGGCCGCAGACCACCACATGCCTCCTCTGATACATGTGGAGTCGCCAGCCGCTTCTTTTCACCTTACTGAGGAGTTTCGCCAGGGGGACGTAGCACGTGGGAGGATCACGCTATTCCCCCCCAGTTCCCCCTCCCCTCCAAACAGGTGCCCCGACCGACCAGAGGAGGTGCTATTGCAGCAACCAGGACACATACCCACCGCCGGTTTCCCACCCGCAGACACGGCCACTTTGTCTGTAGGGATGCCCGACCAAGCCGAAGGTAACACGGGGATTCAAACTGGTGATCCCCATGTTGGTAGGCAACAGAATAGACCACCATGCTACACAGATGCCCTGTCATTTAAATTTTTTATTTTTTTTGTCTCAAACACCTTGAAACATTACAGTACAAAACATACTTTTCATATAGTAGTCTACAGGTAAAGTACACAAACAGAAAAAAAAAACGGAAAATGAAAGGAAACACAACAGCACAGCATGATAGATCACGGCTTCTCCCCCTCCCCACAACACTCCACCTGACATACATTAAGGCTTCTGTTACATACTACTATCTAATGATCCCCACCATTAATAAATCTCAGGAAGCTACCCAAAATTTCAGTGAATTTAGACACGGAATCCTCCAGTTTGGTTAACATTAACTCGTATGAGGCTGTAACCGTCATGAGTTAGACCCAGTCCTTGTAACAAGGTGTGCTTGTATTTTTCCATTTCTTTAGTATAATCCTGGCTGCATTATGAAAGCCTGCAAGGGCTAACCAAAACTGTGCCTTTGTAAGTTCAGCTGGTAGAGCAGATTTGTCTCCTAGAAGGCAAAACGTGGCGAGCTTGGCAAGGGCTGATCCAGCCATTCCTCAATTGCTCCAACCACTCGGGTCCAGAATGGGGAAACCAGAGGACAGTCCCACATGAGGTGTAGAAAAGTACCCATAGAACTGTTATATTTTCAGCACTCATTGCTTTGAATTAGACCAAGCTTTTTAAGTCTGACTGGGGTTCAATGATATCTATGAATTATTTTATAATGTATACATTTGCTCTTATTATCCCTTACTGGCCAACCTATGTATGGACAATATTCTCCCAGACCTCTTGTTCAAGCTCAATGTCCTGGTCCCTTTGCCATATTATCTTCAGACTCTCACTTTTACCATACAAAACATTTGCTGACATTTTGTAAAATACAGAGGATGATTGTACAATATTTGGAAGCTATAAGAACCTTTGCAATACACTTTCATCCTGTCCTGTATTGTAACCCATAGACTGTACACAACTCTGTAAATGGAGGTATTTCCAGAAGTCCCCTTTATCAGTTAAATTATATCGATCCTTTAGCCCCTGATAGGAGTAGAATACTCCTCCTCCAAATAGATCAGCAATTGTGGCTAAAGCTTTTAATGTGCCATGCCCTCCAACATACTGTTTTCTTCCCTATCTTAAATGCTGGATTCTCCCATAAGGATGAATAACCTTGTTTATATTGGGACAGGCCAAACATTTTATGGACTTTGTCCCAAACCTCCTGTGAGTGCTTAAGTATGGATTAATATCCCCTTCAGGAGGAGACTGATGGTTTTTGAGACAGAGCATCTATGAATCTAAAAGGGAGGTAAATGACTTTATATCTATTCAACCCAGATGTGAACCACTCCTTGACCAGTGTTTGCATAGCTTAACCAATTCAAAGGCAATACAGGTAGTACCCGGGTTATGAACGCCCGATTTACGAACGCCCGTACTTACAAACCAACCTCTGTTAAGCCCATTTAAAAAAAAAATAGAGTTACACACAATGGCTCATACTAACGAACAGATGGACTACTTTGAGTGATGCTCAAAACACTGCACGTTTTAGGCAGATCATCGGTCCGAGGGAGAACAACGCCATGCCGTCATCACCATTTTAAGTCGGATCGCGTAAACATTGTGTGCATTGTGTTTTGACTTAAAATGTTCATGTTTGCCCACATAATCATGGCTTCAAAGCGTAAATCTGATGCAAGTGATGGTGATGCATCGAAGAAAAGTAAAACTATCACAATTGAAATGAAAGTGGAAATAATAAAGTGTTCAGAGAGAGGTGAAATGCTCTTATAGTTTTTTCACTTACTTGGGAAGGCTAGACCCGAGCGGGCTCTCGTTTCCGGCGTCAAATGGCCGGCCTCTGCCAGTTGCAACTCAATCCCAGGACAGTGGCAGGTGGGGAGTTTGAAATATAAGAAATGTTTCTTTAAAGTTTTTATACCTACACACATTCTTTCTCTCAATTATAAATAATGTACTGTAGTTAGATTTATTATTATTACTGTATTATTATATTTATGATGTTTTAGGTAAAATATATACTATATACTAAGACAAACATTTGACTAATTGACGCTGGATGTGAACTGTACGTAACTGTTCCGACTTGCATACAAATTCAGCGTAAGAACAGACTCAAAAATGGAATTTGTTTGTAACCTGGGGGCTACCAGTACTGTAAAATTCTATATTTGGCATTGCAAGTCCTCTCATTCTAGTAGTAAAAAACCTAGTCTGACTAATTCAGGGTTTCTTCCCATTCCACAGCTAACTACCTTGTTATAAATTATACCTCATTATACTGCTTAAGCACTGACAGAAAATTTTAAAGGAAGCATCATAGAAATATAGTTAATCTTTGAAAATACTATAATTTCAACTGTATTTATTTTCCCCCGCAGAGATAAATTCAACATTTTCTACTTGCCAAAGCTAGTCTTAATATTTTGGAGCACTGGATTTATATTAATTTGAACAATCTCCGAAAGTCTGTAGTCAGTATTATGTCCAAATATTTCATCCCCGATGATAGCCATTTTAATGGAAATACTCCTGGCGTGCGGGTAGCGTAGCAGTCTATTCTGTTGCCTACCACCATGGGGATCACTGGTTAGAATCCCCATGTTACCTCTGGCTTGGTCTAGTGTCCCTACAGATACAATTGGTGATATCTGCGGGTGGGAAGCCGGATGTGGGTATGTGTCCTGGTAGCTGCACTAGCGCCTCTTCTGGTCGGTCGGGGCACCTGTTCGGGGGGGAGGGGGAACTGGGGGGAATAGCGTGATCCTCCCACGTGCTACGTCCCCCTGGCAAACAACTCACTGTCAGGTGAAAAGAAGCGGCTGGCTACTCCACATGTATCAGAGGAGGCATGTGGTAGTCTGCAGCCCTCCCCGGATCGGCAGAGGGGGTGGAACATCGACTGGGACGGTTTGGAAGAGTGGGGTAATTGGACAGGTACAATCGGGGAGAAAAAGGGGGTAAAAAAAAATACTCCAATATCAGCAGGGGAGCAACCCAAGGAGACTGGCATTACCTCTGATTTTTTTTTTCCCTCCCCAATTGTATCTGGCCAATTACCCCACTCTTCTATTTTGGTCAAAGATCAGTGTACCATCTACAGCTCCGAATCAGCTCGACCCACTCTGAGAGCCTAGGCGAAATATTGCTTCACGCGCTTCTGAAGCTTGACCTTATTTTCAAAATGTTCTTTCAGTTGAAAGAGCCGTACATTGAGGCGTCTCTCTCTGTTAGCCATATCCCTCACAGATTCTCGAAGCTCTGAACACTCTTTAGCATTTATCTTGGCCAACTGCTTCAGGTGTCCGTTCTCATCTTCCAATTCAGAGATCTGAGCCTCAGTCTCGTCGAGTCCTTGAAAAATGGCTGCCACATCAGTTTTCATTTTACCCTGAGTAGTCTTGACACTGGTCACATCTGATTGCAGGGTTGATAATGTGCCACTGAATCGAGCCATTTCCTCCATCATCCTCTGCAATGCGGCCTGCAATTGGCAAAGCCAGGTGGTGCCATAGCTAGTGCTGGCCGCGGCTCCTTTTCAGTTGGCTTGGGTGGACTTCCACTCGCCATGCTAGCATAGCTTTGCTTAGCCACTCTTGTTTTTGAGTTAGTACTTGCTGTTGTCATGCCGAAAGTCAGCTAAACTAATATGTATTCGCTCACGGTAGTATTCGTGCGTATATTAGTGACACTTTCTTAATATTGCGGAATCGATTAAAGCATATCATCATCATATATCTATCGTCATCAGCCGCTTTTCCGGGGTCGGTTCGTGATGGCAGCAAGCTGAGAAGGGCACTCCAAGTGTCCTTTTCTCCAGCAACACCCTCCAGCTCCTCCTGTGGGATCCCAAGGCGTTCCCAGGCCAGACTGGACATATAGTCCCTCCTGCGAGTTCTGGATCTACCCCAGGGTCTCCTCCCAGTTGGTTCTCCTGGACCAGTCTGCGATGCCGGAAGTCGGCACGTCCCAGTCCCCACCTTTGCCTGCCGCCCAGCCTGCATTGCACCCTACCCCATATATATATATTTGGCTGACTATTGTTGGACACTGACACGAGAAGCATCAAATGCTGAGTACAAACAAAAATCAACTGCAAACATTTTAAGCTCAGTTGAACTAACACAATGTGTCAGCATCATTATGGGATTGAAGCATAATTATGAATAAATTCTGGGGTTAATGTGGAGCGATGTTGCTAGACGTCCATCTTGTTCAGCAATCCCACGTGACTCCACTATGTCTTGTGGTTTTTAAGCCAAGGTTGGTTCGGCATGATCATGATAACAATAAGGATGAAGCGTCTGGGTGGCGTGGCGGTCTATTCTGTTGTCTACAACACGTGGCTTTCCACTTCGAATCTCTGTGTTACTTCCGGCTTGGTCGGCGTCCCTACAGACACAATTGGCTGTGTTTGTGGGTGGTAAGCCAGATGTGGGTATGTGTCCTGGTCGCTGCACTAGCGCCTCTTCTGGTCGGTTGGGGTGCCTGCTCGGTGGGGAGGGGGAACTGGGGGAAATAGCGTGATCCTCCCACGTGTTGCATACCCCTGGCGAAACTCCTCACTGCCAAGTGAAAAGAAGCGGCTGGCGACTCCACATGTATCTCAGGAGGCATGTCTGCAGCCCTCCCCGGATCGGCAGAGGGTGTGGAGCAGCAACCGGGACGGCTCGGAAGAGTGGGGTAATAATTGGCCAAGTACAACTGGGGAGAAAAAGGGGGAGAAATTCTAAAAGAACAATAATAAAAAATGATGATGAGTAAAAGTAACCTGTACACAACAGCTTCAGGAGGAGTTGAACCAAGCTAATTTGAGTCTACAAGAAGCCAGACAACAGATTGCAGACTTGAATTTACAGTTGACCATCATGAACTCAGGTAAAGTATTCTTTAAAAAAACATGCATTCTTTCATTTCATTCAACCTTCTTGTTTTCATGCTGTTAAATTGTAGCCTAATGTGGACATAAAAATTGCAAACTCATGTCTTCTCATTGTGCTTTACTTCAGAGATGGGTGTGTTGCGTCAGAAGTTTATGGAGGGAGAGGAAGAACGGACTCTGCTGGAGAAGAAGGTGGTTGAGCTGTCTGCCACAGTGTCTTCCACCCTAGCCTCCTACAACTTCCTGGAGCAGGCGCTCGGTGCTGAGACTACCAAGTAAGATCACCAAAACAAAAACATTAGGCAGCTATAGGCAGAAACCCTGTGTACTATGTTTAGTAATGTAACATTTGTACTAACATAAAATTTGAAGAAACTTATTTTTGATCAGTCAGGTTGACAGTATGTAGCAATTACTGATTTATTTTGTTAATTTGAATGTGATCTGAGTTCTTTTGCCCCTCTGCCAGCTGCTTGTAGCACCCATGGAGAAGTCAGTAATGTTGAGCTCCTTGATTTTTCATTAATTGTTGTACTAAGCATAGCTCAACACAAAACATTCTTGATGACAATGTTGCTATGATTAACGCACTGTGTTAAAACGATAACAATAAAAACCCAATATTGTACTGAAATGCCGAATCCCAGTGTTCTGTCTTTAGTTATATTCCTTGTTGGGTAATTTAGGTTGCAGCAGTCCTGGAAAGAAGTCCAGCAAGCCAATGAAAAGGCAGAAGAGTAAGTTGTGATACTGATTTAATATGCTTATCTCTGAAATAACTGTAAAGGCTTCCCAGCAGAGATGACTATTTTGTGCTTGAGTTATCGCCAATATTTATTACTCTCGCTTATGCTAGCAGCTAAGGTAGTTCACTTCTATCTTTGTGTTTCCAGGTTGGAAGCATCACTGGACCAGTCACAGCAGCATGTATGTGATTTGAGCCAGGCCCTGGCCCACAGTAAGGAGCAGCTCAGACAGCGGTGGGACCGTGATCACACACAAAGCCTGCAGATCCAGCAGCTCCAGGATGTCTGTACACAGCTCAGAAGCCAACAGGAAATGAGTGAGGTTAGCTTGTTGTTTCTTCAGAGTTTTTTTTTATGTTGTTTACTGTCATCATGCAACACTTCAATCTGATCAGTATCTGTACAAACCCTCCAGTAACCCTATGCTATTAACGGGAGAATATGCTAAAATTGAACTGGCTTGACGTATTCCTGTATTCTCGGAAATCCAAGCTAAAATGTGTAAATATGGATACGTTGTTTGACTAGTTGAATTAGACTCTAGTCTTTAAAAAATAACTGTGAGGTCAGGATCCCATCAAATTAAACTGAAGGGCCAATTTTGGAACTGAAATGTGAGTTTATACAACCACATTTACATAAGGAGAGGACAGTTCATAATGAATCTTACATCAACCGGTAAAGCTCAAACATGTCAGGAACACCGAAAAATCACTGGAAAATGGTAAATAATAACTAATTTGCATAGAATGATTTTTAACAGTAATCTGCTGTTGGATCTGTAAGTTCTTGCAGATGGAGAATAAGCTGGCAAGGGAGCAGGTGGTAGAGAGTGAGCACACTCTTAGGGCCAACTTGGAAGGGCTCCGGGAGAGGAATATTCAGTGCGAGGACTTAAAAGAAGCCCTAACTCAACTTCAGTAAGCACCGCAAAAAAACAATCCCTCTACAATTGTTATAACATTATGCTGATTTCAGTCTACAGATAAAGTTCCAGTTGAACTCTGTATATGAACATTGTATTAGTTTTTCTTAAGTTAAGCATCTTGTGCAAACCATTTTGGAAGAGTTTTGTGAATGTCAGTCGGAAACATTCTTTTTCCATGTTGCAGGATCGAAAAGGGGGCATTGCAGGAAGAGCTGGAAGCCACACGTGCCCAAGCCAATGCCACCCAGCTGAACCTGGGAGAACAGCTGGCTCAGGTGGTCACAGATATTACCTTGTTGCACCACACACTGCGAGGACTAACCAATGAACTCCATGCAACTCTCATTGACAAGGTAACACATAAAGTGTAAACACAACTCATAATGTTACCTTTCTAAACTTGGCCAGTTAGATCTCATTTCCATTTACACACATACATTTACTCTGCATGTTCATAATCTATTTCTGTTATGGTGCTTGACACTGATATTTCCTTTGCTGTTGTTTTTTTGTATTTGATTACCTGGGTCCAGACCTTTTGAATCTGCCCGCTCCATTGAGTTGATTGATTCTGGTGGTCTGGCATCATGACATGAAACAGCAGTTTCTTGGTTGAAAAAGCGATTATCCAATGAGTGCTGTAGGCGGCTGATGATTATTCAATTTGCACCACGGGCAGGACTAACGCCGTTATCAAGCTGTTGTCAATATGGGAGAATTACCCCGACATCTCGAAAACGTTCACTTAATGGCCTCTCTTTTGCGTTTGGGCTCCTGAATAATATTCTTGAATCTAATATGACCCCCTCGATTAACACATTTATTTTACATAGACGGCATGTCTTCTCAATTTCGCCTGACATCGTAGTTTTGGTTGCTCCGTACTTTGCTCCGCTCCACTCTTAAAACCCCAGCAAGGCGAATATGTTTCTAGTGATTGATTAGGGAAAATTGAACCCCCCCCTCCCCCATGAAACTTGGTTAGAGTGGAGGCAGTGACTGATTGAAGATGGAAATGGAGTGTAATGAGTTGACAATTCTGTCTGATATCAGGCAATGTTTGACACATCTTTTCAGAAACCAGAATCCTCTTCGAAAACAGGGTCACAGCCACCCCTGAGCTTTGAACGTCGTCACCCGTCCAGTTCTTTTGTCGACAGTGTTATAGTCGCATTGACGGCTGAGAAGAGTGAAGTTGCCGAAACAGAAACGCCAAACAACCAAGGTACTGTACCAGCACACCAGATGTCTGATTGAGGTTCACATATGAATATCCCTTCTCTCCTTTCTTCACAAGCTTACTTATAAACTAATTCTGACAGTCGCACATCACCATGGACTATTACATTTTTTCCACTGTTTTGTGATCTCCCCAGTTTCCTCTGATATGCCTGAGCCCCAGTGTGAAGGGTTGTTCAGTGAGACAAGTGCCTTCAATCGCATTACACCAGTGACCCCTAAAAAGAGAGACAATGTGGAAGATACACCACCAGTGACCCCTAAAAAGAGAGGCAATGTGGAAGAGGCTGATCTGGGAGAGCAGAGCAATATGGCAGAACTGCTGGAGGACCTGGGCAACACTGTCTCAGAGCTTGTCTCCACCCTTAAAATGGTTCAACAGAACAAAGACACTGAGGTGGAGGAGTTGCGCAGAGCTATGTATGTTTGGGAAGAAGTATTTGTAACTGAAAAATGTGTATCGATTTAATGTGGGGTTCATTTAAGGATTTTGATAAGAACACATCTGATAAATGAGCCATACCAAGAAATACCTGTCTGCAAATGTATTGTTTTATTTTACACAAGCTTATTGAAAATCACAATGCAATGCATGTCCTCCTTAAAACCACCAATTTGTGATACTAACTCGCATGCATATGTTTTTCTAGATGTAGTCTGCAGGGGGAGCAGCAGGCCATGACAAGCAAGCACATGGCTGAGGTGTGGGAGCTTAAGGATCAGCTTGGCCATATGAACAGCCAGGCCGAGAAGGGTAACATGGCGTTGCAACAAAAAAATCAGGTAAGCAATACATTTCCAACCATACCTCAAAACTAGTAGTTACAAACAAGCTTTGATTGACAGCCATGATTTAGCTAAGCACAGACAAAGGTTCCTTAAACATTTTTCCACTTTACACAGGATGAGAAGATGCTGACTAAGTTGTTCACAGAAGTAAATGAGGCAGGGGAGCTTCTCAATAATTATAAGACTGACAATAATGTAAGTGACAAATGAAAATAATATGCAAGTACTTTTAAAATAAAAATAGTTTTTGCAATTTTTGTTATGGGCTCTATGAAGACAGGCCATTCATACTGGTGTCTTTTTTCACTCTCCATATTATGTAGGAGTTGCGCAAAGAGGTGGTAGCACTTCGTACCTCTCTCCAACAGTCCATGGTGGAATCTCAGGTCCTGAGGGACGAACTAAGGAAAGTTAGTAGCCTATCAGCCAACTCAGAGCAGTTCATGGACGAAAAGATCTTTCTACTCAAAGAGGTTTGATTTGGTCACTGTGGATGTGACAGATTTGGATGTGGTTTTGGATTTGGATGTGATGGATAATATACACACACATACACATACACACACACCCTATCATATACAACCACTCGTCACCATCTTTAACACTTTTCAGATTTATTCAAATACTTATCCATCTCCAACAGTGTTGTTAGGTGTGCTCTTCACCTTGACATGCTAAGCTACCTTTCATGCATATCATTCTCATTCTGTCACTAGATGGAGAGACTTAAGGGGAGCCTGAAGAACATGGAACAGGCCAGGGCTAAGCTCCTGGACAGAGCAAAGAGACACGTAAGAACTGTTTTTCTTCAACAAAAAAAATAAAGGAAAAGGAAAAAATATTTCCTTCAAGCGTGGTGCCAGCGAAGTAGTTCAGAATTGTCTTTGATGTGAGCAAATGTGTTTGAATTTCTGGACTCTACAGCAAATGATCCACCAAAGCAACCAGCAGAAAATGGAAGATGAGCTCCGTACGCTGGACAACATGATTGACACAGTCAGAAAGGTAAGAGATGGATCACCTTTTTAAGCTGCCTCGTAATTGGTACATTGTCAAGAGTTAACTGAATTAGTACTTAATGTAATGTGTTTTACCCCCCCCCCCAACATAGACCCTGTCATCCGTACCACAAGTGGTGAAGAACTGTGATCAGCTCAAATGGCTTGTTGAATACATTGGCTGATGTGCTTGGTATTGATGTCTATTTTGTTATATTTGTAAGTTTGTGCTTTTCTTGGCTTGAAGTTTTTCTTTTATAAATTTTACTATGACGAAAATAAAACTAGATTATCAATGATGTCCCATTTTTTGTAATCTTTATAGTAGTAGCAGGACAGGTAATTGCATCCACAATGTTGCACCCTCAGCACATCATGTCTCTCAACAGATAAGTTTCTGAAATCAGAAATGGGACAAGGTTGTTTCTTTTCAACACAATGCACCTAAACTGACACTATGATTCAGTGGCATGTTATGTTCAAAAGAACAATGGATGTGCATATCTTGAACTACATGCTAGGATTTGTTAAGAGTAAGAGTTTGTTTCTGGAGCGTTGCTGGAGCTCCTCCACCAGGTGGGAGTAAAGTGACGTCTAAAGAATAGGTAAAAAATGAGATGAGGGTTGAGATTTTTTTGTTGTAATGATCCATGGCTATCTGTTATTATGAGCTAGTCTGTACTTTAATACTGTAATAATTTGGCTTTCGACTTTTAGCCCATGCTAAAAGATTTCACTTTGATTCAGTACTCGGCTACTTGGTGATGTATCTAATTTAATTAGTAACACAGTTGGTAATTAGTAGCATCTATATACAGTTTTTTCTTTACCTATAGAATGGAGGCATTAGACTAAGAATATACAATCTCAGCTTTAAAATTCATATATATCTGTGAATAATAGGAACTGCGGGCTTCAACAACAAAGGGCAATTGTTTAAGCCTTCAGAAACCATGATACATCTTTTTTTCAAAAACGGTAACGTTATGCTGTTGTAACGTTATATATCTTTAAATTATGGCAAAAAATTGTGATGATGTTAGTAGCCATTATTACAGGTATGTTTTCCAGATGTTGGTCTAACACTGCAATGTATTTAGGAGTTACTGTGTGTTAAATAGTGGATCGGTCACCAATACAAATACGACAAGGAAACTTGGGATTACTGCAGGTCGCCCAAGTTTTTAAATGTTAATTTGCTGCAGCTTTTGCCTTCATACATTTACGTTGGATAATTGTGTAAGAATATGTACCGATAGCATTTCTGCGATGGACTACAAGCATTCAATTTACTGATCACAGCCACTGTCAACAATCAAATCAACTTCAACTATAAATTTGGTAAGAAATGTCAGTATTAACACCCAACATTGATGTTTTTCATCAACGTACACTCATCTTTTAGTTAACAGCGCAAAAAAACCCAAAAGTTTTGAAGTACCTCTAAAAAAAATCAACTGCACTTAGAATAAACAAGGCTCAGTCAGGTGTTTACTGTAGTTCACAAGGACCGTTGAAACTTTCTCAAGTCATTTCTTTGTTTTTCGCTGAACCACCTTTTGCATTCTAAGAGCAAGTCCATTTGCTAATGAACGTTTTCCTTCTGTGCCTCTTCTTTTTTTTCTTCGTGTGTAATCTTATCTCGCGGCCAAAGTAAGGCGTGTTTGTGCATGTGCGCGAGCGCGCACACATGCGCGCCTCACTACTTAATAGCTTTGTAGGTTTAAAATATCAGGTTTCCGGTCAATTCATTTTCTTTATTGGTGGATCGGCATGGTAGATTAGTTGTGGCTCTCCGTCTGAGTGCCATGTTGATGTCTGGACATGATAATTGAGGTGGGTCATACAGACTGATAATGCTTTGGCTCCAGACAACACTTGAAACCCATCTGAGCCGAAACAAGAGGAAGAAAAAGACGAGCTAACACAAAGCAAGGAACGGGGAAGAAATATCTGAACGTGTCTTTTTTATCTGAGAGTCCAAGATCTACCGTTGATTGGTTGTGCTGATCCCCCCCCCTTTGGAAAGTTGACAAATTGTAATTACTGACAGTTCTTAAGATGCTGGGTTTTTGAAAAAAAAACCACTTAATATTTTTACTTGTTTCTGTTCTTAGACAGCAAATATATTGTATAGTTGTGCATCATTTAGAGTTAGTATACAGATTAAATTTTGGCCAACACCCCCCCCCCAAAAAAGCAAAAATACAAGTTGATACTTAAACAAATCATCTATCAAAAAAAAACCTATGACCATAATGGTAGAGCAATATTTAATAAAATATGAACCACAATAATTTATGGTAGCATTTTCCAGTTTGTGAAAATAAAGCTTATAACCACACGTGATGCTGAATTACAAAGTTTACAACTCCCACTTATGCATTCACTTAACTGTGAAGTGGCTTTGGCCCCTTCAAGTTCAAATATGGCTGTATACATTTAAAGGGAAATCATTAATATAGAAAACTATGTCAATTTTTTTTGTGCTTCAATTCAAACTGAAGTGCACTGCAATACATGGTGTAAAGTACAGAGAAAGTGAGGTCATTTATTCTCAGTCCATTCATGTTTTTTGAGTGTTCTTGATCACATACTAAAAAGAAAAATCACTGCACTCCAACAGTTGTGTCCAGATCATCTGTCTAGATCATTTGCTTTCATCAAGTCTTGGACATTTTGCTAACGCACTACGTAAAACCGAAAAACAAAGCCCTCTTCTACATTGTCCTGCATGCTCCGTAGTTCAAATAGCAGACACAAACCTGTCCATATTCCCTGGGTATGTGGGGTGTCTTAAGTAACTGCCTGTATTGGAAACAGGACCCGCTACTCCGTTATACTGGGAGAGGGAGCCTAAATGGGCTGGGGAAACTCTGCCGTAATGGTCCACCGTCTCCACGGATCCTGACGGTAAGGAATGGAGACGATTTGCCATGCCGTATGCTTGGCTGTGGCCTTGTCCATAAGAGCCCTGGGTGGCATGGGGGTGATGGTAGCCATTTGGCCCAGAATAGGTGAACCCAACGTGGGTAGAGGAACGGGGTGGCATGGCCACTCCACATGCTTGGCTCTGGAAGCCTGCAGCCCCCAGACTGCAAGGGCTAGAGGCATTTGGCCCACCTTCCGTGCTGAAGCTGCGGTTGGACTGCTGCATCACCTCCAGTCCCTGTCCTCCTAAAGTGTTGGATGGAGCGGGATGACCTATGAGGGTATTGATCCGGAACATGTGAGCCTGACCTGGCCCAAACCCAGGAGGTGATGGGGAGGATAGGTACGCAGAAGGCAACTGCTGCCCATATGATGGACTGACGGCCATGTTGGGATAGGCTGAGTTGGTGTATACCGCCGATCGGCCGATCTGGACAGGGGAGAAACCTGGCGAGTCGTGAACATACGAGGCATAAGTGGTGAAGTCACAGCGTTTGAATCTCTTCCTGCGGCGGAGGAAACTGCCGCTTTCAAACATATCCTCAGCATTGGGGTCCAAGGCCCAGTAGTTGCCCTTCCCTGGCCGCCCTGGTTCTCGAGGGATCTTGATGAAACAGTCATTGAGGGTTAAATTATGGCGGATGGAGTTCTGCCACTTCTTTGAATTGTCTCTGTAGAAAGGGAAGCGCTCTGTGATGAACTTGTAGATGCCACCCAAGGTCAGCCTGCGGTCGGGAGAGTTTGCTATGGCCATGGAGATAAGAGCAATGTAACTGTAGGGGGGTTTCCCCCGCTGGAGGGGTCTCTTCCTTCTGCGACCTCTGGGTAGCTCCTCTGTCTGGTCGGGAGGGTTGGAGGAAGGCAACGAGCTATCTGATGCAGTGTCTTTCTCTACTTTGACCACTGGCATTGTCATGGATGCTTTGAAATGTCCACCAGAGAGACAGATAATTAGTAACTCACAGTAAATGCTGCTTAATACTACCACTGCCACAGTCTGTCCAAATTATACTTTGAAGAGAGGAAAGCAATATAACAGATCTGTCTGATGGGCAGTCATGCTAGATTTTAAAGATTACAACACTGACAAAAAAAAAGAAAAAAAAAAGAACTCACTGTTTTTGATTCCAAAATGAGCACTCTCACAAAAGCTTTAAATGTAATTGTTCAAGAGATGCCGTTTTTTGCAGTGCGCTGCCCTCTGGGTCCTTCCAAGAGCCGAGGCGAGTGGTTAAGATGAGATAACACCATGTGAGATCTTCAAGGTGTGTGAGGGAATGACTCACTGTGAGAAACCTGAAGCCTGTTTAACCCTCAGCAAGCACCTCAGGAGCCACACCTCCCCAAAACATCACATGCTCTTACCTACACTTGTAAAGGACATACCCGTGATGTGTGAAGCTCTGTTGTTTATGCTCTGCAAAGTGCATGTGCTTTGTGGTGGATTTCTGCTTTAACAAGACTATTTCACCTGTTTTTGACGAACGAACTTCTTTGCTCTTCGGCTTCCACATTTCAAAATGAATTCATGAGACGATTTAAACGGCTTAAAGTAGCCCGTACTTTGAATCAGAGTGAGCTCTAAAGGTCTTACTAGTAGTTAATTTGACATTAACGCAGGTTTTTGAATTCTAACTCACTTTCATAGCTTATCTACACTAATCTATATTCATCAGCCCAAATCTGGTTCATTTCCACAGCCTTTTCTCATTTTCTCCGACCATGTCTTTTCCTCTCACTATTCAAATCCTCGTCTAAATTAGACCTCAATCCAAAATGAGCTGTGATGTTTGGCCGTTTAACACCACTAAAAGACCTCGTTAGTGGTAAGCTGATTTACGCATTGTTTTTCTATTTGGCTTCCTTGTTTGTTTTGTGCCAGTGGTTGGACAAGCCAGCTGTGTTGGTAGATGTAAATGTTGCCCAGATAAAGGCTGTGCTGTGACTTCAGCATGCAAAATACAAGACTTCATCGTAATCCCTGCATACAGTCAGAGGAACAGGAGTAGCCAATGTAAAATATAAGAGCAGGAAAGTCATTGTACATTGTTTTCTTTTTAAAGCACAATATTTACTTCAAATGAGAGTTGATGTACTAAACTGTATGAAGAATTGTATGTCATTCATGTGCAAAAAAACAACAACAAAAAAAACATTTACAGGTATCTCTTACAATGATTGAATAAAAAACAACAAACAAGGACACAGGTTCAAAGCAAGACTGTTGCACAACTTTGCTATGAGCAGAACCATACAGGATCATTGTTTTACGTTTGTAATTGGAAGTATACCTAGTACTGACTACCCATTTTCAGTTGACTAGCTAACGATGCATACGGCTAATATCCTGATCGACAGCTAACCAATATTCCAGAAAAGCAAGCGGATACTGATTGATTTGTTAAAACACCGTAAAAATAACAGCACATCTTACCTGCGTTCCTGTCTATGGTGTTTCTGTGAAATCTTATCTTGAATGAAACTGCATGGGCCATACCACTTGGTATGGCCCATGTAGAGCGTATAGAGAGCGGTACGTAGAGCGGTAGAGCGTATCATAAAAATATATTTCCTTATCAGTGAGGGCTATTAAAAAAAAAAAAACATAAAATCTTTAACATCTTACAACAGCATATGTTTTTGATGCACTCACAGACATTTTTGGAGAGGTTGCAACACCCCCCCCCCCCGAATCTATACAGATGGTACATCTGAAAGTGAGACAGAAGCTGTGTCCAAATTGTTTATACTACATACTAAAAGTATGCAAATTTTAGTATGTGTGATATTAGTATGCAAATTTAGTATGTGAAAAAAAATGTTCAATGGCAAGCAAAAGTATGTGAACCCTTTGGAATTACCTGGTTGTCTACATTCATTGGTCATAAAATGTGATCGGATCCTCATCTACTAAGTCGCAAGTATAGACAAACTCAATGTGCTTAAACTAATAATACACAAATGATTATAATCTTTCATTTCTTTATTGACCACACCTCTTAAACATTTACAGTGCTGGTGGAAAAGGAAATGAACCCTTGGATTCAATAACTGGTCGAACCTCATTTAGCAGCAAAAACCTCAAACAAGTGTTTCCGTTAATTACAGATCAGACCTGCACAACTTTCAGGGGGAATTTTGGACCATTCTTCGTTACAGAACTGCTCCAGCTCAGCCATATTCTTAAGATGTCTGGTATGAACGGCTCTCTTGAGGTCATTCCACAGCATCTCAATTGGTTTTTGGTCTGGGCCACTCCAAAAGGTGAATTTTCTTTTTTGAAGCCTGTCTGAAGTAGATTTCTTTCAATGTTTAGGGTCACTATCCTGCTGCATCACCCAACTGGTGATGCTGGTGGACAGCCACCCTGACATTATCCTTTAGGATACCTTGATAAACTTGGGAATTAATTTTCACTTCGATGATGGCAAGCTCTCTAGGCCTCAAGGCAGCAAAAAAACCCCAAATCATGATGCTCCTTCCACCGTGCTTCACTGTTGGGATGAAGTTTCCATGTTGGTATGCGATGCCCTTTTTACGCCATGCATAGTGCTATGTGTTCATCCTGTACAATACAACCTTAGTTTCACCAGTCGACAAAACATTTTCCTAGTAGTGTTGTGGAGCGTCAAGGTGGTCTTTGGCAAACTTCTTGCTTCTTGTGAAGAGCAAACTCAAAAGGTTTGGCTGTGTTTTTTGTTTTATAAGTCAAAGTAGCTCTAACCCACACTGTCAATCTCGTTTCATTGATTGGATACCAAGGTTGCTCACTCCTCACTCCAATTAGCTTTTGTTGAAGTCATTAGCCTTGGGGTTCACATACCTTTTCCAACCTACACTGTGAATGTTTGAATGATGTATTCGGTATGGGCAAGAACAATACAACAATTTGTGTGTTATTAGTTATAACAGATTGTGTTTGCTCGTTATGGTAACTTAGATGAAGATCTGACCATATTTTAAGACAAAATTCCAAAGGGTTCACTTACTTTTTCTTGCCACTGTATATTTGTGCTGCATAGAGGAAAATATGGAGCCCATATATGTATACCATAGCTATGGTCACTAAATGATCAAAAGCATCCCATAATTCTTTTCACCTTGCAAAACAAGCTCAGGAACAACAAGAGGAGCAGCAGCTGGCACCTGCAAATTCAAATGTATTTTTTGGCAGTTTCATGATAAAATATGTTTTCATAGCATATGCAACCCTTGGTGTTATATTCCTTGTACGTATGAAGTTCTAAACCACGATACACACAAATATTTAGTTATTATGTTTGTTAATAATTAGGCGACGAAGTTCTTCTGATGCACAATGGGTAATTTTGCTTGTACTTAGTAGTCAGTGCATACTGCATTATGCATACTAAGCAGTATACCCCAATAGTATGTAATGTACATGACGTACTTTAAGTCTGTAGGATGTATTTACAATTACTTAATTTTGCTTGTACTTAGTAGTCAGTGCATACTGCATTATGCATACTAAGCAGTATACCCCAATAGTATGTAATGTACATGACGTACTTTAAGTCTGTAGGATGTATTTACAATTTGGACACTGCTAAACAGTCAGTTTGTGAGTGAGTGAGCAAGTTAGAAACCAGGTTGATGAGGTCTTTTGCATCTAAAAACCGCAAAAAAAAAAAATCCAAGTCATTCTTGGTTTTCCAAATGAATGTAATCGATCTTCTGATGTGGAGTTTATACACAGATGAATTTGATGGGAACCTGTGACTGAGGCTGAGGTAAAAGCAGCAGCACCGACTGCGTGAGCGGTATGAAGAAAGCAGGGGTTCATCATGCTAAGCTCTTAAACAAGCACAGAAGGAAAACGGCTGCACACTCCCAGGACTCAACACGGCGCTGAGTTGACACAGCAGGCTGCTGTCAGGGAGGGAGCGTGGTGAGGGAGGTTTCTCTCAGACAACAAACCGATGAAAGGTTGACTTGTGTGGGTGGGGCTGGGGTTGTGGATCCCCCCCCACTGGGACCTGCCAGTGCCCTCAGAACACAGGTGGAGCGACTCTGGGTTCCCATGTGATTTGTCATACCTTTGGTATTTCTCGGCCAAGGTAAATCCCAGGGTTCTGTGAAGCTGCCCTAAACATCTCAGCGACTACCTGGCCCATGTTAACGTTCAGATAAAGCCCAGGCCAAAGTCGATGGGTTCAGTGTTTTTTTTTTTTTTGTGATCGGTTGTTCCCACTGTAAACAGCCTACTACTACTGATATGTATTTCAGTTAATATAGGAATGTGTATTTCTTCTAATAGTGCATCACACAATGGCAAAAATTGTGAGGTGGTTCAAGTGAACTGGACTTGATTCAGCTTAACCTCAGTCATATTAAGTTACAGCTGTTTCTCTTTTTAACCATCCATTGTTTTTGGGTCTAGTTATCGATGCATTTTGTAAAATGAATGTGTGTGTGTGTCTGTCTCTGTCTCTGTGTCTGTGTGCGTGCACATGTGCATGTGCTTGTCTGTGTGTGTGTGCATGCATGTGCGTGTGTGCGTGTGCATGCATGTGTGTGCATGTGTGTATGTGTGTGTACCATCCGAAATTAGTTGACACTCCAGTAATCCCTAGACAAGCCACCAAATCACAAGAAGATAGTTGTTTTGTTTTGTTTGTTTATTTGTAGATGAACCAAACACTAATCCTCTCTATTGCATTGCTTCATTATTAAACAACACCGAATGATTTTTTTCCCCTTTTAGGACCATCGAAAGTGAAATGCTTATGTTGAAATGAGAATGAAAATAGAAATTAGAATGTACAGTTTTATGATTTTATGATTTTTTTTGAGTATGCAGGGTTTTTTTTTTTTAAGCTTCAGTTTGTTTGTAGTCTGACCTAGATAGTTTTAAAAGAGCAAATGACAAATGACAGCAAACTTTAAGATGCCGGAGGAATAAGGTTTATTTAGTGCATCCATGAACAAATTTCTTTACTAATGTTAGGTGTTGATTTTGAGGTTGATGGACTCTTGCTGATGACAGATGTGATAGGCTTATAGTTTGCACGGGACCTCACCCTGTGCATTAGACAGCTTCTTATGCTCCATGACAGTGAACAATTAGTGGTGACTAATATCTGAGATACTCGTCGTTGGAGCTCGTACTCATAGCTTCCATAGTTTACTCGTGCATCATCCCCTGGCACTCGTGGTACATTTGCTTTTAATATTTGCTCATGATCCTTTTCTCTCACTGTCTGTGCTTGTGGGTCGACAGACTCCGTTGCACTGTACATACAGAAATGCAGAAATGTATTCCGGTCTTGATTGTGCCGATCAGATTATGAGGGCTGATACGCACCGCAGGGAAAAAGGTTTTTCATTCATGCCAAAATGCACTGGCTCTTTTGCAATATATATATATATATATATATATATATATATATATATATATATAATTTGTTGGTGGTTTAACGCTTGAACACCTGAAAGAAAAAAGAAAATGTTGCATTTCCTTTTTAAGGGAAAGTGTTGAAGTGCATTTTGAACAAACCGTTTTTTTTTCATCGTTTTCTCGCTTTATGCTTCCTCCATGCAGCTGCTAAGTGTTTATTTGCAGGCCTTGAATTTCTTGCAGGAATGTGCGACCTTGTTGTTAAGCCCTAAGTGCAGAGTGCTTTGGTTCAGCATCACCGGACATCACTTTGCGCTCCCAAATAAGCTTTAAGGGCCCTGGATTCATGCATTGGTGCCACTGTAAGGGGCCTCCTCTAAACACGGCTGCCTGTCACAGTGCCTTCCAGAGAGGCAAATGATGGCGGGAACATGGGACAGCTGCACATGAGAGCAGGGCAGCAGCCAAGGCAAATGAAGGGCGCTTCATTTTGTATGTCATGTACACTTCTGGCTGTGCCAAAGAGAAACGGCTCTCTTCAAACAAAGACAAACAAATCAGCCATTTGAATTTGAACACTTGACTTTAGCCAGTCGATGGTTATACCAAGACAGGTGGGCTATGACTTAAAAAAAAAAAAAAAGAAAAAAAAGCTAATGCAGCTTGAAGACAATGCAGAATGCACATACCACCTCCAGAAATGGTGGTGGTGTAGCCTGGGAACCAGACAAATTTGTGAGCTCGTGTTTTATTTGCTCTGGCAGATACCTTCACATACCAGCCACAATTCACATTTGCGAATTGGTCTGGTGATGTCAGGCCGGTGGTGGTTCGGATAAATGGAAACAGTAGACAGAACTGGATGCTGTCAGGGAGGGGATAGGCAGTCTATTGGTAAGGGAGATGGACAGAGAAGGAACGCTATATGAGTGCGCCCATGCATGTGTGTGTGTGCGCGTGCACATGACTGCTTGTGTGCATGCATGTGCGTGTGTGTACATGCATGTGTGTGTGCACATATGTGTGTGTGTGTGTGTGTGTGTGTGTGTGTGTGCTCTTGATACTCAGTGGGA